>NC_082739.1:19052148-19366764 GCF_030144855.1 Hypanus sabinus | reverse complement strand
TGCATGTAGAGTGCTCAGTGCCATGGAATACTCCAATGCAAAGTGCATTCAGTAACCTACCTGGTACCATTTACAGTGGAACAACCATTGACTTGGTTTACTTCTGCAAAGGTTAAAGTTCCACTGTGTAGTGAAGGTAATGTTACTGAAAGTAACTTCTGGAGCATTGGTAGCACACTCATAAAATTGGTTGCAGACAACTCTAAATCATATGGTTAGTGTGCTAACAATGTTTAGGTCATGTTAGCACATAATAGTTATCAGCAAAATTGAACTGTACACTCCATTGAGCAGAATGCTTTACTTTCTATTCAATGCATTCTGTGGTAAGGTTGTGTACATAATTACTCTGCGTTGTTAGGAACTGTATAGATATTGAATGTAGTGTGCTCAGTGCCATGGAATACTCCAAGGCAAGGTGAATTCAGTAACCTACCTGGTACCATTTACAGTGGAACATCCATTGACTTGGTTTACATCTGCAAAGGCTAAAGTTCCACTGTGTAGAAAAGGTAATGTTACTGAATGTAACTTCTGGAGCATAGGTAGCACACTCATAAAATTGGTTGCAGACAAATCTAAATCATATGGTTAGTGTGCTAACAATGTTTAGTTCATGTTAGCACATAAAAGTTATCAGCAAAATTGAACTGTACACTCCATTGAGTTGAATGCTTTACTTTCTATTCAATGCATTCTGTGGTAAGGTTGTGTACATAACTACACTGGGTTGTTTGGAACTGTATAGATTTTGCATGTAGAGTGCTCAGTGCCATGGAATACTCCAAGGCAAGTTGAATTCAGTAACCTACCTGGTACCATTTACAGTGGAACAGCCATTGACTTGGTTTACTTCTGCAAAGGCTAAAGTTCCACTGTGTAGAGAAGGTAATGTTACTGAATGTAACTTCTGGAGCATAGGTAGCCCACTCATAAAATTGGTTGCAGAGAACTCTAAATCATCTGGTTAGTGTGCTAACAATGTTCACATCATGTCAGCACCTAATAGTTATCAGCAAAATTGTAATGTACACTCCATTGAGCTGAATGCATTGCTTTCTATTCAATGCATTCTGTGGTAAGGTTGTGTACATAACTACTCTGGGTTGTTTGGAACTGTATAGATATTGTATGTAGAGAGCTCAGTGACATGGAATACTCCAATGGAAAGTGCATTCAGTAACTTACCTGGTACCATTTACAGTGTAACAGCCATTGACTTGGTTTACTTCTGCAAAGGCTAAAGTTCCACTGCTTAGAGAAGGTAATGTTACTGAATGTAACTTCTGGAGCATAGGTAGAACACTCATAAAATTGGTTGCAGACAACTCTAAATCATATGGTTTGTGTGCTAAGAATGTTTGCATCATGTCAGCACATAGCAGTTATCAGCAAAGTTGAACAGTACACTCCATTGAGTTGAATGCATTACTTTCTATTCAATGCATTCTGTGGTCAGGTTGTGTATATAACTACTCTGGGTGGTTTGGAACTGTATAGATTTTGCATGTAGAGTGCTCAGTGCCATGGAATACTCCAAGGCAAGGTGAATTCAGTAACCTACCTGGTACCATTTACAGTGGAACAGCCATTGACTTGGTTTTCTTCTGCAAAGGCTAAAGTTCCACTGTGTAGAGAAGGTAATGTTACTGAATGTAACTTCTGGAGCATAGGTAGCCCACTCATAAAATTGGTTGCAGACAACTCTAAATCATATGGTTAGTGTGCTAACAATGTTTACATCATGTCAGCACATAATAGTTATCAGCAAAATTGTAATGTACACTCCATTGAGCTGAATGCATTGTTTTCTATTCAAAGCATTCTGTGGTAAGGTTGTGTACATAACTACTCTGGGTTGTTTGGAACTGTATAGATATTGTATGTAGAGAGCTCAGTGACATGGAATACTCCAATGCAAAGTGCATTCAGTAACCTACCTGGTACCATTTACAGTGTAACAGCCATTGACTTGGTTTACTTCTGCAAAGGCTAAAGTTCCACTGCTTAGAGAAGGTAATGTTACTGAATGTAACTTCTGGAGCATAGGTAGAACACTCATAAAATTGGTTGCAGACAACTCTAAATCATATGGTTAGCGTGCTAACAATGTTTAGTTCATGTTAGCACATAATAGTTATCAGCAAAATTGAACTGTACACTCCATTGAGTTGAATGCTGTACTTTCTATTCAATGCATTCTGTGGTAAAGTTGTGTACATAACTACACTAGGTTGTTTGGAACTGTATAGATTTTGGATGTAGAGTGCTCAGTGCCATGGAATACTCCAAGGCAAGGTGAATTCATTAACCTACCTGGTACCATTTACAGTGGAACAGCCATTGACTTGGTTTACTTCTGCAAAGGCTAAAGTTCCACTGTGTAGAGAAGGTAATGTTACTGAATGTAACTTCTGGAGCATAGGTAGCCCACTCATAAAATTGGTTGCAGACAGCTCTAAATCATATGGTTTGTGTGCTAACAATGTTTACATCATGTCAGCACATAGTAGCTATCTGCAAAATTGAACTGTACACTCCATTGAGTTGTTTGCATTACTTTCTATTCTATGCATTCTGTAGTAAGGTTGTGTACATAACTACTCTGGGTTGTTTGGAACTGTATAGATATTGTATGTAGAGAGCTCAGTGACATGGAATTCTCCAATGCAACGTGCATTCAGTACCCTACCTGGTACCATTTACTGTGTAAAAGCCTTTGACTTGGTTTACTTCTGCAAAGGCTAAAGTTCCACTGCTTAGAGAAGGTAATGTAACTGAATGTAACTTCTGGAGCATAGGTAGAACACTCATAAAATTGGTTGCAGACAACTCAAAATCATATGGTTAGCGTGCTAACAATGTTTGGTTCATGTTAGCACATAATAGCTATCAGCAAAATTGAACTGTACACTCCATTGAGTTGAATGCTGTACTTTCTATTCAATGCATTCTGTGGTAAGGTTGTGTACATAACTACACTGGGTTGTTTGGAACTCTATAGATTTTGCATGTAGAGTGCTCAGTGCCATGGAATACTCCAAGGCAAGTTGAATTCAGTAACCTACCTGGTACCATTTACAGTGGAACAGCCATTGACTTGGTTTCCTTCTGCAAATTCTAAAGTTCCACTGTGTAGAGAAGGTAATGTTACTGAATGTAACTTCTGGAGCATAGGTAGCCCACTCATAAAATTGGTTGCAGACAACTCTAAATCATCTGGTTAGTGTGCTAACAATGTTTACATTATGTCAGCACATAATAATTATCAGCAAAATTGTAATGTACACTCCATTGAGCTGAATGCATTACTTTCTATTCTATGCATTCTGTAGTAAGGTTGTGTACATAACTACAATGGGTTGTTTGGAACTGTATAGATTTTGCATGTAGAGTGCTCAGTGCCATGGAATACTCCATGGCAAGGTAAATTCAGTAACCTACCTGGTACCATTTACAGTGGAACAGCCATTGACTTGGTTTTCTTCTGCAAAGGCTAAAGTTCCACTGTGTAGAGAAGGTACTGTTACTGAATGTAACTTCTGGAGCATAGGTAGCCCACTCATAAAATTGGTTGCAGACAACTCTAAATCGTATGGTTAGTGTGCTAACAATGTTTACAGCATGTCAGCACATAATAGTTATCAGCAAAATTGTAATGTATACTCCATTTTGCTGAATGCATTGCTTTCTATTCAATGCATTCTGTGGTAAGGTTGTGTACATAACTACTCTGGGTGGTTTGGAACTGTATAGATTTTGCATGTAGAGTGCTCAGTGCCATGGAATACTCCAATGCAAAGTGCATTCAGTAACCTACCTGGTACCATTTACAGTGGAACAACCATTGACTTGGTTTACTTCTGCAAAGGTTAAAGTTCCACTGTGTAGTGAAGGTAATGTTACTGAAAGTAACTTCTGGAGCATTGGTAGCACACTCATAAAATTGGTTGCAGACAACTCTAAATCATATGGTTAGTGTGCTAACAATGTTTAGGTCATGTTAGCACATAATAGTTATCAGCAAAATTGAACTGTACACTCCATTGAGCAGAATGCTTTACTTTCTATTCAATGCATTCTGTGGTAAGGTTGTGTACATAATTACTCTGCGTTGTTAGGAACTGTATAGATATTGAATGTAGTGTGCTCAGTGCCATGGAATACTCCAAGGCAAGGTGAATTCAGTAACCTACCTGGTACCATTTACAGTGGAACATCCATTGACTTGGTTTACATCTGCAAAGGCTAAAGTTCCACTGTGTAGAAAAGGTAATGTTACTGAATGTAACTTCTGGAGCATAGGTAGCACACTCATAAAATTGGTTGCAGACAAATCTAAATCATATGGTTAGTGTGCTAACAATGTTTAGTTCATGTTAGCACATAAAAGTTATCAGCAAAATTGAACTGTACACTCCATTGAGTTGAATGCTTTACTTTCTATTCAATGCATTCTGTGGTAAGGTTGTGTACATAACTACACTGGGTTGTTTGGAACTGTATAGATTTTGCATGTAGAGTGCTCAGTGCCATGGAATACTCCAAGGCAAGTTGAATTCAGTAACCTACCTGGTACCATTTACAGTGGAACAGCCATTGACTTGGTTTACTTCTGCAAAGGCTAAAGTTCCACTGTGTAGAGAAGGTAATGTTACTGAATGTAACTTCTGGAGCATAGGTAGCCCACTCATAAAATTGGTTGCAGAGAACTCTAAATCATCTGGTTAGTGTGCTAACAATGTTCACATCATGTCAGCACCTAATAGTTATCAGCAAAATTGTAATGTACACTCCATTGAGCTGAATGCATTGCTTTCTATTCAATGCATTCTGTGGTAAGGTTGTGTACATAACTACTCTGGGTTGTTTGGAACTGTATAGATATTGTATGTAGAGAGCTCAGTGACATGGAATACTCCAATGGAAAGTGCATTCAGTAACTTACCTGGTACCATTTACAGTGTAACAGCCATTGACTTGGTTTACTTCTGCAAAGGCTAAAGTTCCACTGCTTAGAGAAGGTAATGTTACTGAATGTAACTTCTGGAGCATAGGTAGAACACTCATAAAATTGGTTGCAGACAACTCTAAATCATATGGTTTGTGTGCTAAGAATGTTTGCATCATGTCAGCACATAGCAGTTATCAGCAAAGTTGAACAGTACACTCCATTGAGTTGAATGCATTACTTTCTATTCAATGCATTCTGTGGTCAGGTTGTGTATATAACTACTCTGGGTGGTTTGGAACTGTATAGATTTTGCATGTAGAGTGCTCAGTGCCATGGAATACTCCAAGGCAAGGTGAATTCAGTAACCTACCTGGTACCATTTACAGTGGAACAGCCATTGACTTGGTTTTCTTCTGCAAAGGCTAAAGTTCCACTGTGTAGAGAAGGTAATGTTACTGAATGTAACTTCTGGAGCATAGGTAGCCCACTCATAAAATTGGTTGCAGACAACTCTAAATCATATGGTTAGTGTGCTAACAATGTTTACATCATGTCAGCACATAATAGTTATCAGCAAAATTGTAATGTACACTCCATTGAGCTGAATGCATTGTTTTCTATTCAAAGCATTCTGTGGTAAGGTTGTGTACATAACTACTCTGGGTTGTTTGGAACTGTATAGATATTGTATGTAGAGAGCTCAGTGACATGGAATACTCCAATGCAAAGTGCATTCAGTAACCTACCTGGTACCATTTACAGTGTAACAGCCATTGACTTGGTTTACTTCTGCAAAGGCTAAAGTTCCACTGCTTAGAGAAGGTAATGTTACTGAATGTAACTTCTGGAGCATAGGTAGAACACTCATAAAATTGGTTGCAGACAACTCTAAATCATATGGTTAGCGTGCTAACAATGTTTAGTTCATGTTAGCACATAATAGTTATCAGCAAAATTGAACTGTACACTCCATTGAGTTGAATGCTGTACTTTCTATTCAATGCATTCTGTGGTAAAGTTGTGTACATAACTACACTAGGTTGTTTGGAACTGTATAGATTTTGGATGTAGAGTGCTCAGTGCCATGGAATACTCCAAGGCAAGGTGAATTCATTAACCTACCTGGTACCATTTACAGTGGAACAGCCATTGACTTGGTTTACTTCTGCAAAGGCTAAAGTTCCACTGTGTAGAGAAGGTAATGTTACTGAATGTAACTTCTGGAGCATAGTTAGCCCACTCATAAAATTGGTTGCAGACAGCTCTAAATCATATGGTTTGTGTGCTAACAATGTTTACATCATGTCAGCACATAGTAGCTATCTGCAAAATTGAACTGTACACTCCATTGAGTTGTTTGCATTACTTTCTATTCTATGCATTCTGTAGTAAGGTTGTGTACATAACTACTCTGGGTTGTTTGGAACTGTATAGATATTGTATGTAGAGAGCTCAGTGACATGGAATTCTCCAATGCAACGTGCATTCAGTACCCTACCTGGTACCATTTACTGTGTAAAAGCCTTTGACTTGGTTTACTTCTGCAAAGGCTAAAGTTCCACTGCTTAGAGAAGGTAATGTAACTGAATGTAACTTCTGGAGCATAGGTAGAACACTCATAAAATTGGTTGCAGACAACTCAAAATCATATGGTTAGCGTGCTAACAATGTTTGGTTCATGTTAGCACATAATAGCTATCAGCAAAATTGAACTGTACACTCCATTGAGTTGAATGCTGTACTTTCTATTCAATGCATTCTGTGGTAAGGTTGTGTACATAACTACACTGGGTTGTTTGGAACTCTATAGATTTTGCATGTAGAGTGCTCAGTGCCATGGAATACTCCAAGGCAAGTTGAATTCAGTAACCTACCTGGTACCATTTACAGTGGAACAGCCATTGACTTGGTTTCCTTCTGCAAATTCTAAAGTTCCACTGTGTAGAGAAGGTAATGTTACTGAATGTAACTTCTGGAGCATAGGTAGCCCACTCATAAAATTGGTTGCAGACAACTCTAAATCATCTGGTTAGTGTGCTAACAATGTTTACATTATGTCAGCACATAATAATTATCAGCAAAATTGTAATGTACACTCCATTGAGCTGAATGCATTACTTTCTATTCTATGCATTCTGTAGTAAGGTTGTGTACATAACTACAATGGGTTGTTTGGAACTGTATAGATTTTGCATGTAGAGTGCTCAGTGCCATGGAATACTCCATGGCAAGGTAAATTCAGTAACCTACCTGGTACCATTTACAGTGGAACAGCCATTGACTTGGTTTTCTTCTGCAAAGGCTAAAGTTCCACTGTGTAGAGAAGGTACTGTTACTGAATGTAACTTCTGGAGCATAGGTAGCCCACTCATAAAATTGCTTGCAGACAGCTCTAAATCATATGGTTTGTGTGCTAACAATGTTTACATCATGTCAGCACATAGTAGCTATCTGCAAAATTGAACTGTACACTCCATTGAGCTGAATGCATTACTTTCTATTCAATGCATTCTGTGGTAAGGTTGTGTACATAACTACTCTGGGTTGTTAGGAACTGTATAGATATTGAATGTAGAGTGCTCAGTGCCATGGAATACTCCAATGCAAGGTGAAATCAGGAACCTACCTGGTACCATTCACAGTGGAACTGCCATTGACTTGGTTTACTTCTGCAAAGGCTAAAGTTCCACTGTGTAGAGAAGGTAATGTTACTGAATGTAACTTCTGGAGCATAGGTTGCCCACTCATAAAATTGGTTGCAGACAACTCTAAATCGTATGGTTAGTGTGCTAACAATGTTTACAGCATGTCAGCACATAATAGTTATCAGCAAAATTGTAATGTATACTCCATTTTGCTGAATGCATTGCTTTCTATTCAATGCATTCTGTGGTAAGGTTGTGTACATAACTACTCTGGGTGGTTTGGAACTGTATAGATTTTGCATGTAGAGTGCTCAGTGCCATGGAATACTCCAATGCAAAGTGCATTCAGTAACCTACCTGGTACCATTTACAGTGGAACAACCATTGACTTGGTTTACTTCTGCAAAGGTTAAAGTTCCACTGTGTAGTGAAGGTAATGTTACTGAAAGTAACTTCTGGAGCATTGGTAGCACACTCATAAAATTGGTTGCAGACAACTCTAAATCATATGGTTAGTGTGCTAACAATGTTTAGGTCATGTTAGCACATAATAGTTATCAGCAAAATTGAACTGTACACTCCATTGAGCAGAATGCTTTACTTTCTATTCAATGCATTCTGTGGTAAGGTTGTGTACATAATTACTCTGCGTTGTTAGGAACTGTATAGATATTGAATGTAGTGTGCTCAGTGCCATGGAATACTCCAAGGCAAGGTGAATTCAGTAACCTACCTGGTACCATTTACAGTGGAACATCCATTGACTTGGTTTACATCTGCAAAGGCTAAAGTTCCACTGTGTAGAAAAGGTAATGTTACTGAATGTAACTTCTGGAGCATAGGTAGCACACTCATAAAATTGGTTGCAGACAAATCTAAATCATATGGTTAGTGTGCTAACAATGTTTAGTTCATGTTAGCACATAAAAGTTATCAGCAAAATTGAACTGTACACTCCATTGAGTTGAATGCTTTACTTTCTATTCAATGCATTCTGTGGTAAGGTTGTGTACATAACTACACTGGGTTGTTTGGAACTGTATAGATTTTGCATGTAGAGTGCTCAGTGCCATGGAATACTCCAAGGCAAGTTGAATTCAGTAACCTACCTGGTACCATTTACAGTGGAACAGCCATTGACTTGGTTTACTTCTGCAAAGGCTAAAGTTCCACTGTGTAGAGAAGGTAATGTTACTGAATGTAACTTCTGGAGCATAGGTAGCCCACTCATAAAATTGGTTGCAGAGAACTCTAAATCATCTGGTTAGTGTGCTAACAATGTTCACATCATGTCAGCACCTAATAGTTATCAGCAAAATTGTAATGTACACTCCATTGAGCTGAATGCATTGCTTTCTATTCAATGCATTCTGTGGTAAGGTTGTGTACATAACTACTCTGGGTTGTTTGGAACTGTATAGATATTGTATGTAGAGAGCTCAGTGACATGGAATACTCCAATGGAAAGTGCATTCAGTAACCTACCTGGTACCATTTACAGTGTAACAGCCATTGACTTGGTTTACTTCTGCAAAGGCTAAAGTTCCACTGCTTAGAGAAGGTAATGTTACTGAATGTAACTTCTGGAGCATAGGTAGAACACTCATAAAATTGGTTGCAGACAACTCTAAATCATATGGTTTGTGTGCTAACAATGTTTGCATCATGTCAGCACATAGCAGTTATCAGCAAAGTTGAACAGTACACTCCATTGAGTTGAATGCATTACTTTCTATTCAATGCATTCTGTGGTCAGGTTGTGTATATAACTACTCTGGGTGGTTTGGAACTGTATAGATTTTGCATGTAGAGTGCTCAGTGCCATGGAATACTCCAAGGCAAGGTGAATTCAGTAACCTACCTGGTACCATTTACAGTGGAACAGCCATTGACTTGGTTTTCTTCTGCAAAGGCTAAAGTTCCTCTGTGTAGAGAAGGTAATGTTACTGAATGTAACTTCTGGAGCATAGGTAGCCCACTCATAAAATTGGTTGCAGACAACTCTAAATCATATGGTTAGTGTGCTAACAATGTTTACATCATGTCAGCACATAATAGTTATCAGCAAAATTGTAATGTACACTCCATTGAGCTGAATGCATTGTTTTCTATTCAAAGCATTCTGTGGTAAGGTTGTGTACATAACTACTCTGGGTTGTTTGGAACTGTATAGATATTGTATGTAGAGAGCTCAGTGACATGGAATACTCCAATGCAAAGTGCATTCAGTAACCTACCTGGTACCATTTACAGTGTAACAGCCATTGACTTGGTTTACTTCTGCAAAGGCTAAAGTTCCACTGCTTAGAGAAGGTAATGTTACTGAATGTAACTTCTGGAGCATAGGTAGAACACTCATAAAATTGGTTGCAGACAACTCTAAATCATATGGTTAGCGTGCTAACAATGTTTAGTTCATGTTAGCACATAATAGTTATCAGCAAAATTGAACTGTACACTCCATTGAGTTGAATGCTGTACTTTCTATTCAATGCATTCTGTGGTAAAGTTGTGTACATAACTACACTAGGTTGTTTGGAACTGTATAGATTTTGGATGTAGAGTGCTCAGTGCCATGGAATACTCCAAGGCAAGGTGAATTCATTAACCTACCTGGTACCATTTACAGTGGAACAGCCATTGACTTGGTTTACTTCTGCAAAGGCTAAAGTTCCACTGTGTAGAGAAGGTAATGTTACTGAATGTAACTTCTGGAGCATAGTTAGCCCACTCATAAAATTGGTTGCAGACAGCTCTAAATCATATGGTTTGTGTGCTAACAATGTTTACATCATGTCAGCACATAGTAGCTATCTGCAAAATTGAACTGTACACTCCATTGAGTTGTTTGCATTACTTTCTATTCTATGCATTCTGTAGTAAGGTTGTGTACATAACTACTCTGGGTTGTTTGGAACTGTATAGATATTGTATGTAGAGAGCTCAGTGACATGGAATTCTCCAATGCAACGTGCATTCAGTACCCTACCTGGTACCATTTACTGTGTAAAAGCCTTTGACTTGGTTTACTTCTGCAAAGGCTAAAGTTCCACTGCTTAGAGAAGGTAATGTAACTGAATGTAACTTCTGGAGCATAGGTAGAACACTCATAAAATTGGTTGCAGACAACTCAAAATCATATGGTTAGCGTGCTAACAATGTTTGGTTCATGTTAGCACATAATAGCTATCAGGAAAATTGAACTATACACTCCATTCAGTTGAATGCATTACTTTCTATTCAATGCATTCTGTGGTAAGGTTGTGTACATCACTACTCTGGGTTGTTAGGAACTGTATAGATATTGAACGTAGAGTGCTCAGTGCCATGGAATACTCCAAGGTAAGGTGAATTCAGTAACCTACCTGGTACCATTTTCAGTGGAACAGCCATTGACTTGTTTACTTCTGCAAAGGATAAAGTTCCACTGTGTAGAGAAGGTAATGTTGCTGAATGTAACTTCTGGAGCATAGGTAGCACACTCATAAAATTGGTTGCAGACAACTCTAAATCATATGGTTAGTGTGCTAACAATGTTTAGGTCATGTTAGCACATAGCAGTTATCAGCAAAATTGAACTGTACACTCCATTGAGCTGAATGCTTTACTTTCTATTCAATGCATTCTGTGGTAAGGTTGTGTACATAATTACTCTGCGTTGTTAGGAACTGTATAGATATTGAATGTAGAGTGCTCAGTGACATGGAATTCTCCAATGCAACGTGCATTCAGTACCCTACCTGGTACCATTTACTGTGTAAAAGCCTTTGACTTGGTTTACTTCTGCAAAGGCTAAAGTTCCACTGCTTAGAGAAGGTAATGTAACTGAATGTAACTTCTGGAGCATAGGTAGAACACTCATAAAATTGGTTGCAGACAACTCAAAATCATATGGTTAGCGTGCTAACAATGTTTGGTTCATGTTAGCACATAATAGCTATCAGGAAAATTGAACTATACACTCCATTCAGTTGAATGCATTACTTTCTATTCAATGCATTCTGTGGTAAGGTTGTGTACATCACTACTCTGGGTTGTTAGGAACTGTATAGATATTGAACGTAGAGTGCTCAGTGCCATGGAATACTCCAAGGTAAGGTGAATTCAGTAACCTACCTGGTACCATTTTCAGTGGAACAGCCATTGACTTGGTTTACTTCTGCAAAGGATAAAGTTCCACTGTGTAGAGAAGGTAATGTTGCTGAATGTAACTTCTGGAGCATAGGTAGCACACTCATAAAATTGGTTGCAGACAACTCTAAATCATATGGTTAGTGTGCTAACAATGTTTAGGTCATGTTAGCACATAGCAGTTATCAGCAAAATTGAACTGTACACTCCATTGAGCTGAATGCTTTACTTTCTATTCAATGCATTCTGTGGTAAGGTTGTGTACATAATTACTCTGCGTTGTTAGGAACTGTATAGATATTGAATGTAGAGTGCTCAGTGCCATGGAATACTCCAATGCAAAGTGCATTCAGAAACCTACCTGGTACCATTTACAGTGGAACATCCATTGACTTGGTTTACTTCTGCAAAGGCTAAAGTTCCACTGTGTAGAGAAGGTAATGTTACTGAATGTAACTTCTGGAGCATAGGTAGCACACTCATAAAATTGGTTGCAGACAACTCTAAATCATATGGTTAGTGTGCTAACAATGTTTAGTTCATGTTAGCACATAATAGTTATCAGCAAAATTGAACTGTACACTCCATTGAGTTGAATGCTGTACTTTCTATTCAATGCATTCTGTGGTAAGGTTGTGTACATAACTACACTGGGTTGTTTGGAACTCTATAGATTTTGCATGTAGAGTGCTCAGTGCCATGGAATACTCCAAGGCAAGTTGAATTCAGTAACCTACCTGGTACCATTTACAGTGGAACAGCCATTGACTTGGTTTCCTTCTGCAAATTCTAAAGTTCCACTGTGTAGAGAAGGTAATGTTACTGAATGTAACTTCTGGAGCATAGGTAGCCCACTCATAAAATTTGTTGCAGACTACTCTAAATCATCTGGTTAGTGTGCTAACAATGTTTACATCATGTCAGCACATAATAATTATCAGCAAAATTGTAATGTACACTCCATTGAGCTGAATGCATTGCTTTCTATTCAATGCATTCTGTGGTAAGGTTGTGTACATAACTACTCTGGGTTGTTTGGAACTGTATAGATATTGTATGTAGAGAGCTCAGTGACATGGAATACTCCAATGCAAAGTGCATTCAGTAACCTACCTGGTACCATTTACAGTGTAACAGCCATTGACTTGGTTTACTTCTGCAAAGGCTAAAGTTCCACTGCTTAGAGAAGGTAATGTTACTGAATGTAACTTCTGGAGCATAGGTAGAACACTCATAAAATTGGTTGCAGACAACTCTAAATCATATGGTTAGTGTGCTAACAATGTTTAGGTCATGTTAGCACATAATAGTTATCAGCAAAATTGAACTGTACACTCCATTGAGCTGAATGCTTTACTTTCTATTCAATGCATTCTGTGGTAAGGTTGTGTACATAATTACTCTGCGTTGTTAGGAACTGTATAGATATTGAATGTAGTGTGCTCAGTGCCATGGAATACTGCAAGGCAAGGTGAATTCAGTAACCTACCTGGTACCATTTACAGTGGAACATCCATTGACTTGGTTTACATCTGCAAAGGCTAAAGTTCCACTGTGTAGAGAAGGTAATGTTACTGAATGTAACTTCTGGAGCATAGGTAGCCCACTCATAAAATTGGTTGCAGAGAACTCTAAATCATCTGGTTAGTGTGCTAACAATGTTCACATCATGTCAGCACCTAATAGTTATCAGCAAAATTGTAATGTACACTCCATTGAGCTGAATGCATTGCTTTCTATTCAATGCATTCTGTGGTAAGGTTGTGTACATAACTACTCTGGGTTGTTTGGAACTGTATAGATATTGTATGTAGAGAGCTCAGTGACATGGAATACTCCAATGGAAAGTGCATTCAGTAACCTACCTGGTACCATTTACAGTGTAACAGCCATTGACTTGGTTTACTTCTGCAAAGGCTAAAGTTCCACTGCTTAGAGAAGGTAATGTTACTGAATGTAACTTCTGGAGCATAGGTAGAACACTCATAAAATTGTTTGCAGACAACTCTAAATCATATGGTTTGTGTGCTAACAATGTTTGCATCATGTCAGCACATAGCAGTTATCAGCAAAGTTGAACAGTACACTCCATTGAGTTGAATGCATTACTTTCTATTCAATGCATTCTGTGGTCAGGTTGTGTATATAACTACTCTGGGTGGTTTGGAACTGTATAGATTTTGCATGTAGAGTGCTCAGTGCCATGGAATACTCCAAGGCAAGGTGAATTCAGTAACCTACCTGGTACCATTTACAGTGGAACAGCCATTGACTTGGTTTTCTTCTGCAAAGGCTAAAGTTCCACTGTGTAGAGAAGGTAATGTTACTGAATGTAACTTCTGGAGCATAGGTAGCCCACTCATAAAATTGGTTGCAGACAACTCTAAATCATATGGTTAGTGTGCTAACAATGTTTACATCATGTCAGCACATAATAGTTATCAGCAAAATTGTAATGTACACTCCATTGAGCTGAATGCATTGTTTTCTATTCAAAGCATTCTGTGGTAAGGTTGTGTACATAACTACTCTGGGTTGTTTGGAACTGTATAGATATTGTATGTAGAGAGCTCAGTGACATGGAATACTCCAATGCAAAGTGCATTCAGTAACCTACCTGGTACCATTTACAGTGTAACAGCCATTGACTTGGTTTACTTCTGCAAAGGCTAAAGTTCCACTGCTTAGAGAAGGTAATGTTACTGAATGTAACTTCTGGAGCATAGGTAGAACACTCATAAAATTGGTTGCAGACAACTCTAAATCATATGGTTAGCGTGCTAACAATGTTTAGTTCATGTTAGCACATAATAGTTATCAGCAAAATTGAACTGTACACTCCATTGAGTTGAATGCTGTACTTTCTATTCAATGCATTCTGTGGTAAAGTTGTGTACATAACTACACTAGGTTGTTTGGAACTGTATAGATTTTGGATGTAGAGTGCTCAGTGCCATGGAATACTCCAAGGCAAGGTGAATTCATTAACCTACCTGGTACCATTTACAGTGGAACAGCCATTGACTTGGTTTACTTCTGCAAAGGCTAAAGTTCCACTGTGTAGAGAAGGTAATGTTACTGAATGTAACTTCTGGAGCATAGGTAGCCCACTCATAAAATTGGTTGCAGACAGCTCTAAATCATATGGTTTGTGTGCTAACAATGTTTACATCATGTCAGCACATAGTAGCTATCTGCAAAATTGAACTGTACACTCCATTGAGTTGTTTGCATTACTTTCTATTCTATGCATTCTGTAGTAAGGTTGTGTACATAACTACTCTGGGTTGTTTGGAACTGTATAGATATTGTATGTAGAGAGCTCAGTGACATGGAATTCTCCAATGCAACGTGCATTCAGTACCCTACCTGGTACCATTTACTGTGTAAAAGCCTTTGACTTGGTTTACTTCTGCAAAGGCTAAAGTTCCACTGCTTAGAGAAGGTAATGTAACTGAATGTAACTTCTGGAGCATAGGTAGAACACTCATAAAATTGGTTGCAGACAACTCAAAATCATATGGTTAGCGTGCTAACAATGTTTGGTTCATGTTAGCACATAATAGCTATCAGGAAAATTGAACTATACACTCCATTCAGTTGAATGCATTACTTTCTATTCAATGCATTCTGTGGTAAGGTTGTGTACATCACTACTCTGGGTTGTTAGGAACTGTATAGATATTGAACGTAGAGTGCTCAGTGCCATGGAATACTCCAAGGTAAGGTGAATTCAGTAACCTACCTGGTACCATTTTCAGTGGAACAGCCATTGACTTGGTTTACTTCTGCAAAGGATAAAGTTCCACTGTGTAGAGAAGGTAATGTTGCTGAATGTAACTTCTGGAGCATAGGTAGCCCACTCATAAAATTGGTTGCAGACAACTCTAAATCATATGGTTTGTGTGCTAACAATGTTTGCATCATGTCAGCACATAGCAGTTATCAGCAAAGTTGAACTGTACACTCCATTGAGTTGAATGCATTACTTTCTATTCAATGCATTCTGTGGTCAGGTTGTATATATAACTACTCTGGGTGGTTTGGAACTGTATAGATTTTGCATGTAGAGTGCTCAGTGCCATGGAATACTCCAAGGCAAGGTGAATTCAGTAACCTACCTGGTACCATTTACAGTGGAACAGCCATTGACTTGGTTTACATCTGCAAAGGCTAAAGTTCCACTGTGTAGAAAAGGTAATGTTACTGAATGTAACTTCCGGAGCATAGGTAGCACACTCATAAAATTGGTTGCAGACAACTCTAAATCATATGATTAGTGTGCTAACAATGTTTAGTTCATGTTAGCACATAATAGTTATCAGCAAAATTGAACTGTACACTCCATTGAGTTGAATGCTTTACTTTCTATTCAATGCATTCTGTGGTAAGATTGTGTACATAACTACACTGGGTTGTTTGGAACTGTATAGATTTTGCATGTAGAGTGCTCAGTGCCATGGAATACTCTAAGGCAAGTTGAATTCAGTAACCTACCTGGTACCATTTACAGTGGAACAGCCATTGACTTGGTTTACTTCTGCAAAGGCTAAAGTTCCACTGCTTAGAGAAGGTAATGTTACTGAATGTAACTTCTGGAGCATAGGTAGAACACTCATAAAATTGGTTGCAGACAACTCTAATTCATATGGTTTGTGTGCTAACATTGTTTGCATCATGTCAGCACATAGCAGTTATCAGCAAAGTTGAACTGTACACTCCATTGAGTTGAATGCATTACTTTCTATTCAATGCATTCTGTGGTCAGGTTGTGTATATAACTACTCTGGGTGGTTTGGAACTGTATAGATTTTGCATGTAGAGTGCTCAGTGGCATGGAATACTTCAAGGCAAGGTGAATTCAGTAACCTACCTGGTACCATTTACAGTGGAACAGCCATTGACTTGGTTTTCTTCTGCAAAGGCTAAAGTTCCACTGTGTAGAGAAGGTAATGTTACTGAATGTAACTTCTGGAGTATAGGTAGCCCACTCATAAAATTGGTTGCAGACAACTCTAAATCATATGGTTAGTGTGCTAACAATGTTTACATCATGTCAGCACATAATAGTTATCAGCAAAATTGTAATGTACACTCCATTGAGCTGAATGCATTGCTTTCTATTCAATGCATTCTGTGGTAAGGTTGTGTACATAACTACTCTGGTTGTTTGGAACTGTATAGATATTGTATGTAGAGAGCTCAGTGACATGGAATACTCCAATGCAAAGTGCATTCAGTAACCTACCTGGTACCATTTACAGTGGAACAGCCATTGACTTGGTTTTCTTCTGCAAAGGCTAAAGTTCCACTGCTTAGAGAAGGTAATGTTACTGAATGTAACTTCTGGAGCATAGGTAGAACACTCATAAAATTGGTTGCAGACAACTCTAAATCATATGGTTAGCGTGCTAACAATGTTTAGTTCATGTTAGCACATAATAGTTATCAGCAAAATTGAACTGTACACTCCATTGAGTTGAATGCTGTACTTTCTATTCAATGCATTCTGTGGTAAAGTTGTGTACATAACTACACTAGGTTGTTTGGAACTGTATAGATTTTGGATGTAGAGTGCTCAGTGCCATGGAATACTCCAATGCAAGGTGAAATCAGTAACCTACCTGGTACCATTCACAGTGGAACAGACATGGACTTGGTTCAATTCTGCAAAGGCTAAAGTTCCACTGTGCAGAGAAGGTAATGTTACTGAATGTAACTTCTGGAGCATAGGTAGCACACTCATAAAATTGGTTGCAGACAACTCTAAATCATATGGTTAGCGTGCTAACAATGTTTAGTTCATGTTAGCACATAATAGTTATCAGCAAAATTGAACTGTACACTCCATTCAGTTGAATGCATTACTTTCTATTCAATGCATTCTGTGGTAAGGTTGTGTACATAACTACTCTGGGTTGTTTGGAACTGTATAGATATTGTATGTAGAGAGCTCAGTGACATGGAATACTCCAATGCAAAGTGCATTCAGTAACCTACCTGGTACCATTTACTGTGGAACATCCATTGACTTGGTTTACTTCTGCAAAGGCTAAAGTTCCACTGTGTAGAGAAGGTAATGTTACTGAATGTAACTTCTGGAGCATAGGTAGCACATTCATAAAATTGGTTGCAGACAACTCTAAATCATATGGTTAGTGTGCTAACAATGTTTAGTTCATGTTAGAACATAATAGTTATTAGCAAAATTGAACTGTACACTCCATTGAGTTGAATGCTTTACTTTCTATTCAATGCATTCTGTGGTAAGGTTGTGTACATAACTACTCTGGGTTGTTTGGAACTGTATAGATATTGTATGTAGAGAGCTCAGTGACATGGAATACTCCAATGCAAAGTGCATTCAGTAACCTACCTGGTACCATTTACAGTGGAACTGCCATTGACTTGGTTTACTTCTGCAAAGGCTAAAGTTCCACTGTGTAGAGAAGGTAATGTTACTGAATGTAACTTCTGGAGCATAGGTAGCCCACTCATAAAATTGGTTGCAGACAACTCTAAATCGTATGGTTAGTGTGCTAACAATGTTTACAGCATGTCAGCACATAATAGTTATCAGCAAAATTGTAATGTATACTCCATTTTGCTGAATGCATTGCTTTCCATTCAATGCATTCTGTGGTAAGGTTGTGTACATAACTACTCTGGGTTGTTTGGAACTGTATAGATATTGTATGTAGAGAGCTCAGTGACATGGAATACACCAATGCAAAGTGCATTCAGTAACCTACCTGGTACCATTTACAGTGTAAAAGCCATTGACTTGGTTTACTTCTGCAAAGGCTAAAGTTCCACTGCTTAGAGAAGGTAATGTAAGTGAATGTAACTTCTGGAGCATAGGTAGAACACTCATAAAATTGGTTGCAGACAACTCAAAATCATATGGTTAGCGTGCTAACAATGTTTGGTTCATGTTAGCACATAATAGCTATCAGGAAAATTGAACTGTACACTCCATTCAGTTGAATGCATTACTTTCTATTCAATGCATTCTGTGGTAAGGTTGTGTACATCACTTCTCTGGGTTGTTAGGAACTGTATAGATATTGAACGTATAGTGCTCAGTGCCATGGAATACTCCAAGGCAAGCTGAATTCAGTAACCTACCTGGTACCATTTACAGTGGAACAGCAATTGACTTGGTTTACTTCTGCAAAGGATAAAGTTCCACTGTGTAGAGAAGGTAATGTTGCTGAATGTAACTTCTGGAGCATAGGTAGCCCACACATAAAATTGGTTGCAGACAACTCTAAATCATATGGTCTGTGTGCTAACAATGTTTGCATCATGTCAGCACATAGCAGTTATCAGGAAAGTTGAACTGTACACTCCATTGAGTTGAATGCATTACTTTCTATTCAATGCATTCTGTGGTCAGGTTGTATATATAACTACTCTGGGTGGTTTGGAACTGTATAGATTTTGCATGTAGAGTGCTCAGTGCCATGGAATACTCCAAGGCAAGGTGAATTCAGTAACCTACCTGGTACCATTTACAGTGGAACATCCATTGACTTGGTTTACATCTGCAAAGGCTAAAGTTCCACTGTGTAGTGAAGGTAATGTTACTGAAATTAACTTCTGGAGTAGTGGTAGCACACTCATAAAATTGGTTGCAGACAACTCTAAATCATATGGTTAGTGTGCTAACAATGTTTAGTTCATGTTAGCACATAATAGTTATCAGCAAAATTGAACTGTACACTCCATTGAGTTGAATGCTTTACTTTCTATTCAATGCATTCTGTGGTAAGATTGTGTACATAACTACACTGGGTTGTTTGGAACTGTATAGATTTTGCATGTAGAGTGCTCAGTGCCATGGAATACTCTAAGGCAAGTTGAATTCAGTAACCTACCTGGTACCATTTACAGTGGAACAGCCATTGACTTGGTTTACTTCTGCAAAGGCTAAAGTTCCACTGCTTAGAGAAGGTAATGTTACTGAATGTAACTTCTGGAGCATAGGTAGAACACTCATAAAATTGGTTGCAGACAACTCTAATTCATATGGTTTGTGTGCTAACATTGTTTGCATCATGTCAGCACATAGCAGTTATCAGCAAAGTTGAACTGTACACTCCATTGAGTTGAATGCATTACTTTCTATTCAATGCATTCTGTGGTCAGGTTGTGTATATAACTACTCTGGGTGGTTTGGAACTGTATAGATTTTGCATGTAGAGTGCTCAGTGGCATGGAATACTTCAAGGCAAGGTGAATTCAGTAACCTACCTGGTACCATTTACAGTGGAACAGCCATTGACTTGGTTTTCTTCTGCAAAGGCTAAAGTTCCACTGTGTAGAGAAGGTAATGTTACTGAATGTAACTTCTGGAGTATAGGTAGCCCACTCATAAAATTGGTTGCAGACAACTCTAAATCATATGGTTAGTGTGCTAACAATGTTTACATCATGTCAGCACATAATAGTTATCAGCAAAATTGTAATGTACACTCCATTGAGCTGAATGCATTGCTTTCTATTCAATGCATTCTGTGGTAAGGTTGTGTACATAACTACTCTGGTTGTTTGGAACTGTATAGATATTGTATGTAGAGAGCTCAGTGACATGGAATACTCCAATGCAAAGTGCATTCAGTAACCTACCTGGTACCATTTACAGTGGAACAGCCATTGACTTGGTTTTCTTCTGCAAAGGCTAAAGTTCCACTGCTTAGAGAAGGTAATGTTACTGAATGTAACTTCTGGAGCATAGGTAGAACACTCATAAAATTGGTTGCAGACAACTCTAAATCATATGGTTAGCGTGCTAACAATGTTTAGTTCATGTTAGCACATAATAGTTATCAGCAAAATTGAACTGTACACTCCATTGAGTTGAATGCTGTACTTTCTATTCAATGCATTCTGTGGTAAAGTTGTGTACATAACTACACTAGGTTGTTTGGAACTGTATAGATTTTGGATGTAGAGTGCTCAGTGCCATGGAATACTCCAATGCAAGGTGAAATCAGTAACCTACCTGGTACCATTCACAGTGGAACAGACATGGACTTGGTTCAATTCTGCAAAGGCTAAAGTTCCACTGTGCAGAGAAGGTAATGTTACTGAATGTAACTTCTGGAGCATAGGTAGCACACTCATAAAATTGGTTGCAGACAACTCTAAATCATATGGTTAGCGTGCTAACAATGTTTAGTTCATGTTAGCACATAATAGTTATCAGCAAAATTGAACTGTACACTCCATTCAGTTGAATGCATTACTTTCTATTCAATGCATTCTGTGGTAAGGTTGTGTACATAACTACTCTGGGTTGTTTGGAACTGTATAGATATTGTATGTAGAGAGCTCAGTGACATGGAATACTCCAATGCAAAGTGCATTCAGTAACCTACCTGGTACCATTTACAGTGGAACTGCCATTGACTTGGTTTACTTCTGCAAAGGCTAAAGTTCCACTGTGTAGAGAAGGTAATGTTACTGAATGTAACTTCTGGAGCATAGGTAGCCCACTCATAAAATTGGTTGCAGACAACTCTAAATCGTATGGTTAGTGTGCTAACAATGTTTACAGCATGTCAGCACATAATAGCTATCAGCAAAATTGTAATGTATACTCCATTTTGCTGAATGCATTGCTTTCTATTCAATGCATTCTGTGGTAAGGTTGTGTACATAACTACTCTGGGTTGTTTGGAACTGTATAGATATTGTATGTAGAGAGCTCAGTGACATGGAATACTCCAATGCAAAGTGCATTCAGTAACCTACCTGGTACCATTTACAGTGTAAAAGCCATTGACTTGGTTTACTTCTGCAAAGGCTAAAGTTCCACTGCTTAGAGAAGGTAATGTAACTGAATGTAACTTCTGGAGCATAGGTAGAACACTCATAAAATTGGTTGCAGACAACTCTAAATCATATGGTTTGTGTGCTAACATTGTTTGCATCATGTCAGCACATAGCAGTTATCAGCAAAGTTGAACTGTACACTCCATTGAGTTGAATGCATTACTTTCTATTCAATGCATTCTGTGGTCAGGTTGTGTATATAACTACTCTGGGTGGTTTGGAACTGTATAGATTTTGCATGTAGAGTGCTCAGTGGCATGGAATACTTCAAGGCAAGGTGAATTCAGTAACCTACCTGGTACCATTTACAGTGGAACAGCCATTGACTTGGTTTTCTTCTGCAAAGGCTAAAGTTCCACTGTGTAGAGAAGGTAATGTTACTGAATGTAACTTCTGGAGTATAGGTAGCCCACTCATAAAATTGGTTGCAGACAACTCTAAATCATATGGTTAGTGTGCTAACAATGTTTACATCATGTCAGCACATAATAGTTATCAGCAAAATTGTAATGTACACTCCATTGAGCTGAATGCATTGCTTTCTATTCAATGCATTCTGTGGTAAGGTTGTGTACATAACTACTCTGGGTTGTTTGGAACTGTATAGATATTGTATGTAGAGAGCTCAGTGACATGGAATACTCCAATGCAAAGTGCTTTCAGTAACCTACCTGGTACCATTTACAGTGGAACAGCCATTGACTTGGTTTTCTTCTGCAAAGGCTAAAGTTCCACTGCTTAGAGAAGGTAATGTTACTGAATGTAACTTCTGGAGCATAGGTAGAACACTCATAAAATTGGTTGCAGACAACTCTAAATCATATGGTTAGCGTGCTAAAAATGTTTAGTTCATGTTAGCACATAATAGTTATCAGCAAAATTGAACTGTACACTCCATTCAGTTGAATGCATTACTTTCTATTCAATGCATTCTGTGGTAAGGTTGTGTACATAACTACTCTGGGTTGTTTGGAACTGTATAGATATTGTATGTAGAGAGCTCAGTGACATGGAATACTCCAATGCAAAGTGCATTCAGTAACCTTCCTGGTACCATTTACAGTGGAACTGCCATTGACTTGGTTTACTTCTGCAAAGGCTAAAGTTCCACTGTGTAGAGAAGGTAATGTTACTGAATGTAACTTCTGGAGCATAGGTAGCCCACTCATAAAATTGGTTGCAGACAACTCTAAATCGTATGGTTAGTGTGCTAACAATGTTTACAGCATGTCAGCACATAATAGCTATCAGCAAAATTGTAATGTATACTCCATTTTGCTGAATGCATTGCTTTCTATTCAATGCATTCTGTGGTAAGGTTGTGTACATAACTACTCTGGGTTGTTTGGAACTGTATAGATATTGTATGTAGAGAGCTCAGTGACATGGAATACTCCAATGCAAAGTGCATTCAGTAACCTACCTGGTACCATTTACAGTGTAAAAGCCATTGACTTGGTTTACTTCTGCAAAGGCTAAAGTTCCACTGCTTAGAGAAGGTAATGTAACTGAATGTAACTTCTGGAGCATAGGTAGAACACTCATAAAATTGGTTGCAGACAACTCAAAATCATATGGTTAGCGTGCTAACAATGTTTGGTTCATGTTAGCACATAATAGCTATCAGGAAAATTGAACTGTACACTCCATTCAGTTGAATGCATTACTTTCTATTCAATGCATTCTGTGGTAAGGTTGTGTACATCACTACTCTGGGTTGTTAGGAACTGTATAGATATTGAACGTAGAGTGCTCAGTGCCATGGAATACTCCAAGGCAAGGTGAATTCAGTAACCTACCTGGTACCATTTACAGTGGAACAGCCATTGACTTGGTTTACTTCTGCAAAGGATAAAGTTCCACTGTGTAGAGAAGGTAATGTTGCTGAATGTAACTTCTGGAGCATAGGTAGCCCACTCATAAAATTGGTTGCAGACAACTCTAAATCATATGGTTAGTGTGCTAACAATGTTTGCATCATGTCAGCACATAGCAGTTATCAGCAAAGTTGAACTGTACACTCCATTGAGTTGAATGCATTACTTTCTATTCAATGCATTCTGTGGTCAGGTTGTATATATAACTACTCTGGGTGGTTTGGAACTGTATAGATTTTGCATGTAGAGTGCTCAGTGCCATGGAATACTCCAAGGCAAGGTGAATTCAGTAACCTACCTGGTACCATTTACAGTGGAACAGCCATTGACTTGGTTTACTTCTGCAAAGGCTAAAGTTCCACTGTGTAGTGAAGGTAATGTTACTGAAAGTAACTTCTGGAGCATTGGTAGCACACTCAAAAAATTGGTTGCAGACAACTCTAAATCATATGGTTAGTGTGCTAACAATGTTTAGGTCATGTTAGCACATAATAGTTATCAGCAAAATTGAACTGTACACTCCATTGAGTTGAATGCTGTACTTTCTATTCAATGCATTCTGTGGTAAAGTTGTGTACATAACTACACTAGGTTGTTTGGAACTGTATAGATTTTGGATGTAGAGTGCTCAGTGCCATGGAATACTCCAATGCAAGGTGAAATCAGTAACCTACCTGGTACCATTCACAGTGGAACAGACATGGACTTGGTTCAATTCTGCAAAGGCTAAAGTTCCACTGTGCAGAGAAGGTAATGTTACTGAATGTAACTTCTGGAGCATAGGTAGAACACTCATAAAATTGGTTGCAGACAACTCTAAATCATATGGTTAGCGTGCTAACAATGTTTAGTTCATGTTAGCACATAATAGTTATCAGCAAAATTGAACTGTACACTCCATTCAGTTGAATGCATTACTTTCTATTCAATGCATTCTGTGGTAAGGTTGTGTACATAACTACTCTGGGTTGTTTGGAACTGTATAGATATTGTATGTAGAGAGCTCAGTGACATGGAATACTCCAATGCAAAGTGCATTCAGTAACCTACCTGGTACCATTTACAGTGGAACTGCCATTGACTTGGTTTACTTCTGCAAAGGCTAAAGTTCCACTGTGTAGAGAAGGTAATGTTACTGAATGTAACTTCTGGAGCATAGGTAGCCCACTCATAAAATTGGTTGCAGACAACTCTAAATCGTATGGTTAGTGTGCTAACAATGTGTACAGCATGTCAGCACATAATAGTTATCAGCAAAATTGTAATGTATACTCCATTTTGCTGAATGCATTGCTTTCTATTCAATGCATTCTGTGGTAAGGTTGTGTACATAACTACTCTGGGTTGTTTGGAACTGTATAGATATTGTATGTAGAGAGCTCAGTGACATGGAATACTCCAATGCAAAGTGCATTCAGTAACCTACCTGGTACCATTTACAGTGTAAAAGCCATTGACTTGGTTTACTTCTGCAAAGACTAAAGTTCCACTGCTTAGAGAAGGTAATGTAACTGAATGTAACTTCTGGAGCATAGGTAGAACACTCATAAAATTGGTTGCAGACAACTCAAAATCATATGGTTAGCGTGCTAACAATGTTTGGTTCATGTTAGCACATAATAGCTATCAGGAAAATTGAACTGTACACTCCATTCAGTTGAATGCATTACTTTCTATTCAATGCATTCTGTGGTAAGGTTGTGTACATCACTACTCGGGGTTGTTAGGAACTGTATAGATATTGAACGTAGAGTGCTCAGTGCCATGGAATACTCCAAGGCAAGGTGAATTCAGTAACCTACCTGGAACCATTTACAGTGGAACAGCCATTGACTTGGTTTACTTCTGCAAAGGATAAAGTGCCACTGTGTAGAGAAGGTAATGTTGCTGAATGTGACTTCTGGAGCATAGGTAGCCCACTCTTAAAATTGGTTGCAGACAACTCTAAATCATATGGTTTGTGTGCTAACATTGTTTGCATCATGTCAGCACATAGCAGTTATCAGCAAAGTTGAACTGTACACTCCATTGAGTTGAATGCATTACTTTCTATACAATGCATTCTGTGGTCAGGTTGTATATATAACTACTCTGGGTGGTTTGGAACTGTATAGATTTTGCATGTAGAGTGCTCAGTGCCATGGAATACTCCAAGGCAAGGTGAATTCAGTAACCTACCTGGTACCATTTACAGTGGAACAGCCATTGACTTGGTTTACTTCTGCAAAGGCTAAAGTTCCACTGTGTAGTGAAGGTAATGTTACTGAAAGTAACTTCTGGAGCATTGGTAGCACACTCATAAAATTGGTTGCAGACAACTCTAAATCATATGGTTAGTGTGCTAACAATGTTTAGGTCATGTTAGCACATAATAGTTAGCAGCAAAATTGAACTGTACACTCCATTGAGCGGAATGCTTTACTTTGTATTCAATGCATTCTGTGGTAAGGTTGTGTACATAATTACTCTGCGTTGTTAGGAACTGTATAGATATTGAATGTAGTGTGCTCAGTGCCATGGAATACTCCAAGGCAAGGTGAATTCAGTAACCTACCTGGTACCATTTACAGTGGAACATCCATTGACTTGGTTTACCTCTGCAAAGGCTAAAGTTCCACGGTGTAGAAAAGGTAATGTTACTGAATGTAACTTCTGGAGCATAGGTAGCACACTCATAAAATTGGTTGCAGACAAATCTAAATCATATGGTTAGTGTGCTAACAATGTTTAGTTCATGTTAGCACATAATAGTTATCAGCAAAATTGAACTGTACACTCCATTGAGCTGAATGCATTGCTTTCTATTCAATGCATTCTGTGGTAAGGTTGTGTACATAACTACTCTGGGTTGTTTGGAACTGTATAGATATTGTATGTAGAGAGCTCAGTGACATGGAATACTCCAATGCAAAGTGCATTCAGTAACCTACCTGGTACCATTTACAGTGTAACAGCCATTGACTTGGTTTACTTCTGCAAAGGCTAAAGTTCCACTGCTTAGAGAAGGTAATGTTACTGAATGTAACTTCTGGAGCATAGGTAGAACACTCATAAAATTGGTTGCAGACAACTCTGAATCATATGGTTTGTGTGCTAACAATGTTTGCATCATGTCAGCACATAGCAGTTATCAGCAAAGTTGAACTGTACACTCCATTGAGTTGAATGCATTACTTTCTATTCAATGCATTCTGTGGTCAGGTTGTGTATATAACTACTCTGGGTGGTTTGGAACTGTATAGATTTTGCATGTAGAGTGCTCAGTGCCATGGAATACTCCAAGGCAAGGTGAATTCAGTAACCTACCTGGTACCATTTACAGTGGAACAGCCATTGACTTGGTTTACTTCTGCAAAGGCTAAAGTTCCACTGTGTATAGAAGGTAATGTTACTGAATGTAACTTCTAGAGCATAGTTAGCACACTCATAAAATTGGTTGCAGACAACTCTAAATCATATGGTTAGTGTGCTAATAATGTTTAGGTCATGTCAGCACATAATAGTTATCAGCAAAATTGAACTGTACACTCCATTGAGCTGAATGCATTACTTTCTATTCAATGCATTCTGTGGTAAGGTTGTGTACATAACTACTCTGGGTTGTTAGGAACTGTATAGATATTGAATGTAGAGTGCTCAGTGCCATGGAATACTCCAATGCAAAGTGCATTCAGTAACCTACCTGGTACCATTTACAGTGGAACATCCATTGACTTGGTTTACTTCTGCAAAGGCTAAAGTTCCACTGTGTAGAGAAGGTAATGTTACTGAATGTAACTTCTGGAGCATAGGTAGCACACTCATAAAATTGGTTGCAGACAACTCTAAATCATATGGTTAGTGTGCTAACAATGTTTAGTTCATGTTAGCACATAATAGCTATCAGCAAAATTGAACTGTACACTCCATTGAGCTGAATGCATTACTTTCTATTCAATGCATTCTGTGGTAAGGTTGTGTACATAACTACTCTGGGGTGTTTGGACCTGTATAGATATTGCATGTAGAGTGCTCAGTGCCATAGAATACCCCAATGCACGCTGAATTCAGTAACCTACCTGGTACCATTCACAGTGGAACAGACATGGACATGGTTCAATTCTGCAAAGGCTAAAGTTCCACTGTGCAGAGAAGGTAATGTTACTGAATGTAACTTCTGGAGCATAGGTAGCACACTCATAAAATTGGTTGCAGTCAACTCTAAATCATATGGTTAGTGTGCTAACAATGTTTAGTTCATGTCAGCACATAATAGTTATCAGCAAAATTGAACTGTACACTCAATTCAGTTGAAAGCATTACTTTCTATTCAATGTATTCTGTGGTAAGGTTGTGTACATAACTACACTAGGTTGTTTGGAACTGTATAGATTTTGCATGTAGAGTGCTCAGTGCCATGGAATACTCCAAGGCAAGGTGAATTCAGTAACCTACCTGGTACCATTTACAGTGGAACAGCTATTGACTTGGTTTACTTCTGCAAAGGCTAAAGTTCCACTGTGTAGAGAAGGTAATGTTACTGAATGTAACTTCTGGAGCATAGGTAGCCCACTCATAAAATTTGTTGCAGACAACTCTAAATCATATGGTTCATGTGCTAACAATGTTTGCATCATGTCAGCACATAGCAGTTATCAGCAAAATTGAACTGTACACTCCATTGAGCTGAATGCATTACTTTCTATTCAATGCATTCTGTGGTAAGGTTGTGTACATAACTACTCTGGGTTGTTAGCAACTGTATAGATATTGAATGTAGAGTGCTCAGTGCCATGGAATACTCCAATGCAAGGTGAAATCAGGAACCTACCTGGTACCATTCACAGTGGAACAGACATGGACTTGGTTCAATTCTGCAAAGGCTAAAGTTCCACTGTGCAGAGAAGGTAATGTTACTGAATGTAACTTCTGGAGCATAGGTAGCACACTCATAAAATTGGTTGCAGACAACTCTAAATCATATGGTTAGCGTGCTAACAATGTTTAGTTCATGTTAGCACATAATGGTTATCAGCAAAATTGAACTGTACACTCCATTCAGTTGAATGCATTACTTTCTATTCAATGCATTCTGTGGTTAAGTTGTGTAGATAACTACTCTGGGTTGTTTGGAACTGTATAGATATTGTATGTAGAGAGCTCAGTGACATGGAATACTCCAATGCAAAGTGCATTCAGTAACCTACCTGGTACCATTTACAGTGGAACTGCCATTGACTTGGTTTACTTCTGCAAAGGCTAAAGTTCCACTGTGTAGAGAAGGTAATGTTACTGAATGTAACTTCTGGAGCATAGGTAGCCCACTCATAAAATTGGTTGCAGACAACTCTAAATCGTATGGTTAGTGTGCTAACAATGTATACAGCATGTCAGCACATAATAGTTATCAGCAAAATTGTAATGTATACTCCATTTTGCTGAATGCATTGCTTTCTATTCAATGCATTCTGTGGTAAGGTTGTGTACATAACTACTCTGGGTTGTTTGAAACTGTATAGATATTGTATGTAGAGAGCTCAGTGACATGGAATACTCCAATGCAAAGTGCATTCAGTAACCTACCTGGTACCATTTACAGTGTAAAATTCATTGACTTGGTTTACTTCTGCAAAGGCTAAAGTTCCACTGCTTAGAGAAGTTAATGTAACTGAATGTAACTTCTGGAGCATAGGTAGAACACTCATAAAATTGGTTGCAGACAACTCTAAATCATATGGTTAGTGTGCTAACAATGTTTAGTTCATGTTAGAACATAATAGTTATTAGCAAAATTGAACTGTACACTCCATTGAGTTGAATGCTTTACATTCTATTCAATGCATTCTGTGGTAAGGTTGTGTACATAACTACTCTGGGTTGTTTGGACCTGTATAGATATTGCATGTAGAGTGCTCAGTGCCATAGAATACCCCAATGCACGCTGAATTCAGTAACCTACCTGGTACCATTTACAGTGGAACAGCTATTGACTTGGTTTACTTCTGCAAAGGCTAAAGTTCCACTGTGTAGAGAAGGTAATGTTACTGAATGTAATTTCTGGAGCATAGGTAGCCCACTCATAAAATTGGTTGCAGACAACTCTAAATCATATGGTTAGTGTGCTAACAATGTTTACATCATGTCAGCACAGAACAGTTATCAGCAAAATTGTAATGTACACTCCTTTGAGCTGAATGCATTACATTCTATTCAATGCATTCTGAGGTAAGGTTGTATACATAACTACTCTGGGTTGTTAGGAACTGAATAGATATTGAATGTAGAGTGCTCAGTGCCATGGAATACTCCAATGCAAAGTGCATTCAGTAACCTACCTGGTACCATTTACTGTGGAACATCCATTTACTTGGTTTACTTCTGCAAAGGCTAAAGTTCCACTGTGTAGAGAAGGTAATGTTACTGAATGTAACTTCTGGAGCATAGGTAGCACACTCATAAAATTGGTTGCAGACAACTCTAAATCATATGGTTAGTGTGCTAACAATGTTTAGTTCATGTTAGAATATAATAGTTATTAGCAAAATTGAACTGTACACTACATTGAGTTGAATGCTTTACTTTCTATTCAATGCATTCTGTGGTAAGGTTGTGTACATAACTACTCTGGGTTGTTAGGAACTGTATAGATATTGACTGTAGAGTGCTCAGTGCCATAGAATACTCCAAGGCAAGGTTAATTCAGTAACCTACCTGGTACTTTTTACAGTGGAACAGCCATTGACTTGGTTTACTTCTGCAAAGGATAAAGTTCCACTGTGTAGTGAAGGTAATGTTACTGAAAGTAACTTCTGGAGCATTGGTAGCACACTCATAAAATTGGTTGCAGACAACTCTAAATCATATGGTTAGTGTGCTAATAATGTTTAGGTCATGTTAGCACATAATAGTTATCAGCAAAATTGAACTGTACACTCCATTGAGCTGAATGCATTGCTTTCTATTCAATGCATTCTGTGGTAAGGTTGTGTAGATAACTACTCTGGGTTGTTTGGAACTGTATAGATATTGCATGTATTGAGCTCAGTGACATGGAATACATTGCAAAGTGCATTCAGTAACCTACCTGGTACCATTTACAGTGGAACAGCCATTGACTTGGTTTTCCTCTTCAAAGGCTAAAGTTCCACTGTGTAGAGAAGGTAATGTTACTGAAAGTAACCTCTGGAGCATAGGTAGAACACTCATAAAATTGGTTGCAGACAACTCTAAATAATATGGTTAGTGTGCTAACATTGTTTAGGTCATGTTAGCACATAATAGTTATCAGCAAAATTGAACTGTACACTCCATTGAGCTGAATGCATTACTTTCTATTCAATGCATTCTGTGGTAAGGTTGTGTACATAACTACTCTGGGTTGTTTGGACCTGTATAGATATTGCATGTAGAGCGCTCAGTGCCATAGAATACCCCAATGCACGCTGAATTCAGTAACCTACCTGGTACCATTTACAGTGGAACAGCTATTGACTTGGTTTACTTCTGCAAAGGCTAAAGTTCCACTGTGTAGAGAAGGTAATGTTACTGAATGTAATTTCTGGAGCATAGGTAGCCCACTCATAAAATTGGTTGCAGACAACTCTAAATCATCTGGTTAGTGTGCTAACAATGTTTAGATCATGTCAGCACATAATAGTTATCAGCAAAATTGTAATGTACACTCCATTGAGCTGAATGCATTGCTTTCTATTCAATGCATTCTGTGGCAAGGTTGTGTACATAACTACTCTGCGTTGTTAGGAACTGTATAGATATTGAATGTAGAGTGCTCAGTGCCATGGAATACTCCAATGCAAAGTGCATTCAGAAACCTACCTGGTACCATTTACAGTGGAACATCCATTGACTTGGTTTACTTCTGCAAAGGCTAAAGTTCCACTGTGTAGAGAAGGTAATGTTACTGAATGTAACTTCTGGAGCATAGGTAGCACACTCATAAAATTGGTTGCAGACAACTCTAAATCATATGGTTAGTGTGCTAACTATGTTTAGTTCATGTTAGCACATAATAGTTATCAGCAAAATTGAACTGTACACTCCATTGAGCTGAATGCATTACTTTCTATTCAATGCATTCTGTGGTAAGGTTGTGTACATAACTACTCTGGGTTGTTTGGACCTGTATAGATATTTCATGTAGAGTGCTCAGTGCCATAGAATACCCCAATGCACGCTGAATTCAGTAACCTACCTGGTACCATTCACAGTGGAACAGACATGGACATGGTTCAATTCTGCAAAGGCTAATGTTCCACTGTGCAGAGAAGGTAATTTTACTGAATGTAACTTCTGGAGCATAGGTAGCACACTCATAAAATTGGTTGCAGTCAACTCTAAATCATATGGTTAGTGTGCTAACAATGTTTAGTTCATGTCAGCATAATAGTTATCAGCAAAATTGAACTGTACACTCCATTGATTTGAAAGCATTACTTTCTATTCAATGCATTCTGTGGTAAGCTTGTGTACATAACTACACTAGGTTGTTTGGAACTGTATAGATTTTGCATGTAGAGTGCTCAGTGCCATGGAATACTCCAAGGCAAGGTGAATTCAGTAACCTACCTGGTACCATTTACAGTGGAACAGCCATTGACTTGGTTTACTTCTGCAAAGGATAAAGTTCCACTGTATAGTGAAGGTAATGTTACTGAATGTAACTTCTGGAGCATAGGTAGCCCACTCATAAAATTGGTTGCAGACAACTCTAAATCGTATGGTTAGTGTGCTAACAATGTTTACATCATGTCAGCACATAACAGTTATCAGCAAAATTGTAATGTACACTCCTTTGAGCTGAATGCATTACATTCTATTCAATGCATTCTGAGGTAAGGTTGTATACATAACTACTCTGGTTTGTTAGGAACTGAATAGATATTGAATGTAGAGTGCTCAGTGCCATGGAATACTCCAAGGCAAGGTGAATTCAGTAACCTACCTGGTACCATTTACAGTGGAACTGCCATTGACTTGGTTTACTTCTGCAAAGGCTAAAGTTCCACTGTGTAGAGAAGGTAATGTTACTGAATGTAACTTCTGGAGCATAGGTAGCCCACTCATAAAATTGGTTGCAGACAACTCTAAATCGTATGGTTAGTGTGCTACCAATGTATACAGCATGTCAGCACATAATAGTTATCAGCAAAATTGTAATGTATACTCCATTTTGCTGAATGCATTGCTTTCTATTCAATGCATTCTGTGGTAAGGTTGTGTACATAACTACTCTGGGTTGTTTGGAACTGTATAGATATTGTATGTAGAGAGCTCAGTGACATGGAATACTCCAATGCAAAGTGCATTCAGTAACCTACCTGGTACCATTTACAGTGGAACTGCCATTGACTTGGTTTACTTCTGCAAAGGCTAAAGTTCCACTGTGTAGAGAAGGTAATGTTACTGAATGTAACTTCTGGAGCATAGGTAGCCCACTCATAAAATTGGTTGCAGACAACTCTAAATCGTATGGTTAGTGTGCTAACAATGTTTACAGCATGTCAGCACATAATAGTTATCAGCAAAATTGTAATGTATACTCCATTTTGCTGAATGCATTGCTTTCTATTCAATGCATTCTGTGGTAAGGTTGTGTACATAACTACTCTGGGTTGTTTGGAACTGTATAGATATTGTATGTAGAGAGCTCAGTGACATGGAATACTCCAATGCAAAGTGCATTCAGTTACCTACCTGGTACCATTTACAGTGTAAAAGCCATTGACTTGGTTTACTTCTGCAAAGGCTAAAGTTCCACTGCTTAGAGAAGTTAATGTAACTGAATGTAACTTCTGGAGCATAGGTAGAACACTCATAAAATTGGTTGCAGACAACTCTAAATCATATGGTTAGTGTGCTAACAATGTTTAGTTCATGTTAGAACATAATAGTTATTAGCAAAATTGAACTGTACACTCCATTGAGTTGAATGCTTTACATTCTATTCAATGCATTCTGTGGTAAGGTTGTGTACATAACTACTCTGGGTTGTTAGGAACTGTATAGATATTGACTGTAGAGTGCTCAGTGCCATAGAATACTCCAAGGCAAGGTTAATTCAGTAACCTACCTGGTACCTTTTACAGTGGAACAGCCATTGACTTGCTTTACTTCTGCAAAGGATAAAGTTCCACTGTGTAGTGAAGGTAATGTTACTGAAAGTAACTTCTGGAGCATTGGTAGCACACTCATAAAGTTGGTTGCAGACAACTCTAAATCATATGGTTAGTGTGCTAATAATGTTTAGGTCATGTTAGCACATAATAGTTATCAGCAAAATTGAACTGTACACTCCATTGAGCTGAATGCATTGCTTTCTATTCAATGCATTCTGTGGTAAGGTTGTGTACATAACTACTCTGGGTTGTTTGGACCTGTATAGATATTGCATGTAGAGTGCTCAGTGCCATAGAATACCCCAATGCACGCTGAATTCAGTAACCTACCTGGTACCATTTACAGTGGAACAGCTATTGACTTGGTTTACTTCTGCAAAGGCTAAAGTTCCACTGTGTAGAGAAGGTAATGTTACTGAATGTAATTTCTGGAGCATAGGTAGCCCACTCATAAAATTGGTTGCAGACAACTCTAAATCATATGGTTAGTGTGCTAACAATGTTTACATCATGTCAGCACATAACAGTTATCAGCAAAATTGTAATGTACACTCCTTTGAGCTGAATGCATTACATTCTATTCAATGCATTCTGAGGTAAGGTTGTATACATAACTACTCTGGGTTGTTAGGAACTGAATAGATATTGAATGTAGAGTGCTCAGTGCCATGGAATACTCCAATGCAAAGTGCATTCAGTAACCTACCTGGTACCATTTACTGTGGAACATCCATTGACTTGGTTTACTTCTGCAAAGGCTAAAGTTCCACTGTGTAGAGAAGGTAATGTTACTGAATGTAACTTCTGGAGCATAGGTAGCACACTCATAAAATTGGTTGCAGACAACTCTAAATCATATGGTTAGTGTGCTAACAATGTTTAGTTCATGTTAGAATATAATAGTTATTAGCAAAATTGAACTGTACACTCCATTGAGTTGAATGCTTTACTTTCTATTCAATGCATTCTGTGGTAAGGTTGTGTACATAACTACTCTGGGTTGTTTGGACCTGTATAGATATTTCATGTAGAGTGCTCAGTGCCATAGAATACCCCAATGCACGCTGAATTCAGTAACCTACCTGGTACCATTCACAGTGGAACAGACATGGACATGGTTCAATTCTGCAAAGGCTAAAGTTCCACTGTGCTGAGAAGGTAATGTTACTGAATGTAACTTCTGGAGCATAGGTAGCACACTCATAAAATTGGTTGCAGTCAACTCTAAATCATATGGTTGGTGTGCTAACAATGTTTAGTTCATGTTAGAACATAATAGTTATTAGCAAAATTGAACTGTACACTCCATTGAGTTGAATGCTTTACTTTCTATTCAATGCATTCTGTGGTAAGGTTGTGTACATAACTACTCTGGGTTGTTAGGAACTGTATAGATATTGACTGTAGAGTGCTCAGTGCCATAGAATACTCCAAGGCAATGTTAATTCAGTAACCTACCTGGTACCTTTTACAGTGGAACAGCCATTGACTTGGTTTACTTCTGCAAAGGATAAAGTTCCACTGTGTAGTGAAGGTAATGTTACTGAAAGTAACTTCTGGAGCATTGGTAGCACACTCATAAAATTGGTTGCAGACAACTCTAAATCATATGGTTAGTGTGCTAATAATGTTTAGGTCATGTTAGCACATAATAGTTATCAGCAAAATTGAACTGTACACTCCATTGAGCTGAATGCATTACTTTCTATTCAATGCATTCTGTGGTAAGGTTGTGTACATAACTACTCTGGGTTGTTAGGAACTGTATAGATATTGAATGTAGAGTGCTCAGTGCCATGGAATACTCCAATGCAAAGTGCATTCAGTAACCTACCTGGTACCATTTACAGTGGAACATCCATTGACTTGGTTTACTTCTGCAAAGGCTAAAGTTCCACTGTGTAGAGAAGGTAATGTTACTGAATGTAACTTCTGGAGCATAGGTAGCACACTCATAAAATTGGTTGCAGACAAATCTAAATCATATGGTTAGTGTGCTAACAATGTTTAAATCATGTCAGCACATAATAGTTATCAGCAAAATTGTAATGTACACTCCATTGAGCTGAATGCATTGCTTTCTATTCAATGCATTCTGTGGTAAGGTTGTGTAGATAACTACTCTGGGTTGTTTGGAACTGTATAGATATTGCATGTATTGAGCTCAGTGACATGGAATAGTCCATTGCAAAGTGCATTCAGTAACCTACCTGGTACCATTTACAGTGGAACAGCCATTGACTTGGTTTTCCTCTGCAAAGGCTAAAGTTCCACTGTGTAGAGAAGGTAATGTTACTGAAAGTAACCTCTGGAGCATAGGTAGAACACTCATAAAATTGGTTGCAGACAACTCTAAATAATATGGTTAGTGTGCTAACATTGTTTAGGTCATGTTAGAACATAATAGTTATCAGCAAAATTGAACTGTACACTCCATTGAGCTGAATGCATTACTTTCTATTCAATGCATTCTGTGGTAAGGTTGTGTACATAACTACTCTGGGTTGTTTGGACCTGTATAGATATTTCATGTAGAGTGCTCAGTGCCGTAGAATACCCCAATGCACGCTGAATTCAGTAACCTACCTGGTACCATTCACAGTGGAACAGACATGGACATGGTTCAATTCTGCAAAGGCTAAAGTTCCACTGTGCAGAGAAGGTAATGTTACTGAATGTAACTTCTGGAGCATAGGTAGCACACTCATAAAATTGGTTGCAGTCAACTCTAAATCATATGGTTAGTGTGCTAACAATGTTTAGTTCATGTTAGAACATAATAGTTATTAGCAAAATTGAACTGTACACTCCATTGAGTTGAATGCTTTACTTTCTATTCAATGCATTCTGTGGTAAGGTTGTGTACATAACTACTCTGGGTTGTTAGGAACTGTATAGATATTGACTGTAGAGTGCTCAGTGCCATAGAATACTCCAAGGCAATGTTAATTCAGTAACCTACCTGGTACCTTTTACAGTGGAACAGCCATTGACTTGGTTTACTTCTGCAAAGGATAAAGTTCCACTGTGTAGTGAAGGTAATGTTACTGAAAGTAACTTCTGGAGCATTGGTAGCACACTCATAAAATTGGTTGCAGACAACTCTAAATCATATGGTTAGTGTGCTAATAATGTTTAGGTCATGTTAGCACATAATAGTTATCAGCAAAATTGAACTGTACACTCCATTGAGCTGAATGCATTACTTTCTATTCAATGCATTCTGTGGTAAGGTTGTGTACATAACTACTCTGGGTTGTTAGGAACTGTATAGATATTGAATGTAGAGTGCTCAGTGCCATGGAATACTCCAATGCAAAGTGCATTCAGTAACCTACCTGGTACCATTTACAGTGGAACATCCATTGACTTGGTTTACTTCTGCAAAGGCTAAAGTTCCACTGTGTAGAGAAGGTAATGTTACTGAATGTAACTTCTGGAGCATAGGTAGCACACTCATAAAATTGGTTGCAGACAAATCTAAATCATATGGTTAGTGTGCTAACAATGTTTAAATCATGTCAGCACATAATAGTTATCAGCAAAATTGTAATGTACACTCCATTGAGCTGAATGCATTGCTTTCTATTCAATGCATTCTGTGGTAAGGTTGTGTAGATAACTACTCTGGGTTGTTTGGAACTGTATAGATATTGCATGTATTGAGCTCAGTGACATGGAATACTCCATTGCAAAGTGCATTCAGTAACCTACCTGGTACCATTTACAGTGGAACAGCCATTGACTTGGTTTTCCTCTGCAAAGGCTAAAGTTCCACTGTGTAGAGAAGGTAATGTTACTGAAAGTAACCTCTGGAGCATAGGTAGAACACTCATAAAATTGGTTGCAGACAACTCTAAATAATATGGTTAGTGTGCTAACATTGTTTAGGTCATGTTAGAACATAATAGTTATCAGCAAAATTGAACTGTACACTCCATTGAGCTGAATGCATTACTTTCTATTCAATGCATTCTGTGGTAAGGTTGTGTACATAACTACTCTGGGTTGTTTGGACCTGTATAGATATTTCATGTAGAGTGCTCAGTGCCATAGAATACCCCAATGCACGCTGAATTCAGTAACCTACCTGGTACCATTCACAGTGGAACAGACATGGACATGGTTCAATTCTGCAAAGGCTAAAGTTCCACTGCTTAGAGAAGGTAATGTTACTGAATGTAACTTCTGGAGCATAGGTAGCACACTCATAAAATTGGTTGCAGTCAACTCTAAATCATATGGTTAGTGTGCTAACAATGTTTAGTTCATGTCAGCACATAATAGTTATCAGCAAAGTTGAACTGTACACTCCATTGAGTTGAATGCATTACTTTCTATTCAGTGCATTCTGTGGTCAGGTTGTGTATATAACTACTCTGGGTGGTTTGGAACTGTATAGATTTTGCATGTAGAGTGCTCAGTGCCATGGAATACTCCAAGGCAAGGTGAATTCAGTAACCAACCTGGTACCATTTACAGTGGAACAGCCATTGACTTGGTTTACTTCTGCAAAGGCTAAAGTTCCACTGTGTATAGAAGGTAATGTTACTGAATGTAACTTCTAGAGCATAGTTAGCACACTCATAAAATTGGTTGCAGACAACTCTAAATCATATGGTTAGTGTGCTAATAATGTTTAGGTCATGTCAGCACATAATAGTTATCAGCAAAATTGAACTGTACACTCCATTGAGCTGAATGCATTACTTTCTATTGAATGCATTCTGTGGTAAGGTTGTGTACATAACTACTCTGGGTTGTTAGGAACTGTATAGATATTGAATGTAGAGTGCTCAGTGCCATGGAATACTCCAATGCAAAGTGCATTCAGTAACCTACCTGGTACCATTTACAGTGGAACATCCATTGACTTGGTTTACTTCTGCAAAGGCTAAAGTTCCACTGTGTAGAGAAGGTAATGTTACTAAATGTAACTTCTGGAGCATAGTTAGCACACTCATAAAATTGGTTGCAGACAACTCTAAATCATATGGTTAGTGTGCTAACAATGTTTAGTTCATGTTAGCACATAATAGTTATCAGCAAAATTGAACTGTACACTCCATTGAGCTGAATGCATTACTTTCTATTCAATGCATTCTGTGGTAAGGTTGTGTACATAACTACTCTGGGTTGTTTGGACCTGTATAGATATTTCATGTAGAGTGCTCAGTGCCATAGAATACCCCAATGCACGCTGAATTCAGTAACCTACCTGGTACCATTCACAGTGGAACAGACATGGACATGGTTCAATTCTGCAAAGGCTAAAGTTCCACTGTGCAGAGAAGGTAATGTTACTGAATGTAACTTCTGGAGCATAGGTAGCCCACTCATAAAATTGTTTGCAGACAACTCTAAATCATATGGTTCATGTGCTAACAATGTTTGCATCATGTCAGCACATAGCAGTTATCAGCAAAATCGAACTGTACACTCCATTGAGTTGAATGCATTACTTTCTATTCAATGCATTCTGTGGTCAGGTTGTGTACATAACTACTCTGGGTGGTTTGGAACTGTATAGATTTTGCATGTAGAGTGCTCAGTGCCATGGAATACTCCAAGGCAAGGTGAATTCAGTAACCTACCTGGTACCATTTACAGTGGAACTGCCATTGACTTGGTTAACTTCTGCAAAGGATAAAGTTCCACTGTGTAGTGAAGGTAATGTTACTGAATGTAACTTCTGGAGCATAGGTAGCCCACTCATAAAATTGGTTGCAGACAACTCTAAATCATATGGTTCATGTGCTAACAATGTTTGCATCATGTCAGCACATAGCAGTTATCAGCAAAATCGAACTGTACACTCCATTGAGTTGAATGCATTACTTTCTATTCAATGCATTCTGTGGTCAGGTTGTGTACATAACTACTCTGGGTGGTTTGGAACTGTATAGATTTTGCATGTAGAGTGCTCAGTGCCATGGAATACTCCAAGGCAAGGTGAATTCAGTAACCTACCTGGTACCATTTACAGTGGAACAGCCATTGACTTGGTTTACTTCTGCAAAGGATAAAGTTCCACTGTGTAGTGAAGGTAATGTTACTGAATGTAACTTCTGGAGCATAGGTAGCCCACTCATAAAATTGGTTGCAGACAACTCTAAATCATATGGTTAGTGTGCTAACAATGTTTACATCATTTCAGCACATAACAGTTATCAGCAAAATTGTAATGTACACTCCATTGAGCTGAATGCATTACATTCTATTCAATGCATTCTGAGGTAAGGTTGTATACATAACTACTCTGGGTTGTTAGGAACTGAATAGATATTGAATGTAGAGTGCTCAGTGCCATGGAATACTCCAATGCAAAGTGCATTCAGTAACCTACCTGGTACCATTTACTGTGGAACATCCATTGACTTGGTTTACTTCTGCAAAGGCTAAAGTTCCTCTGTGTAGAGAAGGTAATGTTACTGAATGTAACTTCTGGAGCATAGGTAGCACACTCATAAAATTGGTTGCAGACAACTCTAAATCATATGGTTAGTGTGCTAACAATGTTTAGTTCATGTTAGAACATAATAGTTATTAGCAAAATTGAACTGTACACTCCATTGAGTTGAATGCTTTACTTTCTATTCAATGCATTCTGTGGTAAGGTTGTGTACATAACTACTCTGGGTTGTTAGGAACTGTATAGATATTGAATGTAGAGTGCTCAGTGCCATAGAATACTCCAAGGCAAGGTTAATTCAGTAACCTGCCTGGTACCTTTTAAAGTGGAACAGCCATTGACTTGGTTTACTTCTGCAAAGGATAAAGTTCCAATGTGTAGAGAAGGTAATGTTACTGAATGTAACTTCTGGAGCATAGGTAGCCCACTCATAAAATTGGTTGCAGAGAACTCTAAATCATATGGTTTGTGTGCTAACAATGTTTGCATCATGTCAGCACATAGCAGTTATCAGCAAAATTGAACTGTTCACTCCATTGAGTTGCATGCATTACTTTCTTTTCAATGCATTCTGTGGTCAGGTTGTGTACATAACTACTCTGGGTTGTTAGGAACTGTATAGATATTGAATGTAGAGTGCTCAGTGCCATGGAATACTCCAATGCAAAGTGCATTCAGTAACCTACCTGGTACCATTTACAGTGGAACATCCATTGACTTGGTTTACTTCTGCAAAGGCTAAAGTTCCACTGTGTAGAGAAGGTAATGTTACTGAATGTAACTTCTGGAGCATAGGTAGCACACTAATAATATTGGTTGCAGACAAATCTAAATCATATGGTTAGTGTGCTAACAATGTTTAAATCATGTCAGCACATAATAGTTATCAGCAAAATTGTAATGTACACTCCATTGAGCTGAATGCATTGCTTTCTATTCAATGCATTCTGTGGTAAGGTTGTGTAGATAACTACTCTGGGTTGTTTGGAACTGTATAGATATTGCATGTATTGAGCTCAGTGACATGGAATACTCCATTGCAAAGTGCATTCAGTAACCTACCTGGTACCATTTACAGTGGAACAGCCATTGACTTGGTTTTCCTCTGCAAAGGCTAAAGTTCCACTGTGTAGAGAAGGTAATGTTACTGAAAGTAACCTCTGGAGCATAGGTAGAACACTCATAAAATTGGTTGCAGACAACTCTAAATAATATGGTTAGTGTGCTAACATTGTTTAGGTCATGTTAGAACATAATAGTTATCAGCAAAATTGAACTGTACACTCCATTGAGCTGAATGCATTACTTTCTATTCAATGCATTCTGTGGTAAGGTTGTGTACATAACTACTCTGGGTTGTTTGGACCTGTATAGATATTGCATGTAGAGTGCTCAGTGCCATAGAATACCCCAATGCACGCTGAATTCAGTAACCTACCTGGTACCATTCACAGTGGAACAGACATGGACATGGTTCAATTCTGCAAAGGCTAAAGTTCCACTGCTTAGAGAAGGTAATGTTACTGAATGTAACTTATGGAGCATAGGTAGCACACTCATAAAATTGGTTGCAGTCAACTCTAAATCATATGGTTAGTGTGCTAACAATGTTTAGTTCATGTCAGCACATAATAGTTATCAGCAAAATTGAACTGTACACTCAATTCAGTTGAATGCATTACTTTCTATTCAATGCATTCTGTGGTAAGGTTGTGTACATAACTACACTAGGTTGTTTGGAACTGTATAGATTTTGCATGTAGAGTGCTCAGTGCCATGGAATACTCCAAGGCAAGGTGAATTCAGTAACCTACCTGGTACCATTTACAGTGGAACAGCTATTGACTTGGTTTACTTCTGCAAAGGCTAAAGTTCCACTGTGTAGAGAAGGTAATGTTACTGAATGTAACTTCTGGAGCATAGGTAGCCCACTCATAAAATTGGTTGCAGACAACTCTAAATCATATGGTTCATGTGCTAACAATGTTTGCATCATGTCAGCACATAGCAGTTATCAGCAAAATCGAACTGTACACTCCATTGAGTTGAATGCATTACTTTCTATTCAATGCATTCTGTGGTCAGGTTGTGTACATAACTACTCTGGGTGGTTTGGAACTGTATAGATTTTGCATGTAGAGTGCTCAGTGCCATGGAATACTCCAAGGGAAGGTGAATTCAGTAACCTACCTGGTACCATTTACAGTGGAACAGCCATTGACTTGGTTTACTTCTGCAAAGGATAAAGTTCCACTGTGTAGTGAAGGTAATGTTACTGAATGTAACTTCTGGAGCATAGGTAGCACACTCATAAAATTGGTTGCAGACAACTCTAAATCATATGGTTAGTGTGCTAACAATGTTTAGTTCATGTTAGAACATAATAGTTATTAGCAAAATTGAACTGTACACTCCATTGAGTTGAATGCTTTACTTTCTATTCAATGCATTCTGTGGTAAGGTTGTGTACATAACTACTCTGGGTTGTTAGGAACTGTATAGATATTGAATGTAGAGTGCTCAGTGCCATAGAATACTCCAAGGCAAGGTTAATTCAGTAACCTGCCTGGTACCTTTTACAGTGGAACAGCCATTGACTTGGTTTACTTCTGCAAAGGATAAAGTTCCAATGTGTAGAGAAGGTAATGTTACTGAATGTAACTTCTGGAGCATAGGTAGCCCACTCATAAAATTGGTTGCAGAGAACTCTAAATCATATGGTTTGTGTGCTAACAATGTTTGCATCATGTAGGCACATAGCAGTTATCAGCAAAATTGAACTGTTCACTCCATTGAGTTGCATGCATTACTTTCTTTTCAATGCATTCTGTGGTCAGGTTGTGTACATAACTACTCTGGGTTGTTAGGAACTGTATAGATATTGAATGTAGAGTGCTCAGTGCCATGGAATACTCCAATGCAAAGTGCATTCAGTAACCTACCTGGTACCATTTACAGTGGAACATCCATTGACTTGGTTTACTTCTGCAAAGGCTAAAGTTCCACTGTGTAGAGAAGGTAATGTTACTGAATGTAACTTCTGGAGCATAGGTAGCACACTCATAAAATTGGTTGCAGACAAATCTAAATCATATGGTTAGTGTGCTAACAATGTTTAAATCATGTCAGCACATAATAGTTATCAGCAAAATTGTAATCTACACTCCATTGAGCTGAATGCATTGCTTTCTATTCAATGCATTCTGTGGTAAGGTTGTGTAGATAACTACTCTGGGTTGTTTGGAACTGTATAGATATTGCATGTATTGAGCTCAGTGACATGGAATACTCCATTGCAAAGTGCATTCAGTAACCTACCTGGTACCATTTACAGTGGAACAGACATTGACTTGGTTTTCCTCTGCAAAGGCTAAAGTTCCACTGTGTAGAGAAGGTAATGTTACTGAAAGTAACCTCTGGAGCATAGGTAGAACACTCATAAAATTGGTTGCAGACAACTCTAAATAATATGGTTAGTGTGCTAACATTGTTTAGGTCATGTTAGAACATAATAGTTATCAGCAAAATTGAACTGTACACTCCATTGAGCTGAATGCATTACTTTCTATTCAATGCATTCTGTGGTAAGGTTGTGTACATAACTACTCTGGGTTGTTTGGACCTGTATAGATATTGCATGTAGAGTGCTCAGTGCCATAGAATACCCCAATGCACGCTGAATTCAGTAACCTACCTGGTACCATTCACAGTGGAACAGACATGGACATGGTTCAATTCTGCAAAGGCTAAAGTTCCACTGCTTAGAGAAGGTAATGTTACTGAATGTAACTTCTGGAGCATAGGTAGCACACTCATAAAATTGGTTGCAGTCAACTCTAAATCATATGGTTCATGTGCTAACAATGTTTGCATCATGTCAGCACATAGCAGTTATCAGCAAAATCGAACTGTACACTCCATTGAGTTGAATGCATTACTTTCTATTCAATGCATTCTGTGGTCAGGTTGTGTACATAACTACTCTGGGTGGTTTGGAACTGTATAGATTTTGCATGTAGAGGGCTCAGTGCCATGGAATACTCCAAGGCAAGGTGAATTCAGTAACCTACCTGGTACCATTTACAGTGGAACAGCCATTGACTTGGTTTACTTCTGCAAAGGATAAAGTTCCACTGTGTAGTGAAGGTAATGTTACTGAATGTAACTTCTGGAGCATAGGTAGCACACTCATAAAATTGGTTGCAGACAACTCTAAATCATATGGTTAGTGTGCTAACAATGTTTAGTTCATGTTAGAACATAATAGTTATTAGCAAAATTGAACTGTACACTCCATTGAGTTGAATGCTTTACTTTCTATTCAATGCATTCTGTGGTAAGGTTGTGTACATAACTACTCTGGGTTGTTAGGAACTGTATAGATATTGAATGTAGAGTGCTCAGTGCCATAGAATACTCCAAGGCAAGGTTAATTCAGTAACCTGCCTGGTACCTTTTACAGTGGAACAGCCATTGACTTGGTTTACTTCTGCAAAGGATAAAGTTCCAATGTGTAGAGAAGGTAATGTTACTGAATGTAACTTCTGGAGCATAGGTAGCCCACTCATAAAATTGGTTGCAGAGAACTCTAAATCATATGGTTTGTGTGCTAACAATGTTTGCATCATGTCAGCACATAGCAGTTATCAGCAAAATTGAACTGTTCACTCCATTGAGTTGCATGCATTACTTTCTTTTCAATGCATTCTGTGGTCAGGTTGTGTACATAACTACTCTGGGTTGTTAGGAACTGTATAGATATTGAATGTAGAGTGCTCAGTGCCATGGAATACTCCAATGCAAAGTGCATTCAGTAACCTACCTGGTACCATTTACAGTGGAACATCCATTGACTTGGTTTACTTCTGCAAAGGCTAAAGTTCCACTGTGTAGAGAAGGTAATGTTACTGAATGTAACTTCTGGAGCATAGGTAGCACACTCATAAAATTGGTTGCAGACAAATCTAAATCATATGGTTAGTGTGCTAACAATGTTTAAATCATGTCAGCACATAATAGTTATCAGCAAAATTGTAATGTACACTCCATTGAGCTGAATGCATTGCTTTCTATTCAATGCATTCTGTGGTAAGGTTGTGTAGATAACTACTCTGGGTTGTTTGGAACTGTATAGATATTGCATGTATTGAGCTCAGTGACATGGAATACTCCATTGCAAAGTGCATTCAGTAACCTACCTGGTACCATTTACAGTGGAACAGCCATTGACTTGGTTTTCCTCTGCAAAGGCTAAAGTTCCACTGTGTAGAGAAGGTAATGTTACTGAAAGTAACCTCTGGAGCATAGGTAGAACACTCATAAAATTGGTTGCAGACAACTCTAAATAATATGGTTAGTGTGCTAACAATGTTTAAATCATGTCAGCACATAATAGTTATCAGCAAAATTGTAATGTACACTCCATTGAGCTGAATGCATTGCTTTCTATTCAATGCATTCTGTGGTAAGGTTGTGTAGATAACTACTCTGGGTTGTTTGGAACTGTATAGATATTGCATGTATTGAGCTCAGTGACATGGAATACTCCATTGCAAAGTGCATTCAGTAACCTACCTGGTACCATTTACAGTGGAACAGCCATTGACTTGGTTTTCCTCTGCAAAGGCTAAAGTTCCACTGTGTAGAGAAGGTAATGTTACTGAAAGTAACCTCTGGAGCATAGGTAGAACACTCATAAAATTGGTTGCAGACAACTCTAAATAATATGGTTAGTGTGCTAACATTGTTTAGGTCATGTTAGAACATAATAGTTATCAGCAAAATTGAACTGTACACTCCATTGAGCTGAATGCATTACTTTCTATTCAATGCATTCTGTGGTAAGGTTGTGTACATAACTACTCTGGGTTGTTTGGACCTGTATAGATATTGCATGTAGAGTGCTCAGTGCCATAGAATACCCCAATGCACGCTGAATTCAGTAACCTACCTGGTACCATTCACAGTGGAACAGACATGGACATGGTTCAATTCTGCAAAGGCTAAAGTTCCACTGCTTAGAGAAGGTAATGTTACTGAATGTAACTTCTGGAGCATAGGTAGCACACTCATAAAATTGGTTGCAGTCAACTCTAAATCATATGGTTAGTGTGCTAACAATGTTTAGTTCATGTCAGCACATAATAGGTATCAGCAAAATTGAACTGTACACTCAATTCAGTTGAATGCATTACTTTCTATTCAATGCATTCTGTGGTAAGGTTGTGTACATAACTACACTAGGTTGTTTGGAACTGTATAGATTTTGCATGTAGAGTGCTCAGTGCCATGGAATACTCCAAGGCAAGGTGAATTCAGTAACCTACCTGGTACCATTTACAGTGGAACAGCTATTGACTTGGTTTACTTCTGCAAAGGCTAAAGTTCCACTGTGTAGAGAAGGTAATGTTACTGAATGTAACTTCTGGAGCATAGGTAGCCCACTCATAAAATTGGTTGCAGACAACTCTAAATCATATGGTTCATGTGCTAACAATGTTTGCATCATGTCAGCACATAGCAGTTATCAGCAAAATCGAACTGTACACTCCATTGAGTTGAATGCATTACTTTCTATTCAATGCATTCTGTGGTCAGGTTGTGTACATAACTACTCTGGGTGGTTTGGAACTGTATAGATTTTGCATGTAGAGTGCTCAGTGCCATGGAATACTCCAAGGCAAGGTGAATTCAGTAACCTACCTGGTACCATTTACAGTGGAACACCCATTGACTTGGTTAACTTCTGCAAAAGATAAAGTTCCACTGTGTAGTGAAGGTAATGTTACTGAATGTAACTTCTGGAGCATAGGTAGCCCACTCATAAAATTGGTTGCAGACAACTCTAAATCATATGGTTCATGTGCTAACAATGTTTGCATCATGTCAGCACATAGCAGTTATCAGCAAAATCGAACTGTACACTCCATTGAGTTGAATGCATTACTTTCTATTCAATGCATTCTGTGGTCAGGTTGTGTACATAACTACTCTGGGTGGTTTGGAACTGTATAGATTTTGCATGTAGAGTGCTCAGTGCCATGGAATACTCCAAGGCAAGGTGAATTCAGTAACCTACCTGGTACCATTTACAGTGGAACAGCCATTGACTTGGTTTACTTCTGCAAAGGATAAAGTTCCACTGTGTAGTGAAGGTAATGTTACTGAATGTAACTTCTGGAGCATAGGTAGCCCACTCATAAAATTGGTTGCAGACAACTCTAAATCATATGGTTAGTGTGCTAACAATGTTTACATCATGTCAGCACATAACAGTTATCAGCAAAATTGTAATGTACACTCCTTTGAGATGAATGCATTACATTCTATTCAATGCATTCTGAGGTAAGGTTGTATACATAACTACTCTGGGTTGTTAGGAACTGAATAGATATTGAATGTAGAGTGCTCAGTGCCATGGAATACTCCAATGCAAAGTGCATTCAGTAACCTACCTGGTACCATTTACTGTGGAACATCCATTGACTTGGTTTACTTCTGCAAAGGCTAAAGTTCCTCTGTGTAGAGAAGGTAATGTTACTGAATGTAACTTCTGGAGCATAGGTAGCACACTCATAAAATTGGCTGCAGACAACTCTAAATCATATGGTTAGTGTGCTAACAATGTTTAGTTCATGTTAGAACATAATAGTTATTAGCAAAATTGAACTGTACACTCCATTGAGTTGAATGCTTTACTTTCTATTCAATGCATTCTGTGGTAAGGTTGTGTACATAACTACTCTGGGTTGTTAGGAACTGTATAGATATTGAATGTAGAGTGCTCAGTGCCATAGAATACTCCAAGGCAAGGTTAATTCAGTAACCTGCCTGGTACCTTTTACAGTGGAACAGCCATTGACTTGGTTTACTTCTGCAAAGGATAAAGTTCCAATGTGTAGAGAAGGTAATGTTACTGAATGTAACTTCTGGAGCATAGGTAGCCCACTCATAAAATTGGTTGCAGAGAACTCTAAATCATATGGTTTGTGTGCTAACAATGTTTGCATCATGTCAGCACATAGCAGTTATCAGCAAAATTGAACTGTTCACTCCATTGAGTTGCATGCATTACTTTCTTTTCAATGCATTCTGTGGTCAGGTTGTGTACATAACTACTCTGGGTTGTTAGGAACTGTATAGATATTGAATGTAGAGTGCTCAGTGCCATGGAATACTCCAATGCAAAGTGCATTCAGTAACCTACCTGGTACCATTTACAGTGGAACATCCATTGACTTGGTTTACTTCTGCAAAGGCTAAAGTTCCACTGTGTAGAGAAGGTAATGTTACTGAATGTAACTTCTGGAGCATAGGTAGCACACTCATTAAATTGGTTGCAGACAAATCTAAATCATATGGTTAGTGTGCTAACAATGTTTAAATCATGTCAGCACATAATAGTTATCAGCAAAATTGTAATGTACACTCCATTGAGCTGAATGCATTGCTTTCTATTCAATGCATTCTGTGGTAAGGTTGTGTAGATAACTACTCTGGGTTGTTTGGAACTGTATAGATATTGCATGTATTGAGCTCAGTGACATGGAATACTCCATTGCAAAGTGCATTCAGTAACCTACCTGGTACCATTTACAGTGGAACAGCCATTGACTTGGTTTTCCTCTGCAAAGGCTAAAGTTCCACTGTGTAGAGAAGGTAATGTTACTGAAAGTAACCTCTGGAGCATAGGTAGAACACTCATAAAATTGGTTGCAGACAACTCTAAATAATATGGTTAGTGTGCTAACATTGTTTAGGTCATGTTAGAACATAATAGTTATCAGCAAAATTGAACTGTACACTCCATTGAGCTGAATGCATTACTTTCTATTCAATGCATTCTGTGGTAAGGTTGTGTACATAACTACTCTGGGTTGTTTGGACCTGTATAGATATTGCATGTAGAGTGCTCAGTGCCATAGAATACCCCAATGCACGCTGAATTCAGTAACCTACCTGGTACCATTCACAGTGGAACAGACATGGACATGGTTCAATTCTGCAAAGGCTAAAGTTCCACTGCTTAGAGAAGGTAATGTTACTGAATGTAACTTCTGGAGCATAGGTAGCACACTCATAAAATTGGTTGCAGTCAACTCTAAATCATATGGTTCGTGTGCTAACAATGTTTAGTTCATGTCAGCACATAATAGGTATCAGCAAAATTGAACTGTACACTCAATTCAGTTGAATGCATTACTTTCTATTCAATGCATTCTGTGGTAAGGTTGTGTACATAACTACACTAGGTTGTTTGGAACTGTATAGATTTTGCATGTAGAGTGCTCAGTGCCATGGAATACTCCAAGGCAAGGTGAATTCAGTAACCTACCTGGTACCATTTACAGTGGAACAGCTATTGACTTGGTTTACTTCTGAAAAGGCTAAAGTTCCACTGTGTAGAGAAGGTAATGTTACTGAATGTAACTTCTGGAGCATAGGTAGCCCACTCATAAAATTGGTTGCAGACAACTCTAAATCATATGGTTCATGTGCTAACAATGTTTGCATCATGTCAGCACATAGCAGTTATCAGCAAAATCGAACTGTACACTCCATTGAGTTGAATGCATTACTTTCTATTCAATGCATTCTGTGGTCAGGTTGTGTACATAACTACTCTGGGTGGTTTGGAACTGTATAGATTTTGCATGTAGAGTGCTCAGTGCCATGGAATACTCCAAGGCAAGGTGAATTCAGTAACCTACCTGGTACCATTTACAGTGGAACAGCCATTGACTTGGTTTACTTCTGCAAAGGATAAAGTTCCACTGTGTAGTGAAGGTAATGTTACTGAATGTAACTTCTGGAGCATAGGTAGCCCACTCATAAAATTGGTTGCAGACAACTCTAAATCATATGGTTAGTGTGCTAACAATGTTTAAATCATGTCAGCACATAATAGTTATCAGCAAAATTGTAATGTACACTCCATTGAGCTGAATGCATTGCTTTCTATTCAATGCATTCTGTGGTAAGGTTGTGTAGATAACTACTCTGGGTTGTTTGGAACTGTATAGATATTGCATGTATTGAGCTCAGTGACATGGAATACTCCATTGCAAAGTGCATTCAGTAACCTACCTGGTACCATTTACAGTGGAACAGCCATTGACTTGGTTTTCCTCTGCAAAGGCTAAAGTTCCACTGTGTAGAGAAGGTAATGTTACTGAAAGTAACCTCTGGAGCATAGGTAGAACACTCATAAAATTGGTTGCAGACAACTCTAAATAATATGGTTAGTGTGCTAACATTGTTTAGGTCATGTTAGAACATAATAGTTATCAGCAAAATTGAACTGTACACTCCATTGAGCTGAATGCATTACTTTCTATTCAATGCATTCTGTGGTAAGGTTGTGTACATAACTACTCTGGGTTGTTTGGACCTGTATAGATATTGCATGTAGAGTGCTCAGTGCCATAGAATACCCCAATGCACGCTGAATTCAGTAACCTACCTGGTACCATTCACAGTGGAACAGACATGGACATGGTTCAATTCTGCAAAGGCTAAAGTTCCACTGCTTAGAGAAGGTAATGTTACTGAATGTAACTTCTGGAGCATAGGTAGCACACTCATAAAATTGGTTGCAGTCAACTCTAAATCATATGGTTCGTGTGCTAACAATGTTTAGTTCATGTCAGCACATAATAGGTATCAGCAAAATTGAACTGTACACTCAATTCAGTTGAATGCATTACTTTCTATTCAATGCATTCTGTGGTAAGGTTGTGTACATAACTACACTAGGTTGTTTGGAACTGTATAGATTTTGCATGTAGAGTGCTCAGTGCCATGGAATACTCCAAGGCAAGGTGAATTCAGTAACCTACCTGGTACCATTTACAGTGGAACAGCTATTGACTTGGTTTACTTCTGAAAAGGCTAAAGTTCCACTGTGTAGAGAAGGTAATGTTACTGAATGTAACTTCTGGAGCATAGGTAGCCCACTCATAAAATTGGTTGCAGACAACTCTAAATCATATGGTTCATGTGCTAACAATGTTTGCATCATGTCAGCACATAGCAGTTATCAGCAAAATCGAACTGTACACTCCATTGAGTTGAATGCATTACTTTCTATTCAATGCATTCTGTGGTCAGGTTGTGTACATAACTACTCTGGGTGGTTTGGAACTGTATAGATTTTGCATGTAGAGTGCTCAGTGCCATGGAATACTCCAAGGCAAGGTGAATTCAGTAACCTACCTGGTACCATTTACAGTGGAACAGCCATTGACTTGGTTTACTTCTGCAAAGGATAAAGTTCCACTGTGTAGTGAAGGTAATGTTACTGAATGTAACTTCTGGAGCATAGGTAGCCCACTCATAAAATTGGTTGCAGACAACTCTAAATCATATGGTTAGTGTACTAACAATGTTTACATCATGTCAGCACATAACAGTTATCAGCAAAATTGTAATGTACACTCCTTTGAGCTGAATGCATTACATTCTATTCAATGCATTCTGAGGTAAGGTTGTATACATAACTACTCTGGGTTGTTAGGAACTGAATAGATATTGAATGTAGAGTGCTCAGTGCCATAGAATACTCCAAGGCAAGGTTAATTCAGTAACCTACCTGGTACCTTTTACAGTGGAACAGCCATTGACTTGGTTTACTTCTGCAAAGGATAAAGTTCCAATGTGTAGAGAAGGTAATGTTACTGAATGTAACTTCTGGAGCATAGGTAGCCCACTCATAAAATTGGTTGCAGAGAACTCTAAATCATATGGTTTGTGTGCTAACAATGTTTGCATCATGTCAGCACATAGCAGTTATCAGCAAAATTGAACTGTTCACTCCATTGAGTTGCATGCATTACTTTCTTTTCAATGCATTCTGTGGTCAGGTTGTGTATATAACTACTCTGGGTGGTTTGGAACTGTATAGATTTTGCATGTAGAGTGCTCAGTGCCATGGAATACTCCAAGGCAAGGTGAATTCAGTAACCTACCTGGTACCATTTACAGTGGAACAACCATTGACTTGGTTTACCTCTGCAAAGGCTAAAGTTCCACTGTGCAGAGAAGGTAATGTTACTGAATGTAACTTCTGGAGCATAGGTAGCACACTCATAAAATTGGTTGCAGACAACTCTAAATCATATGGTTAGTGTGCTAACAATGTTTAGCTCATGTCAGCACATAATAGTTATCAGTAAAATTGAACTGTACACTCCATTCAGTTGAATGCATTAGTTTCTATTCAATGCATTATGTGGTAAGGTTGTGTACATAACTACTCTGGGTTGTTTGGAACTGTATAGATATTGCATGTACTGAGCTCAGTGACATGGAATACTCCAATGCAAAGTGCATTCAGTAACCTACCTGGTACCATTTACAGTGGAACAGCCATTGACTTGGTTTACTTCTGCAAAGGCTAAATTTCCACTGTGTAGAGAAGGTAATGTTACTGAATGTAACTTCTGGAGCATAGGTAGCCCACTCATAAAATTGGTTGCAGACAACTCTAAATCATATGGTTTGTGTACTAACAATGTTTGCATCATGTCAGCACATAGCAGTTATCAGCAAAATTGAACTGTACACTCCATTGAGTTGAATGCATTACTTTCTATTCAATGCATTCTGTGGTCAGGTTGTGTACATAACTACTCTGGGTGGTTTGCAACTGTATAGATTTTGCATGTAGAGTGCTCAGTGCCATGGAATACTCCAAGGCAAGGTGAATTCAGTAACCTACCTGGTACCATTTACAGTGGAACAGTCATTGACTTGGTTTACTTCTGCAAAGGCTAAAGTTCCACTGTGTAGTGAAGGTAATGTTACTGAAAGTAACTTCTGGAGCATTGGTAGCACACTGATAAAATTGGTTGCAGACAACTCTAAATCATATGTTTAGTGTGCTAACATTGTTTAGGTCATGTTAGCACATAATAGTTATCAGCAAAATTGAACTGTACACTCCATTGAGCTGAATGCATTACTTTCTATTCAATGCATTCTGTGGTAAGGTTGTGTACATAACTACTCTGGGTTGTTAGGAACTGTATAGATATTGAATGTAGAGTGCTCAGTGCGATGGAATACTCCAAGGCAAGGTGAATTCAGTAACCTACCTGGTACCTTTTACAGTGGAACAGCCATTGACTTGGTTTACTTCTGCAAAGGATAAAGTTCCAATGTGTAGAGAAGGTAATGTTACTGAATGTAACTTCTGGAGCATAGGTAGCCCACTCATAAAATTGGTTGCAGAGAACTCTAAATCATATGGTTTGTGTGCTAACAATGTTTGCATCATGTCAGCACATAGCAGTTATCAGCAAAATTGAACTGTTCACTCCATTGAGTTGCATGCATTACTTTCTTTTCAATGCATTCTGTGGTCAGGTTGTGTATATAACTACTCTGGGTGGTTTGGAACTGTATAGATTTTGCATGTAGAGTGCTCAGTGCCATGGAATACTCCAAGGCAAGGTGAATTCAGTAACCTACCTGGTACCATTTACAGTGGAACAACCATTGACTTGGTTTACCTCTGCAAAGGCTAAAGTTCCACTGTGCAGAGAAGGTAATGTTACTGAATGTAACTTCTGGAGCATAGGTAGCACACTCATAAAATTGGTTGCAGACAACTCTAAATCATATGGTTAGTGTGCTAACAATGTTTAGCTCATGTCAGCACATAATAGTTATCAGTAAAATTGAACTGTACACTCCATTCAGTTGAATGCATTAGTTTCTATTCAATGCATTATGTGGTAAGGTTGTGTACATAACTACTCTGGGTTGTTTGGAACTGTATAGATATTGCATGTACTGAGCTCAGTGACATGGAATACTCCAATGCAAAGTGCATTCAGTAACCTACCTGGTACCATTTACAGTGGAACAGCCATTGACTTGGTTTACTTCTGCAAAGGCTAAATTTCCACTGTGTAGAGAAGGTAATGTTACTGAATGTAACTTCTGGAGCATAGGTAGCCCACTCATAAAATTGGTTGCAGACAACTCTAAATCATATGGTTTGTGTACTAACAATGTTTGCATCATGTCAGCACATAGCAGTTATCAGCAAAATTGAACTGTACACTCCATTGAGTTGAATGCATTACTTTCTATTCAATGCATTCTGTGGTCAGGTTGTGTACATAACTACTCTGGGTGGTTTGCAACTGTATAGATTTTGCATGTAGAGTGCTCAGTGCCATGGAATACTCCAAGGCAAGGTGAATTCAGTAACCTACCTGGTACCATTTACAGTGGAACAGTCATTGACTTGGTTTACTTCTGCAAAGGCTAAAGTTCCACTGTGTAGTGAAGGTAATGTTACTGAAAGTAACTTCTGGAGCATTGGTAGCACACTGATAAAATTGGTTGCAGACAACTCTAAATCATATGTTTAGTGTGCTAACATTGTTTAGGTCATGTTAGCACATAATAGTTATCAGCAAAATTGAACTGTACACTCCATTGAGCTGAATGCATTACTTTCTGTTCAATGCATTCTGTGGTAAGGTTGTGTACATAACTACTCTGGGTTGTTAGGAACTGTATAGATATTGAATGTAGAGTGCTCAGTGCCATGGAATACTCCAAGGCAAGGTGAATTCAGTAACCTACCTGGTACCTTTTACAGTGGAACAGCCATTGACTTGGTTTACTTCTGCAAAGGATAAAGTTCCAATGTGTTGAGAAGGTAATGTTACTGAATGTAACTTCTGGAGCATAGGTAGCCCACTCATAAAATTGGTTGCAGAGAACTCTAAATCATATGGTTTGTGTGCTAACAATGTTTGCATCATGTCAGCACATAGCAGTTATCAGCAAAATTGAACTGTACACTCCATTGAGTTGCATGCATTACTTTCTTTTCAATGCATTCTGTGGTCAGGTTGTGTATATAACTACTCTGGGTGGTTTGGAACTGTATAGATTTTGCATGTAGAGTGCTCAGTGCCATGGAATACTCCAAGGCAAGGTGAATTCAGTAACCTACCTGGTACCATTTACAGTGGAACAACCCTTGACTTGGTTTATCTCTGCAAAGGCTAAAGTTCCACTGTGCAGAGAAGGTAATGTTACTGAATGTAACTTGTGGAGCATAGGTAGCACACTTATAAAATTGGTTGCAGACAACTCTAAATCATATGGTTAGTGTGCTAACAATGTTTAGTTCATGTCAGCACATAATAGTTATCAGCAAAATTGAACTGTACACTCCATTCAGTTGAATGCATTAGTTTCTATTCAATGCATTCTGTGGTAAGGTTGTGTACATAACTACTCTGGGTTGTTAGGAACTGTATAGATATTGAATGTAGAGTGCTCAGTGCCATAGAATACTGCAAGGCAAGGTTAATTCAGTAACCTACCTGGTACCTTTTACAGTGGAACAGCCATTGACTTGGTTTACTTCTGCAAAGGATAAAGTTCCAATGTGTAGAGAAGGTAATGTTACTGAATGTAACTTCTGGAGCATAGGTAGCCCACTCATAAAATTGGTTGCAGAGAACTCTAAATCATATGGTTTCTGTGCTAACAATGTTTGCATCATGTCAGCACATAGCAGTTATCAGCAAAATTGAACTGTTCACTCCATTGAGTTGCATGCATTACTTTCTTTTCAATGCATTCTGTGGTCAGGTTGTGTATATAACTACTCTGGGTGGTTTGGAACTGTATAGATTTTGCATGTAGAGTGCTCAGTGCCATGGAATACTCTAAGGCAAGGTGAATTCAGTAACCTACCTGGTACCCTTTACAGTGGAACAACCATTGACTTGGTTTACCTCTGCAAAGGCTAAAGTTCCACTGTGCAGAGAAGGTAATGTTACTGAATGTAACTTCAGGAGCATAGGTAGCACACTCATAAAATTGGTTGCAGACAACTCTAAATCATATGGTTAGTGTGCTAACAATGTTTAGCTCATGTTAGCACATAATAGTTATCAGCAAAATTGAACTGTACACTCCATTGAGCTGAATGCATTAGTTTCTATTCAATGCATTCTGTGGTAAGGTTGTGTACATAACTACTCTGGGTTTTTACGAACTGTATAGATATTGAATGTAGAGTGCTCAGTGCCATGGAATACTCCAATGTAAAGTGCATTCAGTAACCTACCTGGTACCATTTACAGTGGAACATCCATTGACTTGGTTTACTTCTGCAAAGGCTAAATTTCCACTGTGTAGAGAAGGTAATGTTACTGAATGTAACTTCTGGAGCATAGGTAGCCCACTCATAAAATTGGTTGCAGACAACTCTAAATCATATGGTTTGTGTACTAACAATGTTTGCATCATGTCAGCACATAGCAGTTATCAGCAAAATTGAACTGTACACTCCATTGTGTTGAATGCATTACTTTCTATTCAATGCATTCTGTGGTCAGGTTGTGTACATAACTACTCTGGGTGGTTTGCAACTGTATAGATTTTGCATGTAGAGTGCTCAGTGCCATGGAATACTCCAAGGCAAGGTGAATTCAGTAACCTACCTGGTACCATTTACAGTGGAACAGTCATTGACTTGGTTTACTTCTGCAAAGGGTAAAGTTCCACTGTGAAGTGAAGGTAAAGTTACTGAAAGTAACTTCTGGAGCATTGTTAGCACACTCATAAAATTGGTTGCAGACAACTCTAAATCATATGTTTAGTGTGCTAACATTGTTTAGGTCATGTTAGCACATAATAGTTATCAGCAAAATTGAACTGTACACTCCATTGAGCTGAATGCATTACTTTCTATTCAATGCATTCTGTGGTAAGGTTGTGTACATAACTACTCTGGGTTGTTAGGAACTGTATAGATATTGAATGTAGAGTGCTCAGTGCCATGGAATACTCCAAGGCAAGGTGAATTCAGTAACCTACCTGGTACCTTTTACAGTGGAACAGCCATTGACTTGGTTTACTTCTGCAAAGGATAAAGTTCCAATGTGTAGAGAAGGTAATGTTACTGAATGTAACTTCTGGAGCATAGGTAGCCCACTCATAAAATTGGTTGCAGAGAACTCTAAATCATATGGTTTGTGTGCTAACAATGTTTGCATCATGTCAGCACATAGCAGTTATCAGCAAAATTGAACTGTACACTCCATTGAGTTGCATGCATTACTTTCTTTTCAATGCATTCTGTGGTCAGGTTGTGTATATAACTACTCTGGGTGGTTTGGAACTGTATAGATTTTGCATGTAGAGTGCTCAGTGCCATGGAATACTCCAAGGCAAGGTGAATTCAGTAACCTACCTGGTACCATTTACAGTGGAACAACCATTGACTTGGTTTACCTCTGCAAAGGCTAAAGTTCCACTGTGTATAGAAGGTAATGTTACTGAATGTAACTTCTAGAGCATAGTTAGCCCACTCATAAAATTGGTTGCAGACAACTCTAAATCATATGGTTTGTGTGCTAACAATGTTTGCATCATGTCAGCACATAGCAGTTATCAGCAAAATTGTACTGTACACTCCATTGAGCTGAATGCATTACTTTCTATTCAATGCATTCTGTGGTCAGGTTGTGTACATAACTACACTGGGTGGTTTGGAACTGTATAGATTTTGCATGTAGAGTGCTCAGTGGCATGGAAAACTCCAAGGCAAGGTGAATTCAGTAACCTACCTGGTACCATTTACAGTGGAACAGCCATTGACTTGGTTTACTTCTGCAAAGGCTAAAGTTCCACTGTGTAGTGAAGGTAAAGTTACTGAAAGTAACTTCTGGAGCATTGGTAGCACACTCATAAAATTGGTTGCAGACAACTCTAAATCATATGGTTAGTGTGCTAACATTGTTTAGGTCATGTTAGCACATAATAGTTATCAGCAAAATTGAACTGTACACTCCATTGAGCTGAATGCATTACTTTCTATTCAATGCATTCTGTGGTAAGGTTGTGTACATAACTACTCTGGGTTGTAAGGAACTGTATAGATATTGAATGTAGAGTGCTCAGTGCCATGGAATACTCCAATGCAAGCTGAATTGAGTAACCTACCTGGTGCCATTTACAGTGGAACAGCCATTGACATGGTTTACTTCTGCAAAGGTGAAAGTTCCAATGTGTAGTGATGGTAATGTTACTGAAAGTAACTTCTGGAGCATTGGTAGCACACTCATAAAATTGGTTGCAGACAACTCTAAATCATATGGTTAGTGTGCTAACAATGTTTACATCATGTCAGCACATAGTAGTTATCAGCAAAATTGAACTGTACACTCCATTGAGTTGAATGCATTACTTTCTATTCAATGCATTCTGAGGTAAGGTTGTGTACATAACTACTCTGGGTAGTTTGGAACTGTATAGATTTTGCATGTAGAGTGCTCAGTGCCATGGAATACTCCAAGGCAAGGTGAATTCAGTAACCTACCTGGTACCATTTACAGTGGAACAGCCATTGACTTGGTTTACTTCTGCAAAGGCTAAAGTTCCACTGTGTAGTGAAGGTAAAGTTACTGAAAGTAACTTCTGGAGCATTGGTAGCACACTCATAAAATTGGTTGCAGACAACTCTAAATCATATGGTTAGTGTGCTAACATTGTTTAGGTCATGTTAGCACATAATAGTTATCAGCAAAATTGAACTGTACACTCCATTGAGCTGAATGCATTACTTTCTATTCAATGCATTCTGTGGTAAGGTTGTGTACATAACTACTCTGGGTTGTAAGGAACTGTATAGATATTGAATGTAGAGTGCTCAGTGCCATGGAATACTCCAATGCAAGCTGAATTGAGTAACCTACCTGGTGCCATTTACAGTGGAACAGCCATTGACATGGTTTACTTCTGCAAAGGTGAAAGTTCCAATGTGTAGTGATGGTAATGTTACTGAAAGTAACTTCTGGAGCATTGGTAGCACACTCATAAAATTGGTTGCAGACAACTCTAAATCATATGGTTAGTGTGCTAACAATGTTTACATCATGTCAGCACATAGTAGTTATCAGCAAAATTGAACTGTACACTCCATTGAGTTGAATGCATTACTTTCTATTCAATGCATTCTGAGGTAAGGTTGTGTACATAACTACTCTGGGTAGTTTGGAACTGTATAGATTTTGCATGTAGAGTGCTCAGTGCCATGGAATACTCCAAGGCAAGGTGAATTCAGTAACCTACCTGGTACCATTTACAGTGGAACAGCCATTGACTTGGTTTACCTCTGCAAAGGCTAAAGTTCCACTGTGCAGAGAAGGTAATGTTACTGAATGTAACTTCTGGAGCATAGGGAGCCCACTCATAAAATTGGTTGCAGACAACTCTAAATCATATGGTTTGTGTGCTATCAATGTTTAGTTCATGTTAGCACATAATAGCTATGAGCAAAATTGAACTGTACACTCCATTGAGTTGAATGCTTTACTTTCTTTTCAATGCATTCTGTGGTCAGGTTGTGTATATAACAACTCTGGGTGGTTTGGAACTGCATAGATATTGCATGTAGAGTGCTCAGTGCCATGGAATACCGCAAGGCAAGCTGAATTCAGTAACCTACCTGGTACCATTTACAGTGGAACAGACATGGACTTGTTTCAATTCTGCAAAGGCTACTGCTCCACAGTGCAGAGAAGGTAATGTTACTGAAAGTAACCTGCTGCATAGGTAGCACACTCATAAAATTGGTTGCAGACAACTCTAATTCATATGGTTAGTGTGCTAACAATGTTTACATCATGTCAGCACATAGTAGTTATCAGCAAATTTGAACTGTACACTCGATTGAGTTGAATGCTGAACTTTCTATTCAATGCATGCTGTGGTTAGATTGTGTACATTACTACTCTGGGTGGTTTGGAACTGTATAGATATTGCATGTAGAGTGCTCAGTGCCATGGAATACTCCAATGCAAGCTGAATTGAGTAACCTACCTGGTGCCATTTACAGTGGAACAGCCATTGACTTGGTTTACTTCTGCAAAGGCTAAAGTTCCACTGTGTAGAGAAGGTAATGTTACTGAAAGTAACTTCTGGAGCATAGGTAGCACACTCATAAAATTGGTTGCAGACAACTCTAAATCATATGGTTAGTGTGCTAACAATGTTTGCATCATGTCAGCACATAGCAGTTATCAGCAAAATTGAACTGTACACTCCATTGAGCTGAATGCATTACTTTCTATTCAATGCATTCTGTGGTCAGGTTGTGTACATAACTACTCTGGATGGTTTGGAACTGTATAGATTTTGCATGTAGAGTGCTCAGCGCCATGGAATACACCAAGGCAAGGTGAATTCAGTAACCTACCTGGTACTCTGGGTTGTACCATTTACAGTGGAACAGCCATTGACTTGGTTTACCTCTGCAAAGGCTAAAGTTCCACTGTGCAGAGAAGGTAATGTTCCTGAATGTAACTTCTGGAGCATAGGTAGAACACTCATAAAATTGGTTGCAGACAACTCTAAATCATATGGCTAGTGTGCTAACAATGTTTAGTTCATGTCAGCACATAATAGTAATGAGCAAAATTGAACTGTACACTCCATTGAGCTGATTGCATTACTTTCTATTCAATGCATTCTGTGGTAAGGTTGTGTACATAACTACTCTGGGTTGTTTGGAACTGTATAGATATTGCATGTATTGAGCTCAGTGACATGGAATACTCCAATGCAAAGTGCATTCAGTAACCTACCTGGTACCATTTACAGTGGAACAGCCATTGACTTGGTTTACTTCTGCAAAGGCTAAAGATCCACTGTGTAGAGAAGGTAATGTTAGTGAATGTAACTTCTGGAGCATAGGTAGCACACTCATAAAATTGGTTGCAGACAACTCTAAATCATATGGTTTGTGTGCTAACAATGTTTGCATCATGTCAGCACATAGCAGTTATCAGCAAAATTGAACTGTACACTCCATTGAGCTGAATGCATTACTTTCTATTCAATGCATTCTGTGGTCAGGTTTTGTTCATAACTACTCTGGGTTGTTAGGAACTGTATAGATTTTGCATGTAGAGTGCTCAGTGCCATGGAATACTCCAAGGCAAGGTGAATTCAGTAACCTACCTGCTACCATTTACAGTGGAACAGCCATTGACTTGGTTTACTTCTGCAAAGGCTAAAGTTCCACTGTGTAGTGAATGTAATGTTACTGAAATTAACTTCTGGAGCATTGGTAGCACACTCATAAAATTGGTTGCAGACAACTCTAAATCATATGGTTAGTGTGCTAACATTGTTTAGGTCATGTTAGCACATAATAGTTATCAGCAAAATTGAACTGTACACTCCATTGAGTTGAATGCTTTACTTTCTTTTCAATGCATTCTGTGGTCAGGTTGTGTATATATCTACTCTGGGTGGTTTGGAACTGTATAGATATTGCATGTATTGAGCTCAGTGAAATGGAATACTCCAATGCAAAGTGCATTCAGTAACCTACCTGGTACCATTTACAGTGGAACAGACATGGACTTGGTTCAATTCTGCAAAGGCTAAAGTTCCACTGTGCAGAGAAGGTAAAGTTACTGAAAGTAACTTCTTCAGCATAGGTAGCACACTGATAAAATTGATTGCAGACATCTCTAAATCATATGGTTAGTGTGCTAACAATGCTTACATCATGTCAGCAGATAGTAGTTATCAGCAAAATTGAACTGTACACTCCATTGAGTTGAATGCATTACTTTCTATTCAAAGCATTCTGTGGTAAGGTTGTGTACATAACTGCTCTGGGTGGTTTGGAACTGTATAGAGTTTGCATGTAGAGTGCTCAGTGCCATGGAATAATCCAATGCAAAGTGAATTCAATAACCTACCTGGTACCATTTTCTGTGGAACAGCCATTGACTTGGTTTACTTCTGCAAAGGCTAAAGTTCCACTGTGTAGTGAAGGTAATGTTACTGAAATTATCTTCTGGTGCATTGGTAGCACACTCATAAAATTGGTTGCAGACAAGTCTAAATCATATGGTTAGTGTGCTAACAATGTTTACATCATGTCAGCACATAGTAGTTATCTGCAAAATTGAACTGTACACTCCATTGAGTTGAATGCATTACTTTCTATTCAATGCATTCTGAGGTAAGGTTGTGTACATAACTACTCTGGGTGGTTAGGAACTGTATAGATGTTGCATGTAGAGTGCTCAGTGCCATGGAATACTCCAAGGCAAGCTGAATTCAGGAACCTACCTGGTACCATTTACCGTGGAACAGCCGTTGACTTGGTTTACTTCTGCAAAGCCTAAATTACACTGTGTAGAGAAGGTAATTTTACTGAAAGTAACTTCTGGGGAATAGGTAGAACACTCATAAAATTGGTTGCAGACAACTCTAATTCATATGCTTAGTGTGCTAACAATGCTTACATCATGTCAGTAGATAGTAGTTATCAGCAAAATTGAACTGTACACTCCATTGAGTTGAATGCATTACTTTCTATTCAATGCATTCTGTGGTAAGTGTGTGTACATAACTACTCTGGGTGGTTTGGAACTGTATAGATATTGCATGTATAGTGCTCAGTGCCATGGAATACCCCAATGCAAGCTGAATTCAGTAACCTACCTGGTACCATTTACAGTGGAACAGACATGGACTTGGTTCAATTCTGCAAAGGCTAAAGTTCCACTGTGTAGTGAAGGTAATGTTACCGAAAGTAACTTCTGGATCATTGGTAGCACACTCATAAAATTGGTTGCAGACAACTCTAAATCATATGGTTAGGGGGATAACAAAGTTTACATCATCTCAGCACATAGTAGTTATCAGCAAAATTGAACTGTACACTCCATTGAGTTGAAAGCTTTACTTTCTATTCAATGCATTCTGTGGTAAGGTTGTGTACATTACTACTCTGGGTGGTTTGGAACTGTATAGATATTGCATGTAGATTGCTCAGTGCAATGGAATACCCCAATGCAAGCTGAATTGAGTAAACTACCTAGTACCATTTACAGTGGAACAGCCATTGACATGGTTTACTTCTGCAAAGGCTAAAGTTCCACTGTGTATTGAAGGTAATGTTACTGAAAGTAACTTCTGGAGCATTGGTAGCACACTCATAAAATTGGTTGCAGAGAACTCTAAATCATATGGTTAGTGTGCTAACAATGCTTAGATCATGTTAGCACATAATAGTTATCAGCAAAATTGAACTGTACACTCCATTGAGCTGAATGCATTACTTTCTATTCAATGCATTCTGTGGTAAGGTTGTGTACATAACTACTGTGGTTTGTTTGGAAATGTATAGATTTTGCATGTAGAGTGCTCAGTGCCATGGAATACCACACTGCAAGCGGAATTCAGTATCCTACCTGGTACCATTTACAGTGGAACAGACATGGACTTGTTTCAATTCTGCAAAGGCTACTGCTCCACGGTGCAGAGAAGGTAATGTTACTGAAAGTAACCTGCTGCATAGGTAGCACACTCATAAAATTGGTTGCAGACAACTCTAATTCATATGGTTAGTGTGCTAACAATGTTTACATGATATCAGCACATAGTAGTTATCAGCAAATTTGAACTGTACACTCGATTGAGTTGAATGCTGTACTTTCTATTCAATGCATTCTGTGGTTAGGTTGTGTACATTACTACTCTGGGTGGTTTGTAACTGAATAGATATTGCATGTAGAGTGCTCAGTGCCATGGAATACTCCAATGCAAGCTGAATTGAGTAACCTACCTGGTGCCATTTACAGTGGAACAGCCATTGACATGGTTTACTTCTGCAAAGGTGAAAGTTCCAATGTGTAGTGATGGTAATGTTACTGAAAGTAACTTCTGGAGCATTGGTAGCACACTCATAAAATTGGTTGCAGACAACTCTAAATCATATGGTTAGTGTGCTAACAATGCTTACATCATGTCAGTACATAGTAGTTATCAGCAAAATTGAACTGTACACTCCATTGAGTTGAATGCATTACTTTCTATTGAATGCATACTGTGGTAAGGTTGTGTACATAACAACTCTGGGTGGTTTAGAACTGTATAGATATTGCATGTAGAGTGCTCAGTGCCATGGAATACCGCAAGGCAAGCTGAATTCAGTAACCTTCCTGGTAGCATTTACAGTGGAACAGACATGGACTTGGTTCAATTCTGCAAAGGCTGAAGTTCCCCTGTGTAGTGAAGGTAATGTTACTGAAAGTAACTTCTGGATCATTGGTAGCACACTTATAAAATTGGTTGCAGACAACTCTAAATCATATGGTTAGGGGGATAACAAAGTTTACATCATGTCAGCACATAGTAGTTATCAGCAAAATTCAACTGTACACTCCATTGAGCTGAATGCATTACTTTCTATTCAATGCATTCTGTGGTAAGGTTGTGTACATAACTACTGTGGGTTGTTTGGAAATGTATAGATATTGCATGTAGAGTGCTCAGTGCCATGGAATACCGCAAGGCAAGCTGAATTCAGTAACCTACCTGGTACCATTTACAGTGGAACAGACATGGACTTGGTTTACTTTGCAAAGCCTAAAGTTCCACTGTGTAGAGAAGGTAATGTTACTGAAAGTAACTTCTGGAGCATAGGTAGAACACTCATAAAATTGGTTGCAGACAAGTCTAAATCATATGGGTAGTGCGCTAACAATGCTTACATCATGTCAGTACATAGTAGTTATCAGCAAAATTGAACTGTACACTCCATTGAGTTGAATGCATTAATTTCTATCCAATGCATTCTGTGGTAAGTGTGTGTACATAACTACTCTGGGTGGTTTAGAACTGTATAGATATTGCATGTATAGTGCTCAGTGCCATGGAATACCCCAATGCAAGCTGAATTCAGTAACCTACCTGGTACTATTTACAGTGGAACAGACATGGACTTGGTTCAATTCTGCAAAGGCTAAAGTCCAAATGTGCAGGGAAGGTAATGTTACTGAAAGTAACTTCTGGAGCATAGGTAGCACACTGATAAAATAGGTTGCAGACAACTCTAAATCGTATGGTTAGTGTGCTAGCAATGCTTACATCATGTCAGCTGATAGTAGTTATCAGCAAAATTGAACTGTACACTCCATTGAGTTGAATGCATTACTTTCTATTCAATGCATTCTGTGGTAAGGTTGTGTACATAACTGCTCTGGGTGGTTTGGAACTGTATAGAGTTTGCATGTAGAGTGCTCAGTGCCATGGAATACTCCAATGCAAGCTGAATTCAGTAACCTACCTGGTACCATTTACAGTGGAACAGACATGGACTTGTTTCAATTCTGCAAAGGCTACTGCTCCACAGTGCAGAGAAGGTAATGTTACTGAAAGTAACCTGCTGCATAGGTAGCACACTCATAAAATTGGTTGCAGACAACTCTAATTCATATGGTTAGTGTGCTAACAATGTTTACATCATGTCAGCACATAGTAGTTATCAGCAAATTTGAACTGTACACTCGATTGAGTTGAATGCTGAACTTTCTATTCAATGCATGCTGTGGTTAGATTGTGTACATTACTACTCTGGGTGGTTTGGAACTGTATAGATATTGCATGTAGAGTGCTCAGTGCCATGGAATACTCCAATGCAAGCTGAATTGAGTAACCTACCTGGTGCCATTTACAGTGGAACAGCCATTGACTTGGTTTACTTCTGCAAAGGCTAAAGTTCCACTGTGTAGAGAAGGTAATGTTACTGAAAGTAACTTCTGGAGCATAGGTAGCACACTCATAAAATTGGTTGCAGACAACTCTAAATCATATGGTTAGTGTGCTAACAATGTTTGCATCATGTCAGCACATAGCAGTTATCAGCAAAATTGAACTGTACACTCCATTGAGCTGAATGCATTACTTTCTATTCAATGCATTCTGTGGTCAGGTTGTGTACATAACTACTCTGGATGGTTTGGAACTGTATAGATTTTGCATGTAGAGTGCTCAGCGCCATGGAATACACCAAGGCAAGGTGAATTCAGTAACCTACCTGGTACTCTGGGTTGTACCATTTACAGTGGAACAGCCATTGACTTGGTTTACCTCTGCAAAGGCTAAAGTTCCACTGTGCAGAGAAGGTAATGTTCCTGAATGTAACTTCTGGAGCATAGGTAGAACACTCATAAAATTGGTTGCAGACAACTCTAAATCATATGGCTAGTGTGCTAACAATGTTTAGTTCATGTCAGCACATAATAGTAATGAGCAAAATTGAACTGTACACTCCATTGAGCTGATTGCATTACTTTCTATTCAATGCATTCTGTGGTAAGGTTGTGTACATAACTACTCTGGGTTGTTTGGAACTGTATAGATATTGCATGTATTGAGCTCAGTGACATGGAATACTCCAATGCAAAGTGCATTCAGTAACCTACCTGGTACCATTTACAGTGGAACAGCCATTGACTTGGTTTACTTCTGCAAAGGCTAAAGATCCACTGTGTAGAGAAGGTAATGTTAGTGAATGTAACTTCTGGAGCATAGGTAGCACACTCATAAAATTGGTTGCAGACAACTCTAAATCATATGGTTTGTGTGCTAACAATGTTTGCATCATGTCAGCACATAGCAGTTATCAGCAAAATTGAACTGTACACTCCATTGAGCTGAATGCATTACTTTCTATTCAATGCATTCTGTGGTCAGGTTTTGTTCATAACTACTCTGGGTTGTTAGGAACTGTATAGATTTTGCATGTAGAGTGCTCAGTGCCATGGAATACTCCAAGGCAAGGTGAATTCAGTAACCTACCTGCTACCATTTACAGTGGAACAGCCATTGACTTGGTTTACTTCTGCAAAGGCTAAAGTTCCACTGTGTAGTGAATGTAATGTTACTGAAATTAACTTCTGGAGCATTGGTAGCACACTCATAAAATTGGTTGCAGACAACTCTAAATCATATGGTTAGTGTGCTAACATTGTTTAGGTCATGTTAGCACATAATAGTTATCAGCAAAATTGAACTGTACACTCCATTGAGTTGAATGCTTTACTTTCTTTTCAATGCATTCTGTGGTCAGGTTGTGTATATATCTACTCTGGGTGGTTTGGAACTGTATAGATATTGCATGTATTGAGCTCAGTGAAATGGAATACTCCAATGCAAAGTGCATTCAGTAACCTACCTGGTACCATTTACAGTGGAACAGACATGGACTTGGTTCAATTCTGCAAAGGCTAAAGTTCCACTGTGCAGAGAAGGTAAAGTTACTGAAAGTAACTTCTTCAGCATAGGTAGCACACTGATAAAATTGATTGCAGACATCTCTAAATCATATGGTTAGTGTGCTAACAATGCTTACATCATGTCAGCAGATAGTAGTTATCAGCAAAATTGAACTGTACACTCCATTGAGTTGAATGCATTACTTTCTATTCAAAGCATTCTGTGGTAAGGTTGTGTACATAACTGCTCTGGGTGGTTTGGAACTGTATAGAGTTTGCATGTAGAGTGCTCAGTGCCATGGAATAATCCAATGCAAAGTGAATTCAATAACCTACCTGGTACCATTTTCTGTGGAACAGCCATTGACTTGGTTTACTTCTGCAAAGGCTAAAGTTCCACTGTGTAGTGAAGGTAATGTTACTGAAATTATCTTCTGGTGCATTGGTAGCACACTCATAAAATTGGTTGCAGACAAGTCTAAATCATATGGTTAGTGTGCTAACAATGTTTACATCATGTCAGCACATAGTAGTTATCTGCAAAATTGAACTGTACACTCCATTGAGTTGAATGCATTACTTTCTATTCAATGCATTCTGAGGTAAGGTTGTGTACATAACTACTCTGGGTGGTTAGGAACTGTATAGATGTTGCATGTAGAGTGCTCAGTGCCATGGAATACTCCAAGGCAAGCTGAATTCAGGAACCTACCTGGTACCATTTACCGTGGAACAGCCGTTGACTTGGTTTACTTCTGCAAAGCCTAAATTACACTGTGTAGAGAAGGTAATTTTACTGAAAGTAACTTCTGGGGAATAGGTAGAACACTCATAAAATTGGTTGCAGACAACTCTAATTCATATGCTTAGTGTGCTAACAATGCTTACATCATGTCAGTAGATAGTAGTTATCAGCAAAATTGAACTGTACACTCCATTGAGTTGAATGCATTACTTTCTATTCAATGCATTCTGTGGTAAGTGTGTGTACATAACTACTCTGGGTGGTTTGGAACTGTATAGATATTGCATGTATAGTGCTCAGTGCCATGGAATACCCCAATGCAAGCTGAATTCAGTAACCTACCTGGTACCATTTACAGTGGAACAGACATGGACTTGGTTCAATTCTGCAAAGGCTAAAGTTCCACTGTGTAGTGAAGGTAATGTTACCGAAAGTAACTTCTGGATCATTGGTAGCACACTCATAAAATTGGTTGCAGACAACTCTAAATCATATGGTTAGGGGGATAACAAAGTTTACATCATCTCAGCACATAGTAGTTATCAGCAAAATTGAACTGTACACTCCATTGAGTTGAAAGCTTTACTTTCTATTCAATGCATTCTGTGGTAAGGTTGTGTACATTACTACTCTGGGTGGTTTGGAACTGTATAGATATTGCATGTAGATTGCTCAGTGCAATGGAATACCCCAATGCAAGCTGAATTGAGTAAACTACCTAGTACCATTTACAGTGGAACAGCCATTGACATGGTTTACTTCTGCAAAGGCTAAAGTTCCACTGTGTATTGAAGGTAATGTTACTGAAAGTAACTTCTGGAGCATTGGTAGCACACTCATAAAATTGGTTGCAGAGAACTCTAAATCATATGGTTAGTGTGCTAACAATGCTTAGATCATGTTAGCACATAATAGTTATCAGCAAAATTGAACTGTACACTCCATTGAGCTGAATGCATTACTTTCTATTCAATGCATTCTGTGGTAAGGTTGTGTACATAACTACTGTGGTTTGTTTGGAAATGTATAGATTTTGCATGTAGAGTGCTCAGTGCCATGGAATACCACACTGCAAGCGGAATTCAGTATCCTACCTGGTACCATTTACAGTGGAACAGACATGGACTTGTTTCAATTCTGCAAAGGCTACTGCTCCACGGTGCAGAGAAGGTAATGTTACTGAAAGTAACCTGCTGCATAGGTAGCACACTCATAAAATTGGTTGCAGACAACTCTAATTCATATGGTTAGTGTGCTAACAATGTTTACATGATATCAGCACATAGTAGTTATCAGCAAATTTGAACTGTACACTCGATTGAGTTGAATGCTGTACTTTCTATTCAATGCATTCTGTGGTTAGGTTGTGTACATTACTACTCTGGGTGGTTTGTAACTGAATAGATATTGCATGTAGAGTGCTCAGTGCCATGGAATACTCCAATGCAAGCTGAATTGAGTAACCTACCTGGTGCCATTTACAGTGGAACAGCCATTGACATGGTTTACTTCTGCAAAGGTGAAAGTTCCAATGTGTAGTGATGGTAATGTTACTGAAAGTAACTTCTGGAGCATTGGTAGCACACTCATAAAATTGGTTGCAGACAACTCTAAATCATATGGTTAGTGTGCTAACAATGCTTACATCATGTCAGTACATAGTAGTTATCAGCAAAATTGAACTGTACACTCCATTGAGTTGAATGCATTACTTTCTATTGAATGCATACTGTGGTAAGGTTGTGTACATAACAACTCTGGGTGGTTTAGAACTGTATAGATATTGCATGTAGAGTGCTCAGTGCCATGGAATACCGCAAGGCAAGCTGAATTCAGTAACCTTCCTGGTAGCATTTACAGTGGAACAGACATGGACTTGGTTCAATTCTGCAAAGGCTGAAGTTCCCCTGTGTAGTGAAGGTAATGTTACTGAAAGTAACTTCTGGATCATTGGTAGCACACTTATAAAATTGGTTGCAGACAACTCTAAATCATATGGTTAGGGGGATAACAAAGTTTACATCATGTCAGCACATAGTAGTTATCAGCAAAATTCAACTGTACACTCCATTGAGCTGAATGCATTACTTTCTATTCAATGCATTCTGTGGTAAGGTTGTGTACATAACTACTGTGGGTTGTTTGGAAATGTATAGATATTGCATGTAGAGTGCTCAGTGCCATGGAATACCGCAAGGCAAGCTGAATTCAGTAACCTACCTGGTACCATTTACAGTGGAACAGACATGGACTTGGTTTACTTTGCAAAGCCTAAAGTTCCACTGTGTAGAGAAGGTAATGTTACTGAAAGTAACTTCTGGAGCATAGGTAGAACACTCATAAAATTGGTTGCAGACAAGTCTAAATCATATGGGTAGTGCGCTAACAATGCTTACATCATGTCAGTACATAGTAGTTATCAGCAAAATTGAACTGTACACTCCATTGAGTTGAATGCATTAATTTCTATCCAATGCATTCTGTGGTAAGTGTGTGTACATAACTACTCTGGGTGGTTTAGAACTGTATAGATATTGCATGTATAGTGCTCAGTGCCATGGAATACCCCAATGCAAGCTGAATTCAGTAACCTACCTGGTACTATTTACAGTGGAACAGACATGGACTTGGTTCAATTCTGCAAAGGCTAAAGTCCAAATGTGCAGGGAAGGTAATGTTACTGAAAGTAACTTCTGGAGCATAGGTAGCACACTGATAAAATAGGTTGCAGACAACTCTAAATCGTATGGTTAGTGTGCTAGCAATGCTTACATCATGTCAGCTGATAGTAGTTATCAGCAAAATTGAACTGTACACTCCATTGAGTTGAATGCATTACTTTCTATTCAATGCATTCTGTGGTAAGGTTGTGTACATAACTGCTCTGGGTGGTTTGGAACTGTATAGAGTTTGCATGTAGAGTGCTCAGTGCCATGGAATACTCCAATGCAAAGTGAATTCAGTAACCTACCTGGTACCATTTACAGTGGAACAGCCATTGACTTGGTTTACTTCTGCAAAGGCTAAAGTTCCACTGTGTAGTGAAGGTAATGTTACTGAAATTAACTTCTGGAGCATAGGTAGCACACTCATAAAATTGGTTGCAGACAACTCTAAATCATATGGTTAGTGTGCTAAAAATGTTTAGATCATGTTAGCACATAATAGTTATCAGCAAAATTGAACTGTACACTCCATTGAACTGAAAGCATTACCTTCTATTCAATGCATTCTGTGGTAAGGTTGTGTACATAACTGCACTGGGTGGTTTGGAACTGTATAGATATTGCATGTAGAGTGCTCAGTGCCATGGAATACCCGAAGGCAAGCTGAATTCAGTAACCTACCTGGTACCATTTACAGTGGAACAGCCATTGACTTGGTTCAATTCTGCAAAGGCTAATGCTCCACGGTGCAGAGAAGGTAATGTTAATGAAAGTAACCTGCTGCATAGGTAGTACACTGATATAATTGGTTGCAGACAACTCTAATTCATATGGTTAGTGCGCTAACAATGTTTATATGATGTCAGCACATAGTAGTTATCAGCAAATTTGAACTGTACACTCCATTGAGTTGAATGCATACTTTCTATTCAATGCATTCTGTGTTAGGTTGTGTACATTACTACTCTGGGTGGTTTGGAACTGTATAGATATTGCATGTAGAGTGCTCAGTGCCATGGAATACTCCAATGCAAAGTGAATTCAGTAACCTACCTGGTACCATTTACAGTGGAACAGCCATTGACATGGTTTACTTCTGCAAAGGCTAAAGTTCCAATGTGTAGTGAAGGTAATGTTACTGAAAGTAACTTCTGGAGCATTGGTAGCACACTCATAAAATTGGTTGCAGACAACTCTAAATCATATGGTTAGTGTGCTAACAATGTTTACATCATGTCAGCACATAGTAGTTATCAGCAAAATTGAACTGTACACTCCATTGACTTGAATGCATTACTTTCTATTCAATGCATTCTGAGGTAAGGTTGTGTACATAACTACTCCGGGTGGTTTGGAACTGTATAGATTTTGCATGAGGAGTGCTCAGTGCCATGGAATACCCCAAGGCAAGCTGAATTCAGTAACCTACCTGGTACCAATTACAGTGGAACAGCCATTGACTTGGTTCAATTCTGCAAAGGCTAATGTTCCACTGTGCAGAGAAGGTAATGTTACTGAAATTAACCTGCTGCATAGGTAGCACACTCATAAAATTGATTGCAGACATCTCTAAATCATATGGTTAGTGTGCTAACAATGCTTACATCATGTCAGTAAATAGTAGTTATCAGCAAAATTGAACTGTACACTCCATTGAGCTGAATGCATTATTTTCTATTCAATGCATTCTGTGGTAAGGTTGTGTACATAACTACTCTGGGTGGTTTGGAACTGTATAGATATTGCATGTAGATTGCTCAGTGCCATGGAATACCGCAAGGCAAGCTGAATTCAGTAACCTACCTGGTACCATTTACAGTGGAACAGCCATTGACTTGGTTCAATTCTGCAAAGGCTAAAGTTCCACTGTGTAGTGAAGGTAATATTACTGAAAGTAACTTCTGGAGCATTGGTAGCACACTCATAAAATTGGTTGCAGACAACTCTAAATCATATGGTTAGTGTGCTAACAATGTTTACATGATGTCAGCACATAGTAGTTATCAGCAAAATTGAACTGTACACTCCATTGACTTGAATGCATTACTTTCTATTCAATGCATTCTGAGGTAAGGTTGTGTACATAACTACTCTGGGTGGTTTGGAACTGTATAGATTTTGCATGTAGAGTGCTCAGTGCCATGGAATACCCCAAGGCAAGCTGAATTCAGTAACCTACCTGGTACCAATTACAGTGGAACAGCCATTGACTTGGTTGAATTCTGCAAAGGCTAATGTTCCACTGTGCAGAGAAGGTAATGTTACTGAAAGTAACTTCTGGAGCATAGGTAGAACACTCATAAAATTGGTTGCAGACAACTCTAATTCATATGGTTAGTGTGCTAACAATGTTTACATCATGTCAGCACATAGTAGTTATCAGCAAAATTGAACTGTACACTCCATTGAGTTGAATGCATTACTTTCTATTCAATGCATTCTGTGGTAAGGTTGTGTACATAACTACTCTGGGTGGGTTGGAACTGTATAGATTTTGCATGTTGAGTGCTCAGTGCCATGGAGTACTCCAAAGCAAAGTGAATTCAGTAACCTACCTGGTACCATTTACAGTGGAACAGCCATTGACTTGGTTCAATTCTGCAAAGGCTAAAGTTCCACTGTGCAGGGAAGGTAATGTTACTGAAAGTAACTTCTGGAGCATAGGTAGCACACTCATAAAATTGGTTGCAGACAAGTCTAAATCATATGGTTAGTGTGCTAACAATGTTTACATCATGTCAGCACATAGTAGTTATCAGCAAAATTGAACTGTACACTCCATTGAGTTGAAAGCATTACTTTCTATTCAATGCATTCCGAGATAAGGTTGTGTACATAACTACTCTGGGTGGTTAGGAACTGTATAGATATTGCATGTATAGTCCTCAGTGCCATGGAATACCCCAATCCAAGCTGAATTCAGTAACCTACCTGGTACCATTTACAGTGGAACAGACATGGACTTGGTTCAATTTTGCAAAGGCTAAAGTTCCACTGTGCAGGGAAGGTAATGTTACTGAAAGTAACTTCTGGAGCATAGGTAGCACACTGATAAAATAGGTTGCAGACAACTCTAAATCTTATGGTTAGTGTGCTAACAATGCTTACATCATGTCAGCAGATAGTAGTTATCAGCAAAATTGAACTGTACACTCCATTGAGTTGAATGCATTACTTTCTATTCAATGCATTCTGTGGTAAGGTTGTGTACATAACTGCTCTGGGTGGTTTGGAACTGTATAGAGTTTGCATGTAGAGTGCTCAGTGCCATGGAATACTCCAAGGCAAGCTGAATTCAGGAACCTACCTAGTACCATTTACAGTGGAACAGCCATTGACTTGGTTCAATTCTGCAAAGGCTAATGCTCCACGGAGCAGAGAAGGTAATGTTACTGAAAGTAACCTGCTGCATAGGTAGCACACTCATAGAATTGGTTGCAGACAACTCTAATTCATATGGTTAGTGTGCTAACAATGTTTACATCATGTCAGCACATAGTAGTTATCAGCAAAATTGAACTGTACACTCCATTGAGCTGAAAGCATTACTTTCTATTCAATGCATTCTGTGGTAAGGTTGTGTACATAACAACTCTGGGTGGTTTAGAACTGTATAGATATTGCATGTAGAGTGCTCAGTGCCATGGAATACCCCAAGGCAAGCTGAATTCAGTAACTTACCTGGTACCATTTACAGTGGAACAGCCATTGACTTGGTTCAATTCTGCAAAGGCTAATGTTCCACGGTGCAGAGAAGGTAATGTTACTGAAAGTAACCTGCTGCATAGGTAGCACTCTCAGAAAATTGGTTGCAGACAACTCTAATTCATATGGTTAGTGTGCTAACAATGTTTACATCATGTCATCACATAGTAGTTATCAGCAAATTTGAACTGTACACTCCATTGAGCTGAATGCATTACTTTCTATTCAATGCATTCTGTGGTAAGGTTGTGTACATAACTACTCTGGGTGGTTTGGAACTGTATAGATTTTGCATGTAGAGTGCTCAGTGCTATGGAATACCCCAAGGCAAGCTGAATTCAGTAACCTACCTGGTACCATTTACAGTGGAACAGCCATTGACTTGATTCAATTCTGCAAAGGCTAAAGTTCCACTGTGCAGGGAAGGTAATGTTACTGAAAGTAACTTCTGGAGCATAGGTAGCACACTCATAAAATTGGTTGCAGACAAGTCTAAATCATATGGTTAGTGTGCTAACAATGTTTACATCATGTCAGCACATAGTAGTTATCAGCAAAATTGAACTGTACACTCCATTGAGTTGAATGCATTACTTTCTATTCAATGCATTCCGAGATAAGGTTGTGTACATAACTACTCTGGGTGGTTAGGAACTGTATAGATATTGCATGTATAGTCCTCAGTGCCATGGAATACCCCAATGCAAGCTGAATTCAGTAACCTACCTGGTACCATTTACAGTGGAACAGACATGGACTTGGTTCAATTCTGCAAAGGCTAATGTTCCACGGTGCAGAGAAGGTAATGTTACTGAAAGTAACCTGCTGCATAGGTAGCACTCTCAGAAAATTGGTTGCAGACAACTCTAATTCATATGGTTAGTGTGCTAACAATGTTTACATCATGTCATCACATAGTAGTTATCAGCAAATTTGAACTGTACACTCCATTGAGCTGAATGCATTACTTTCTATTCAATGCATTCTGTGGTAAGGTTGTGTACATAACTACTCTGGGTGGTTTGGAACTGTATAGATTTTGCATGTAGAGTGCTCAGTGCTATGGAATACCCCAAGGCAAGCTGAATTCAGTAACCTACCTGGTACCATTTACAGTGGAACAGCCATTGACTTGGTTCAATTCTGCAAAGGCTAAAGTTCCACTGTGCAGGGAAGGTAATGTTACTGAAAGTAACTTCTGGAGCATAGGTAGCACACTCATAAAATTGGTTGCAGACAAGTCTAAATCATATGGTTAGTGTGCTAACAATGTTTACATCATGTCAGCACATAGTAGTTATCAGCAAAATTGAACTGTACACTCCATTGAGTTGAATGCATTACTTTCTATTCAATGCATTCTGTGTTAGGTTGCGTACATAACTACTCTGGGTGGTTTGGAACTGTATAGATATTGCATGTTGATTGCTCAGTGCCATGGAATACCGCAAGGCAAGCTGAATTCAGTAACCTACCTAGTACCATTTACAGTGGAACAGCCATTGACTTGGTTTTCCTCTGCAAAGGCTAAAGTTCCACTGTGTAGAGAAGGTAATGTTACTGAAAGTAACCTCTGGAGCATAGGTAGAACACTCATAAAATTGGTTGCAGACAACTCTAAATAATATGGTTAGTGTGCTAACATTGTTTAGGTCATGTTAGCACATAATAGTTATCAGCAAAATTGAACTGTACACTCCTTTGAGCTGAATGCATTACTTTCTATTCAATGCATTCTGTGGTAAGGTTGTGTACATAACTACTCTGGGTTGTTTGGACCTGTATAGATATTGCATGTAGAGTGCTCAGTGCCATAGAATACCCCAATGCACGCTGAATTCAGTAACCTACCTGGTACCATTTACAGTGGAACAGCCATTGACTTGGTTCAATTCTGCAAAGGCTAAAGTTCCACTGTGCAGGGAAGGTAATGTTACTGAAAGTAACTTCTGGAGCATAGGTAGCACACTCATAAAATCGGTTGCAGACAAGTCTAAATCATATGGTTAGTGTGCTAACAATGTTTACATGATGTCAGCACATAGTAGTTGTCAGCAAATTTGAACTGTACACTCCATTGAGTTGAATGCATTACTTTCTATTCAATGCATTCGGAGGTAAGGTTGTGTACATAACTACTCTGGGTGGTTAGGAACTGTATAGATGTTGCATGTAGAGTGCTCAGTGCCATGGAATACTCCAAGGCAAGCTGAATTCAGTAACCTACCTGGTACCATTTACAGTGGAACAGCCATTGACTTGATTCAATTCTGCAAAGGCTAAAGTTCCACTGTGCAGGGAAGGTAATGTTACTGAAAGTAACTTCTGGAGCATAGGTAGCACACTCATAAAATTGGTTGCAGACAAGTCTAAATCATATGGTTAGTGTGCTAACAATGTTTAGTTCATGTCAGCACATAATAGTTATCAGCAAAATTGAACTGTACACTCCATTGAGTTGAATGCATTACTTTCTATTCAATGCATTCTGTGGTAAGGTTGTGTACATAACTACTCTGGGTTGTTTGGAACTGTATAGATTTTGCATGTAGAGTGCTCAGTGCCATGGAATACTCCAAGGCAAGGTGAATTCAGTAACCTACCTGGTACCATTTACAGTGGAACAGCCATTGACTTGGTTTACTTCTGCAAAGGATAAAGTTCCACTGTGTAGTGAAGGTAATGTTACTGAATGTAACTTCTGGAGCATAGGTAGCACACTCATAAAATTGGTTGCAGACAACTCTAAATCATATGGTTAGTGTGCTAACAATGTTTAGTTCATGTTAGAACATAATAGTTATTAGCAAAATTGAACTGTACACTCCATTGAGTTGAATGCTTTACTTTCTATTCAATGCATTCTGTGGTAAGGTTGTGTACATAACTCCTCTGGGTTGTTAGGAACTGTATAGATATTGAATGTAGAGTGCTCAGTGCCATAGAATACTCCAAGGCAAGGTTAATTCAGTAACCTGCCTGGTACCTTTTACAGTGGAACAGCCATTGACTTGGTTTACTTCTGCAAAGGATAAAGTTCCAATGTGTAGAGAAGGTAATGTTACTGAATGTAACTTCTGGAGCATAGGTAGCCCACTCATAAAATTGGTTGCAGAGAACTCTAAATCATATGGTTTGTGTGCAAACAATGTTTGCATCATGTCAGCACATAGCAGTTATCAGCAAAATTGAACTGTTCACTCCATTGAGTTGCATGCATTACTTTCTTTTCAATGCATTCTGTGGTCAGGTTGTGTACATAACTACTCTGGGTTGTTAGGAACTGTATAGATATTGAATGTAGAGTGCTCAGTGCCATGGAATACTCCAATGCAAAGTGCATTCAGTAACCTACCTGGTACCATTTACAGTGGAACATCCATTGACTTGGTTTACTTCTGCAAAGGCTAAAGTTCCACTGTGTAGAGAAGGTAATGTTACTGAATGTAACTTCTGGAGCATAGGTAGCACACTCATAAAATTGGTTGCAGACAAATCTAAATCATATGGTTAGTGTGCTAACAATGTTTAAATCATGTCAGCACATAATAGTTATCAGCAAAATTGTAATGTACACTCCATTGAGCTGAATGCATTGCTTTCTATTCAATGCATTCTGTGGTAAGGTTGTGTAGATAACTACTCTGGGTTGTTTGGAACTGTATAGATATTGCATGTATTGAGCTCAGTGACATGGAATACTCCATTGCAAAGTGCATTCAGTAACCTACCTGGTACCATTTACAGTGGAACAGCCATTGACTTGGTTTTCCTCTGCAAAGGCTAAAGTTCCACTGTGTAGAGAAGGTAATGTTACTGAAAGTAACCTCTGGAGCATAGGTAGAACACTCATAAAATTGGTTGCAGACAACTCTAAATAATATGGTTAGTGTGCTAACATTGTTTAGGTCATGTTAGAACATAATAGTTATCAGCAAAATTGAACTGTACACTCCATTGAGCTGAATGCATTACTTTCTATTCAATGCATTCTGTGGTAAGGTTGTGTACATAACTACTCTGGGTTGTTTGGACCTGTATAGATATTGCATGTAGAGTGCTCAGTGCCATAGAATACCCCAATGCACGCTGAATTCAGTAACCTACCTGGTACCATTCACAGTGGAACAGACATGGACATGGTTCAATTCTGCAAAGGCTAAAGTTCCACTGCTTAGAGAAGGTAATGTTACTGAATGTAACTTCTGGAGCATAGGTAGCACACTCATAAAATTGGTTGCAGTCAACTCTAAATCATATGGTTCGTGTGCTAACAATGTTTAGTTCATGTCAGCACATAATAGGTATCAGCAAAATTGAACTGTACACTCAATTCAGTTGAATGCATTACTTTCTATTCAATGCATTCTGTGGTAAGGTTGTGTACATAACTACACTAGGTTGTTTGGAACTGTATAGATTTTGCATGTAGAGTGCTCAGTGCCATGGAATACTCCAAGGCAAGGTGAATTCAGTAACCTACCTGGTACCATTTACAGTGGAACAGCTATTGACTTGGTTTACTTCTGAAAAGGCTAAAGTTCCACTGTGTAGAGAAGGTAATGTTACTGAATGTAACTTCTGGAGCATAGGTAGCCCACTCATAAAATTGGTTGCAGACAACTCTAAATCATATGGTTCATGTGCTAACAATGTTTGCATCATGTCAGCACATAGCAGTTATCAGCAAAATCGAACTGTACACTCCATTGAGTTGAATGCATTACTTTCTATTCAATGCATTCTGTGGTCAGGTTGTGTACATAACTACTCTGGGTGGTTTGGAACTGTATAGATTTTGCATGTAGAGTGCTCAGTGCCATGGAATACTCCAAGGCAAGGTGAATTCAGTAACCTACCTGGTACCATTTACAGTGGAACAGCCATTGACTTGGTTTACTTCTGCAAAGGATAAAGTTCCACTGTGTAGTGAAGGTAATGTTACTGAATGTAACTTCTGGAGCATAGGTAGCCCACTCATAAAATTGGTTGCAGACAACTCTAAATCATATGGTTAGTGTGCTAACAATGTTTAAATCATGTCAGCACATAATAGTTATCAGCAAAATTGTAATGTACACTCCATTGAGCTGAATGCATTGCTTTCTATTCAATGCATTCTGTGGTAAGGTTGTGTAGATAACTACTCTGGGTTGTTTGGAACTGTATAGATATTGCATGTATTGAGCTCAGTGACATGGAATACTCCATTGCAAAGTGCATTCAGTAACCTACCTGGTACCATTTACAGTGGAACAGCCATTGACTTGGTTTTCCTCTGCAAAGGCTAAAGTTCCACTGTGTAGAGAAGGTAATGTTACTGAAAGTAACCTCTGGAGCATAGGTAGAACACTCATAAAATTGGTTGCAGACAACTCTAAATAATATGGTTAGTGTGCTAACATTGTTTAGGTCATGTTAGAACATAATAGTTATCAGCAAAATTGAACTGTACACTCCATTGAGCTGAATGCATTACTTTCTATTCAATGCATTCTGTGGTAAGGTTGTGTACATAACTACTCTGGGTTGTTTGGACCTGTATAGATATTGCATGTAGAGTGCTCAGTGCCATAGAATACCCCAATGCACGCTGAATTCAGTAACCTACCTGGTACCATTCACAGTGGAACAGACATGGACATGGTTCAATTCTGCAAAGGCTAAAGTTCCACTGCTTAGAGAAGGTAATGTTACTGAATGTAACTTCTGGAGCATAGGTAGCACACTCATAAAATTGGTTGCAGTCAACTCTAAATCATATGGTTCGTGTGCTAACAATGTTTAGTTCATGTCAGCACATAATAGGTATCAGCAAAATTGAACTGTACACTCAATTCAGTTGAATGCATTACTTTCTATTCAATGCATTCTCTGGTAAGGTTGTGTACATAACTACACTAGGTTGTTTGGAACTGTATAGATTTTGCATGTAGAGTGCTCAGTGCCATGGAATACTCCAAGGCAAGGTGAATTCAGTAACCTACCTGGTACCATTTACAGTGGAACAGCTATTGACTTGGTTTACTTCTGAAAAGGCTAAAGTTCCACTGTGTAGAGAAGGTAATGTTACTGAATGTAACTTCTGGAGCATAGGTAGCCCACTCATAAAATTGGTTGCAGACAACTCTAAATCATATGGTTCATGTGCTAACAATGTTTGCATCATGTCAGCACATAGCAGTTATCAGCAAAATCGAACTGTACACTCCATTGAGTTGAATGCATTACTTTCTATTCAATGCATTCTGTGGTCAGGTTGTGTACATAACTACTCTGGGTGGTTTGGAACTGTATAGATTTTGCATGTAGAGTGCTCAGTGCCATGGAATACTCCAAGGCAAGGTGAATTCAGTAACCTACCTGGTACCATTTACAGTGGAACAGCCATTGACTTGGTTTACTTCTGCAAAGGATAAAGTTCCACTGTGTAGTGAAGGTAATGTTACTGAATGTAACTTCTGGAGCATAGGTAGCCCACTCATAAAATTGGTTGCAGACAACTCTAAATCATATGGTTAGTGTGCTAACAATGTTTAAATCATGTCAGCACATAATAGTTATCAGCAAAATTGTAATGTACACTCCATTGAGCTGAATGCATTGCTTTCTATTCAATGCATTCTGTGGTAAGGTTGTGTAGATAACTACTCTGGGTTGTTTGGAACTGTATAGATATTGCATGTATTGAGCTCAGTGACATGGAATACTCCATTGCAAAGTGTATTCAGTAACCTACCTGGTACCATTTACAGTGGAACAGCCATTGACTTGGTTTTCCTCTGCAAAGGCTAAAGTTCCACTGTGTAGAGAAGGTAATGTTACTGAAAGTAACCTCTGGAGCATAGGTAGAACACTCATAAAATTGGTTGCAGACAACTCTAAATAATATGGTTAGTGTGCTAACATTGTTTAGGTCATGTTAGAACATAATAGTTATCAGCAAAATTGAACTGTACACTCCATTGAGCTGAATGCATTACTTTCTATTCAATGCATTCTGTGGTAAGGTTGTGTACATAACTACTCTGGGTTGTTTGGACCTGTATAGATATTGCATGTAGAGTGCTCAGTGCCATAGAATACCCCAATGCACGCTGAATTCAGTAACCTACCTGGTACCATTCACAGTGGAACAGACATGGACATGGTTCAATTCTGCAAAGGCTAAAGTTCCACTGCTTAGAGAAGGTAATGTTACTGAATGTAACTTCTGGAGCATAGGTAGCACACTCATAAAATTGGTTGCAGTCAACTCTAAATCATATGGTTCGTGTGCTAACAATGTTTAGTTCATGTCAGCACATAATAGGTATCAGCAAAATTGAACTGTACACTCAATTCAGTTGAATGCATTACTTTCTATTCAATGCATTCTGTGGTAAGGTTGTGTACATAACTACACTAGGTTGTTTGGAACTGTATAGATTTTGCATGTAGAGTGCTCAGTGCCATGGAATACTCCAAGGCAAGGTGAATTCAGTAACCTACCTGGTACCATTTACAGTGGAACAGCTATTGACTTGGTTTACTTCTGAAAAGGCTAAAGTTCCACTGTGTAGAGAAGGTAATGTTACTGAATGTAACTTCTGGAGCATAGGTAGCCCACTCATAAAATTGGTTGCAGACAACTCTAAATCATATGGTTCATGTGCTAACAATGTTTGCATCATGTCAGCACATAGCAGTTATCAGCAAAATCGAACTGTACACTCCATTGAGTTGAATGCATTACTTTCTATTCAATGCATTCTGTGGTCAGGTTGTGTACATAACTACTCTGGGTGGTTTGGAACTGTATAGATTTTGCATGTAGAGTGCTCAGTGCCATGGAATACTCCAAGGCAAGGTGAATTCAGTAACCTACCTGGTACCATTTACAGTGGAACAGCCATTGACTTGGTTTACTTCTGCAAAGGATAAAGTTCCACTGTGTAGTGAAGGTAATGTTACTGAATGTAACTTCTGGAGCATAGGTAGCCCACTCATAAAATTGGTTGCAGACAACTCTAAATCATATGGTTAGTGTACTAACAATGTTTACATCATGTCAGCACATAACAGTTATCAGCAAAATTGTAATGTACACTCCTTTGAGCTGAATGCATTACATTCTATTCAATGCATTCTGAGGTAAGGTTGTATACATAACTACTCTGGGTTGTTAGGAACTGAATAGATATTGAATGTAGAGTGCTCAGTGCCATAGAATACTCCAAGGCAAGGTTAATTCAGTAACCTACCTGGTACCTTTTACAGTGGAACAGCCATTGACTTGGTTTACTTCTGCAAAGGATAAAGTTCCAATGTGTAGAGAAGGTAATGTTACTGAATGTAACTTCTGGAGCATAGGTAGCCCACTCATAAAATTGGTTGCAGAGAACTCTAAATCATATGGTTTGTGTGCTAACAATGTTTGCATCATGTCAGCACATAGCAGTTATCAGCAAAATTGAACTGTTCACTCCATTGAGTTGCATGCATTACTTTCTTTTCAATGCATTCTGTGGTCAGGTTGTGTATATAACTACTCTGGGTGGTTTGGAACTGTATAGATTTTGCATGTAGAGTGCTCAGTGCCATGGAATACTCCAAGGCAAGGTGAATTCAGTAACCTACCTGGTACCATTTACAGTGGAACAACCATTGACTTGGTTTACCTCTGCAAAGGCTAAAGTTCCACTGTGCAGAGAAGGTAATGTTACTGAATGTAACTTCTGGAGCATAGGTAGCACACTCATAAAATTGGTTGCAGACAACTCTAAATCATATGGTTAGTGTGCTAACAATGTTTAGCTCATGTCAGCACATAATAGTTATCAGTAAAATTGAACTGTACACTCCATTCAGTTGAATGCATTAGTTTCTATTCAATGCATTATGTGGTAAGGTTGTGTACATAACTACTCTGGGTTGTTTGGAACTGTATAGATATTGCATGTACTGAGCTCAGTGACATGGAATACTCCAATGCAAAGTGCATTCAGTAACCTACCTGGTACCATTTACAGTGGAACAGCCATTGACTTGGTTTACTTCTGCAAAGGCTAAATTTCCACTGTGTAGAGAAGGTAATGTTACTGAATGTAACTTCTGGAGCATAGGTAGCCCACTCATAAAATTGGTTGCAGACAACTCTAAATCATATGGTTTGTGTACTAACAATGTTTGCATCATGTCAGCACATAGCAGTTATCAGCAAAATTGAACTGTACACTCCATTGAGTTGAATGCATTACTTTCTATTCAATGCATTCTGTGGTCAGGTTGTGTACATAACTACTCTGGGTGGTTTGCAACTGTATAGATTTTGCATGTAGAGTGCTCAGTGCCATGGAATACTCCAAGGCAAGGTGAATTCAGTAACCTACCTGGTACCATTTACAGTGGAACAGTCATTGACTTGGTTTACTTCTGCAAAGGCTAAAGTTCCACTGTGTAGTGAAGGTAATGTTACTGAAAGTAACTTCTGGAGCATTGGTAGCACACTGATAAAATTGGTTGCAGACAACTCTAAATCATATGTTTAGTGTGCTAACATTGTTTAGGTCATGTTAGCACATAATAGTTATCAGCAAAATTGAACTGTACACTCCATTGAGCTGAATGCATTACTTTCTATTCAATGCATTCTGTGGTAAGGTTGTGTACATAACTACTCTGGGTTGTTAGGAACTGTATAGATATTGAATGTAGAGTGCTCAGTGCCATGGAATACTCCAAGGCAAGGTGAATTCAGTAACCTACCTGGTACCTTTTACAGTGGAACAGCCATTGACTTGGTTTACTTCTGCAAAGGATAAAGTTCCAATGTGTAGAGAAGGTAATGTTACTGAATGTAACTTCTGGAGCATAGGTAGCCCACTCATAAAATTGGTTGCAGAGAACTCTAAATCATATGGGTTGTGTGCTAACAATGTTTGCATCATGTCAGCACATAGCAGTTATCAGCAAAATTGAACTGTTCACTCCATTGAGTTGCATGCATTACATTCTTTTCAATGCATTCTGTGGTCAGGTTGTGTATATAACTACTCTGGGTGGTTTGGAACTGTATAGATTTTGCATGTAGAGTGCTCAGTGCCATGGAATACTCCAAGGCAAGGTGAATTCAGTAACCTACCTGGTACCATTTACAGTGGAACAACCATTGACTTGGTTTACCTCTGCAAAGGCTAAAGTTCCACTGTGCAGAGAAGGTAATGTTACTGAATGTAACTTCTGGAGCATAGGTAGCACACTCATAAAATTGGTTGCAGACAACTCTAAATCATATGGTTAGTGTGCTAACAATGTTTAGCTCATGTCAGCACATAATAGTTATCAGTAAAATTGAACTGTACACTCCATTCAGTTGAATGCATTAGTTTCTATTCAATGCATTATGTGGTAAGGTTGTGTACATAACTACTCTGGGTTGTTTGGAACTGTATAGATATTGCATGTATTGAGCTCAGTGACATGGAATACTCCAATGCAAAGTGCATTCAGTAACCTGCCTGGTACCATTTACAGTGGAACAGCCATTGACTTGGTTTACTTCTGCAAAGGCTAAATTTCCACTGTGTAGAGAAGGTAATGTTACTGAATGTAACTTCTGTAGCATAGGTAGCCCACTCATAAAATTGGTTGCAGACAACTCTAAATCATATGGTTTGTGTACTAACAATGTTTGCATCATGTCAGCACATAGCAGTTATCAGCAAAATTGAACTGTACACTCCATTGAGTTGAATGCATTACTTTCTATTCAATGCATTCTGTGGTCAGGTTGTGTACATAACTACTCTGGGTGGTTTGCAACTGTATAGATTTTGCATGTAGAGTGCTCAGTGCCATGGAATACTCCAAGGCAAGGTGAATTCAGTAACCTACCTGGTACCATTTACAGTGGAACAGTCATTGACTTGGTTTACTTCTGCAAAGGCTAAAGTTCCACTGTGTAGTGAAGGTAATGTTACTGAAAGTAACTTCTGGAGCATTGGTAGCACACTGATAAAATTGGTTGCAGACAACTCTAAATCATATGTTTAGTGTGCTAACATTGTTTAGGTCATGTTAGCACATAATAGTTATCAGCAAAATTGAACTGTACACTCCATTGAGCTGAATGCATTACTTTCTATTCAATGCATTCTGTGGTAAGGTTGTGTACATAACTACTCTGGGTTGTTAGGAACTGTATAGATATTGAATGTAGAGTGCTCAGTGCCATGGAATACTCCAAGGCAAGGTGAATTCAGTAACCTACCTGGTACCTTTTACAGTGGAACAGCCATTGACTTGGTTTACTTCTGCAAAGGATAAAGTTCCAATGTGTTGAGAAGGTAATGTTACTGAATGTAACTTCTGGAGCATAGGTAGCCCACTCATAAAATTGGTTGCAGAGAACTCTAAATCATATGGTTTGTGTGCTAACAATGTTTGCATCATGTCAGCACATAGCAGTTATCAGCAAAATTGAACTGTACACTCCATTGAGTTGCATGCATTACTTTCTTTTCAATGCATTCTGTGGTCAGGTTGTGTATATAACTACTCTGGGTGGTTTGGAACTGTATAGATTTTGCATGTAGAGTGCTCAGTGCCATGGAATACTCCAAGGCAAGGTGAATTCAGTAACCTACCTGGTACCATTTACAGTGGAACAACCCTTGACTTGGTTTATCTCTGCAAAGGCTAAAGTTCCACTGTGCAGAGAAGGTAATGTTACTGAATGTAACTTCTGGAGCATAGGTAGCACACTTATAAAATTGGTTGCAGACAACTCTAAATCATATGGTTAGTGTGCTAACAATGTTTAGTTAATGTCAGCACATAATAGTTATCAGCAAAATTGAACTGTACACTCCATTCAGTTGAATGCATTAGTTTCTATTCAATGCATTCTGTGGTAAGGTTGTGTACATAACTACTCTGGGTTGTTAGGAACTGTATAGATATTGAATGTAGAGTGCTCAGTGCCATAGAATACTGCAAGGCAAGGTTAATTCAGTAACCTACCTGGTACCTTTTACAGTGGAACAGCCATTGACTTGGTTTACTTCTGCAAAGGATAAAGTTCCAATGTGTAGAGAAGGTAATGTTACTGAATGTAACTTCTGGAGCATAGGTAGCCCACTCATAAAATTGGTTGCAGAGAACTCTAAATCATATGGTTTCTGTGCTAACAATGTTTGCATCATGTCAGCACATAGCAGTTATCAGCAAAATTGAACTGTTCACTCCATTGAGTTGCATGCATTACTTTCTTTTCAATGCATTCTGTGGTCAGGTTGTGTATATAACTACTCTGGGTGGTTTGGAACTGTATAGATTTTGCATGTAGAGTGCTCAGTGCCATGGAATACTCTAAGGCAAGGTGAATTCAGTAACCTACCTGGTACCCTTTACAGTGGAACAACCATTGACTTGGTTTACCTCTGCAAAGGCTAAAGTTCCACTGTGCAGAGAAGGTATTGTTACTGAATGTAACTTCAGGAGCATAGGTAGCACACTCATAAAATTGGTTGCAGACAACTCTAAATCATATGGTTAGTGTGCTAACAATGTTTAGCTCATGTTAGCACATAATAGTTATCAGCAAAATTGAACTGTACACTCCATTGAGCTGAATGCATTAGTTTCTATTCAATGCATTCTGTGGTAAGGTTGTGTACATAACTACTCTGGGTTTTTACGAACTGTATAGATATTGAATGTAGAGTGCTCAGTGACATGGAATACTCCAATGTAAAGTGCATTCAGTAACCTACCTGGTACCATTTACAGTGGAACATCCATTGACTTGGTTTACTTCTGCAAAGGCTAAATTTCCACTGTGTAGAGAAGGTAATGTTACTGAATGTAACATCTGGAGCATAGGTAGCCCACTCATAAAATTGGTTGCAGACAACTCTAAATCATATGGTTTGTGTACTAACAATGTTTGCATCATGTCAGCACATAGCAGTTATCAGCAAAATTGAACTGTACACTCCATTGTGTTGAATGCATTACTTTCTATTCAATGCATTCTGTGGTCAGGTTGTGTACATAACTACTCTGGGTGGTTTGCAACTGTATAGATTTTGCATGTAGAGTGCTCAGTGCCATGGAATACTCCAAGGCAAGGTGAATTCAGTAACCTACCTGGTACCATTTACAGTGGAACAGTCATTGACTTGGTTTACTTCTGCAAAGGGTAAAGTTCCACTGTGAAGTGAAGGTAAAGTTACTGAAAGTAACTTCTGGAGCATTGTTAGCACACTCATAAAATTGGTTGCAGACAACTCTAAATCATATGTTTAGTGTGCTAACATTGTTTAGGTCATGTTAGCACATAATAGTTATCAGCAAAATTGAACTGTACACTCCATTGAGCTGAATGCATTACTTTCTATTCAATGCATTCTGTGGTAAGGTTGTGTACATAACTACTCTGGGTTGTTAGGAACTGTATAGATATTGAATGTAGAGTGCTCAGTGCGATGGAATACTCCAAGGCAAGGTGAATTCAGTAACCTACCTGGTACCTTTTACAGTGGAACAGCCATTGACTTGGTTTACTTCTGCAAAGGATAAAGTTCCAATGTGTAGAGAAGGTAATGTTACTGAATGTAACTTCTGGAGCATAGGTAGCCCACTCATAAAATTGGTTGCAGAGAACTCTAAATCATATGGTTTGTGTGCTAACAATGTTTGCATCATGTCAGCACATAGCAGTTATCAGCAAAATTGAACTGTACACTCCATTGAGTTGCATGCATTACTTTCTTTTCAATGCATTCTGTGGTCAGGTTGTGTATATAACTACTCTGGGTGGTTTGGAACTGTATAGATTTTGCATGTAGAGTGCTCAGTGCCATGGAATACTCCAAGGCAAGGTGAATTCAGTAACCTACCTGGTACCATTTACAGTGGAACAACCATTGACTTGGTTTACCTCTGCAAAGGCTAAAGTTCCACTGTGTATAGAAGGTAATGTTACTGAATGTAACTTCTAGAGCATAGTTAGCCCACTCATAAAATTGGTTGCAGACAACTCTAAATCATATGGTTTGTGTGCTAACAATGTTTGCATCATGTCAGCACATAGCAGTTATCAGCAAAATTGAACTGTACACTCCATTGAGCTGAATGCATTACTTTCTATTCAATGCATTCTGTGGTCAGGTTGTGTACATAACTACACTGGGTGGTTTGGAACTGTATAGATTTTGCATGTAGAGTGCTCAGTGGCATGGAAAACTCCAAGGCAAGGTGAATTCAGTAACCTACCTGGTACCATTTACAGTGGAACAGCCATTGACTTGGTTTACTTCTGCAAAGGCTAAAGTTCCACTGTGTAGTGAAGGTAAAGTTACTGAAAGTAACTTCTGGAGCATTGGTAGCACACTCATAAAATTGGTTGCAGACAACTCTAAATCATATGGTTAGTGTGCTAACATTGTTTAGGTCATGTTAGCACATAATAGTTATCAGCAAAATTGAACTGTACACTCCATTGAGCTGAATGCATTACTTTCTATTCAATGCATTCTGTGGTAAGGTTGTGTACATAACTACTCTGGGTTGTAAGGAACTGTATAGATATTGAATGTAGAGTGCTCAGTGCCATGGAATACTCCAATGCAAGCTGAATTGAGTAACCTACCTGGTGCCATTTACAGTGGAACAGCCATTGACATGGTTTACTTCTGCAAAGGTGAAAGTTCCAATGTGTAGTGATGGTAATGTTACTGAAAGTAACTTCTGGAGCATTGGTAGCACACTCATAAAATTGGTTGCAGACAACTCTAAATCATATGGTTAGTGTGCTAACAATGTTTACATCATGTCAGCACATAGTAGTTATCAGCAAAATTGAACTGTACACTCCATTGAGTTGAATGCATTACTTTCTATTCAATGCATTCTGAGGTAAGGTTGTGTACATAACTACTCTGGGTAGTTTGGAACTGTATAGATTTTGCATGTAGAGTGCTCAGTGCCATGGAATACTCCAAGGCAAGGTGAATTCAGTAACCTACCTGGTACCATTTACAGTGGAACAGCCATTGACTTGGTTTACCTCTGCAAAGGCTAAAGTTCCACTGTGCAGAGAAGGTAATGTTACTGAATGTAACTTCTGGAGCATAGGGAGCCCACTCATAAAATTGGTTGCAGACAACTCTAAATCATATGGTTTGTGTGCTATCAATGTTTAGTTCATGTTAGCACATAATAGCTATGAGCAAAATTGAACTGTACACTCCATTGAGTTGAATGCTTTACTTTCTTTTCAATGCATTCTGTGGTCAGGTTGTGTATATAACAACTCTGGGTGGTTTGGAACTGCATAGATATTGCATGTAGAGTGCTCAGTGCCATGGAATACCGCAAGGCAAGCTGAATTCAGTAACCTACCTGGTACCATTTACAGTGGAACAGACATGGACTTGTTTCAATTCTGCAAAGGCTACTGCTCCACAGTGCAGAGAAGGTAATGTTACTGAAAGTAACCTGCTGCATAGGTAGCACACTCATAAAATTGGTTGCAGACAACTCTAATTCATATGGTTAGTGTGCTAACAATGTTTACATCATGTCAGCACATAGTAGTTATCAGCAAATTTGAACTGTACACTCGATTGAGTTGAATGCTGAACTTTCTATTCAATGCATGCTGTGGTTAGATTGTGTACATTACTACTCTGGGTGGTTTGGAACTGTATAGATATTGCATGTAGAGTGCTCAGTGACATGGAATACTCCAATGCAAGCTGAATTGAGTAACCTACCTGGTGCCATTTACAGTGGAACAGCCATTGACTTGGTTTACTTCTGCAAAGGCTAAAGTTCCACTGTGTAGAGAAGGTAATGTTACTGAAAGTAACTTCTGGAGCATAGGTAGCACACTCATAAAATTGGTTGCAGACAACTCTAAATCATATGGTTTGTGTGCTAACAATGTTTGCATCATGTCAGCACATAGCAGTTATCAGCAAAATTGAACTGTACACTCCATTGAGCTGAATGCATTACTTTCTATTCAATGCATTCTGTGGTCAGGTTGTGTACATAACTACTCTGGATGGTTTGGAACTGTATAGATTTTGCATGTAGAGTGCTCAGCGCCATGGAATACACCAAGGCAAGGTGAATTCAGTAACCTACCTGGTACTCTGGGTTGTACCATTTACAGTGGAACAGCCATTGACTTGGTTTACCTCTGCAAAGGCTAAAGTTCCACTGTGCAGAGAAGGTAATGTTCCTGAATGTAACTTCTGGAGCATAGGTAGCACACTCATAAAATTGGTTGCAGACAACTCTAAATCATATGGCTAGTGTGCTAACAATGTTTAGTTCATGTCAGCACATAATAGTAATGAGCAAAATTGAACTGTACACTCCATTGAGCTGATTGCATTACTTTCTATTCAATGCATTCTGTGGTAAGGTTGTGTACATAACTACTCTGGGTTGTTTGGAACTGTATAGATATTGCATGTATTGAGCTCAGTGACATGGAATACTCCAATGCAAAGTGCATTCAGTAACCTACCTGGTACCATTTACAGTGGAACAGCCATTGACTTGGTTTACTTCTGCAAAGGCTAAAGATCCACTGTGTAGAGAAGGTAATGTTAGTGAATGTAACTTCTGGAGCATAGGTAGCACACTCATAAAATTGGTTGCAGACAACTCTAAATCATATGGTTTGTGTGCTAACAATGTTTGCATCATGTCAGCACATAGCAGTTATCAGCAAAATTGAACTGTACACTCCATTGAGCTGAATGCATTACTTTCTATTCAATGCATTCTGTGGTCAGGTTTTGTTCATAACTACTCTGGGTTGTTAGGAACTGTATAGATTTTGCATGTAGAGTGCTCAGTGCCATGGAATACTCCAAGGCAAGGTGAATTCAGTAACCTACCTGCTACCATTTACAGTGGAACAGCCATTGACTTGGTTTACTTCTGCAAAGGCTAAAGTTCCACTGTGTAGTGAATGTAATGTTACTGAAATTAACTTCTGGAGCATTGGTAGCACACTCATAAAATTGGTTGCAGACAACTCTAAATCATATGGTTAGTGTGCTAACATTGTTTAGGTCATGTTAGCACATAATAGTTATCAGCAAAATTGAACTGTACACTCCATTGAGTTGAATGCTTTACTTTCTTTTCAATGCATTCTGTGGTCAGGTTGTGTATATATCTACTCTGGGTGGTTTGGAACTGTATAGATATTGCATGTATTGAGCTCAGTGAAATGGAATACTCCAATGCAAAGTGCATTCAGTAACCTACCTGGTACCATTTACAGTGGAACAGACATGGACTTGGTTCAATTCTGCAAAGGCTAAAGTTCCACTGTGCAGAGAAGGTAAAGTTACTGAAAGTAACTTCTTCAGCATAGGTAGCACACTGATAAAATTGATTGCAGACATCTCTAAATCATATGGTTAGTGTGCTAACAATGCTTACATCATGTCAGCAGATAGTAGTTATCAGCAAAATTGAACTGTACACTCCATTGAGTTGAATGCATTACTTTCTATTCAAAGCATTCTGTGGTAAGGTTGTGTACATAACTGCTCTGGGTGGTTTGGAACTGTATAGAGTTTGCATGTAGAGTGCTCAGTGCCATGGAATAATCCAATGCAAAGTGAATTCAATAACCTACCTGGTACCATTTACTGTGGAACAGCCATTGACTTGGTTTACTTCTGCAAAGGCTAAAGTTCCACTGTGTAGTGAAGGTAATGTTACTGAAATTATCTTCTGGTGCATTGGTAGCACACTCATAAAATTGGTTGCAGACAAGTCTAAATCATATGGTTAGTGTGCTAACAATGTTTACATCATGTCAGCACATAGTAGTTATCTGCAAAATTGAACTGTACACTCCATTGAGTTGAATGCATTACTTTCTATTCAATGCATTCTGAGGTAAGGTTGTGTACATAACTACTCTGGGTGGTTAGGAACTGTATAGATGTTGCATGTAGAGTGCTCAGTGCCATGGAATACTCCAAGGCAAGCTGAATTCAGGAACCTACCTGGTACCATTTACCGTGGAACAGCCGTTGACTTGGTTTACTTCTGCAAAGCCTAAATTACACTGTGTAGAGAAGGTAATTTTACTGAAAGTAACTTCTGGGGAATAGGTAGAACACTCATAAAATTGGTTGCAGAGAACTCTAAATCATATGGTTAGTGTGCTAACAATGCTTAGATCATGTTAGCACATAATAGTTATCAGCAAAATTGAACTGTACACTCCATTGAGCTGAATGCATTACTTTCTATTCAATGCATTCTGTGGTAAGGTTGTGTACATAACTACTGTGGTTTGTTTGGAAATGTATAGATTTTGCATGTAGAGTGCTCAGTGCCATGGAATACCACACTGCAAGCGGAATTCAGTATCCTACCTGGTACCATTTACAGTGGAACAGACATGGACTTGTTTCAATTCTGCAAAGGCTACTGCTCCACGGTGCAGAGAAGGTAATGTTACTGAAAGTAACCTGCTGCATAGGTAGCACACTCATAAAATTGGTTGCAGACAACTCTAATTCATATGGTTAGTGTGCTAACAATGTTTACATGATATCAGCACATAGTAGTTATCAGCAAATTTGAACTGTACACTCGATTGAGTTGAATGCTGTACTTTCTATTCAATGCATTCTGTGGTTAGGTTGTGTACATTACTACTCTGGGTGGTTTGTAACTGAATAGATATTGCATGTAGAGTGCTCAGTGCCATGGAATACTCCAATGCAAGCTGAATTGAGTAACCTACCTGGTGCCATTTACAGTGGAACAGCCATTGACATGGTTTACTTCTGCAAAGGTGAAAGTTCCAATGTGTAGTGATGGTAATGTTACTGAAAGTAACTTCTGGAGCATTGGTAGCACACTCATAAAATTGGTTGCAGACAACTCTAAATCATATGGTTAGTGTGCTAACAATGCTTACATCATGTCAGTACATAGTAGTTATCAGCAAAATTGAACTGTACACTCCATTGAGTTGAATGCATTACTTTCTATTGAATGCATACTGTGGTAAGGTTGTGTACATAACAACTCTGGGTGGTTTAGAACTGTATAGATATTGCATGTAGAGTGCTCAGTGCCATGGAATACCGCAAGGCAAGCTGAATTCAGTAACCTTCCTGGTAGCATTTACAGTGGAACAGACATGGACTTGGTTCAATTCTGCAAAGGCTGAAGTTCCCCTGTGTAGTGAAGGTAATGTTACTGAAAGTAACTTCTGGATCATTGGTAGCACACTTATAAAATTGGTTGCAGACAACTCTAAATCATATGGTTAGGGGGATAACAAAGTTTACATCATGTCAGCACATAGTAGTTATCAGCAAAATTCAACTGTACACTCCATTGAGCTGAATGCATTACTTTCTATTCAATGCATTCTGTGGTAAGGTTGTGTACATAACTACTGTGGGTTGTTTGGAAATGTATAGATATTGCATGTAGAGTGCTCAGTGCCATGGAATACCGCAAGGCAAGCTGAATTCAGTAACCTACCTGGTACCATTTACAGTGGAACAGACATGGACTTGGTTTACTTTGCAAAGCCTAAAGTTCCACTGTGTAGAGAAGGTAATGTTACTGAAAGTAACTTCTGGAGCATAGGTAGAACACTCATAAAATTGGTTGCAGACAAGTCTAAATCATATGGTTAGTGTGCTAACAATGCTTACATCATGTCAGTACATAGTAGTTATCAGCAAAATTGAACTGTACACTCCATTGAGTTGAATGCATTAATTTCTATCCAATGCATTCTGTGGTAAGTGTGTGTACATAACTACTCTGGGTGGTTTAGAACTGTATAGATATTGCATGTATAGTGCTCAGTGCCATGGAATACCCCAATGCAAGCTGAATTCAGTAACCTACCTGGTACTATTTACAGTGGAACAGACATGGACTTGGTTCAATTCTGCAAAGGCTAAAGTCCAAATGTGCAGGGAAGGTAATGTTACTGAAAGTAACTTCTGGAGCATAGGTAGCACACTGATAAAATAGGTTGCAGACAACTCTAAATCGTATGGTTAGTGTGCTAGCAATGCTTACATCATGTCAGCTGATAGTAGTTATCAGCAAAATTGAACTGTACACTCCATTGAGTTGAATGCATTACTTTCTATTCAATGCATTCTGTGGTAAGGTTGTGTACATAACTGCTCTGGGTGGTTTGGAACTGTATAGAGTTTGCATGTAGAGTGCTCAGTGCCATGGAATACTCCAATGCAAGCTGAATTCAGTAACCTACCTGGTACCATTTACAGTGGAACAGCCATTGACTTGGTTTACTTTGCAAAGCCTAAAGTTCCACTGTGTAGTGAAGGTAATGTTACTGAAATTAACTTCTGGAGCATAGGTAGCACACTCATAAAATTGGTTGCAGACAACTCTAAATCATATGGTTAGTGTGCTAAAAATGTTTAGATCATGTTAGCACATAATAGTTATCAGCAAAATTGAACTGTACACTCCATTGAACTGAAAGCATTACCTTCTATTCAATGCATTCTGTGGTAAGGTTGTGTACATAACTGCACTGGGTGGTTTGGAACTGTATAGATATTGCATGTAGAGTGCTCAGTGCCATGGAATACCCGAAGGCAAGCTGAATTCAGTAACCTACCTGGTACCATTTACAGTGGAACAGCCATTGACTTGGTTCAATTCTGCAAAGGCTAATGCTCCACGGTGCAGAGAAGGTAATGTTAATGAAAGTAACCTGCTGCATAGGTAGTACACTGATATAATTGGTTGCAGACAACTCTAATTCATATGGTTAGTGCGCTAACAATGTTTATATGATGTCAGCACATAGTAGTTATCAGCAAATTTGAACTGTACACTCCATTGAGTTGAATGCATACTTTCTATTCAATGCATTCTGTGTTAGGTTGTGTACATTACTACTCTGGGTGGTTTGGAACTGTATAGATATTGCATGTAGAGTGCTCAGTGCCATGGAATACTCCAATGCAAAGTGAATTCAGTAACCTACCTGGTACCATTTACAGTGGAACAGCCATTGACATGGTTTACTTCTGCAAAGGCTAAAGTTCCAATGTGTAGTGAAGGTAATGTTACTGAAAGTAACTTCTGGAGCATTGGTAGCACACTCATAAAATTGGTTGCAGACAACTCTAAATCATATGGTTAGTGTGCTAACAATGTTTACATCATGTCAGCACATAGTAGTTATCAGCAAAATTGAACTGTACACTCCATTGACTTGAATGCATTACTTTCTATTCAATGCATTCTGAGGTAAGGTTGTGTACATAACTACTCCGGGTGGTTTGGAACTGTATAGATTTTGCATGAGGAGTGCTCAGTGCCATGGAATACCCCAAGGCAAGCTGAATTCAGTAACCTACCTGGTACCAATTACAGTGGAACAGCCATTGACTTGGTTCAATTCTGCAAAGGCTAATGTTCCACTGTGCAGAGAAGGTAATGTTACTGAAATTAACCTGCTGCATAGGTAGCACACTCATAAAATTGATTGCAGACATCTCTAAATCATATGGTTAGTGTGCTAACAATGCTTACATCATGTCAGTAAATAGTAGTTATCAGCAAAATTGAACTGTACACTCCATTGAGCTGAATGCATTATTTTCTATTCAATGCATTCTGTGGTAAGGTTGTGTACATAACTACTCTGGGTGGTTTGGAACTGTATAGATATTGCATGTAGATTGCTCAGTGCCATGGAATACCGCAAGGCAAGCTGAATTCAGTAACCTACCTGGTACCATTTACAGTGGAACAGCCATTGACTTGGTTCAATTCTGCAAAGGCTAAAGTTCCACTGTGTAGTGAAGGTAATATTACTGAAAGTAACTTCTGGAGCATTGGTAGCACACTCATAAAATTGGTTGCAGACAACTCTAAATCATATGGTTAGTGTGCTAACAATGTTTACATGATGTCAGCACATAGTAGTTATCAGCAAAATTGAACTGTACACTCCATTGACTTGAATGCATTACTTTCTATTCAATGCATTCTGAGGTAAGGTTGTGTACATAACTACTCTGGGTGGTTTGGAACTGTATAGATTTTGCATGTAGAGTGCTCAGTGCCATGGAATACCCCAAGGCAAGCTGAATTCAGTAACCTACCTGGTACCAATTACAGTGGAACAGCCATTGACTTGGTTGAATTCTGCAAAGGCTAATGTTCCACTGTGCAGAGAAGGTAATGTTACTGAAAGTAACTTCTGGAGCATAGGTAGAACACTCATAAAATTGGTTGCAGACAACTCTAATTCATATGGTTAGTGTGCTAACAATGTTTACATCATGTCAGCACATAGTAGTTATCAGCAAAATTGAACTGTACACTCCATTGAGTTGAATGCATTACTTTCTATTCAATGCATTCTGTGGTAAGGTTGTGTACATAACTACTCTGGGTGGGTTGGAACTGTATAGATTTTGCATGTTGAGTGCTCAGTGCCATGGAGTACTCCAAAGCAAAGTGAATTCAGTAACCTACCTGGTACCATTTACAGTGGAACAGCCATTGACTTGGTTCAATTCTGCAAAGGCTAAAGTTCCACTGTGCAGGGAAGGTAATGTTACTGAAAGTAACTTCTGGAGCATAGGTAGCACACTCATAAAATTGGTTGCAGACAAGTCTAAATCATATGGTTAGTGTGCTAACAATGTTTACATCATGTCAGCACATAGTAGTTATCAGCAAAATTGAACTGTACACTCCATTGAGTTGAAAGCATTACTTTCTATTCAATGCATTCCGAGATAAGGTTGTGTACATAACTACTCTGGGTGGTTAGGAACTGTATAGATATTGCATGTATAGTCCTCAGTGCCATGGAATACCCCAATCCAAGCTGAATTCAGTAACCTACCTGGTACCATTTACAGTGGAACAGACATGGACTTGGTTCAATTTTGCAAAGGCTAAAGTTCCACTGTGCAGGGAAGGTAATGTTACTGAAAGTAACTTCTGGAGCATAGGTAGCACACTGATAAAATAGGTTGCAGACAACTCTAAATTTTATGGTTAGTGTGCTAACAATGCTTACATCATGTCAGCAGATAGTAGTTATCAGCAAAATTGAACTGTACACTCCATTGAGTTGAATGCATTACTTTCTATTCAATGCATTCTGTGGTAAGGTTGTGTACATAACTGCTCTGGGTGGTTTGGAACTGTATAGAGTTTGCATGTAGAGTGCTCAGTGCCATGGAATACCACACTGCAAGCGGAATTCAGTATCCTACCTGGTACCATTTACAGTGGAACAGACATGGACTTGTTTCAATTCTGCAAAGGCTACTGCTCCACGGTGCAGAGAAGGTAATGTTACTGAAAGTAACCTGCTGCATAGGTAGCACACTCATAAAATTGGTTGCAGACAACTCTAATTCATATGGTTAGTGTGCTAACAATGTTTACATGATATCAGCACATAGTAGTTATCAGCAAATTTGAACTGTACACTCGATTGAGTTGAATGCTGTACTTTCTATTCAATGCATTCTGTGGTTAGGTTGTGTACATTACTACTCTGGGTGGTTTGTAACTGAATAGATATTGCATGTAGAGTGCTCAGTGCCATGGAATACTCCAATGCAAGCTGAATTGAGTAACCTACCTGGTGCCATTTACAGTGGAACAGCCATTGACATGGTTTACTTCTGCAAAGGTGAAAGTTCCAATGTGTAGTGATGGTAATGTTACTGAAAGTAACTTCTGGAGCATTGGTAGCACACTCATAAAATTGGTTGCAGACAACTCTAAATCATATGGTTAGTGTGCTAACAATGCTTACATCATGTCAGTACATAGTAGTTATCAGCAAAATTGAACTGTACACTCCATTGAGTTGAATGCATTACTTTCTATTGAATGCATACTGTGGTAAGGTTGTGTACATAACAACTCTGGGTGGTTTAGAACTGTATAGATATTGCATGTAGAGTGCTCAGTGCCATGGAATACCGCAAGGCAAGCTGAATTCAGTAACCTTCCTGGTAGCATTTACAGTGGAACAGACATGGACTTGGTTCAATTCTGCAAAGGCTGAAGTTCCCCTGTGTAGTGAAGGTAATGTTACTGAAAGTAACTTCTGGATCATTGGTAGCACACTTATAAAATTGGTTGCAGACAACTCTAAATCATATGGTTAGGGGGATAACAAAGTTTACATCATGTCAGCACATAGTAGTTATCAGCAAAATTCAACTGTACACTCCATTGAGCTGAATGCATTACTTTCTATTCAATGCATTCTGTGGTAAGGTTGTGTACATAACTACTGTGGGTTGTTTGGAAATGTATAGATATTGCATGTAGAGTGCTCAGTGCCATGGAATACCGCAAGGCAAGCTGAATTCAGTAACCTACCTGGTACCATTTACAGTGGAACAGACATGGACTTGGTTTACTTTGCAAAGCCTAAAGTTCCACTGTGTAGAGAAGGTAATGTTACTGAAAGTAACTTCTGGAGCATAGGTAGAACACTCATAAAATTGGTTGCAGACAAGTCTAAATCATATGGTTAGTGTGCTAACAATGCTTACATCATGTCAGTACATAGTAGTTATCAGCAAAATTGAACTGTACACTCCATTGAGTTGAATGCATTAATTTCTATCCAATGCATTCTGTGGTAAGTGTGTGTACATAACTACTCTGGGTGGTTTAGAACTGTATAGATATTGCATGTATAGTGCTCAGTGCCATGGAATACCCCAATGCAAGCTGAATTCAGTAACCTACCTGGTACTATTTACAGTGGAACAGACATGGACTTGGTTCAATTCTGCAAAGGCTAAAGTCCAAATGTGCAGGGAAGGTAATGTTACTGAAAGTAACTTCTGGAGCATAGGTAGCACACTGATAAAATAGGTTGCAGACAACTCTAAATCGTATGGTTAGTGTGCTAGCAATGCTTACATCATGTCAGCTGATAGTAGTTATCAGCAAAATTGAACTGTACACTCCATTGAGTTGAATGCATTACTTTCTATTCAATGCATTCTGTGGTAAGGTTGTGTACATAACTGCTCTGGGTGGTTTGGAACTGTATAGAGTTTGCATGTAGAGTGCTCAGTGCCATGGAATACTCCAATGCAAGCTGAATTCAGTAACCTACCTGGTACCATTTACAGTGGAACAGCCATTGACTTGGTTTACTTTGCAAAGCCTAAAGTTCCACTGTGTAGTGAAGGTAATGTTACTGAAATTAACTTCTGGAGCATAGGTAGCACACTCATAAAATTGGTTGCAGACAACTCTAAATCATATGGTTAGTGTGCTAAAAATGTTTAGATCATGTTAGCACATAATAGTTATCAGCAAAATTGAACTGTACACTCCATTGAACTGAAAGCATTACCTTCTATTCAATGCATTCTGTGGTAAGGTTGTGTACATAACTGCACTGGGTGGTTTGGAACTGTATAGATATTGCATGTAGAGTGCTCAGTGCCATGGAATACCCGAAGGCAAGCTGAATTCAGTAACCTACCTGGTACCATTTACAGTGGAACAGCCATTGACTTGGTTCAATTCTGCAAAGGCTAATGCTCCACGGTGCAGAGAAGGTAATGTTAATGAAAGTAACCTGCTGCATAGGTAGTACACTGATATAATTGGTTGCAGACAACTCTAATTCATATGGTTAGTGCGCTAACAATGTTTATATGATGTCAGCACATAGTAGTTATCAGCAAATTTGAACTGTACACTCCATTGAGTTGAATGCATACTTTCTATTCAATGCATTCTGTGTTAGGTTGTGTACATTACTACTCTGGGTGGTTTGGAACTGTATAGATATTGCATGTAGAGTGCTCAGTGCCATGGAATACTCCAATGCAAAGTGAATTCAGTAACCTACCTGGTACCATTTACAGTGGAACAGCCATTGACATGGTTTACTTCTGCAAAGGCTAAAGTTCCAATGTGTAGTGAAGGTAATGTTACTGAAAGTAACTTCTGGAGCATTGGTAGCACACTCATAAAATTGGTTGCAGACAACTCTAAATCATATGGTTAGTGTGCTAACAATGTTTACATCATGTCAGCACATAGTAGTTATCAGCAAAATTGAACTGTACACTCCATTGACTTGAATGCATTACTTTCTATTCAATGCATTCTGAGGTAAGGTTGTGTACATAACTACTCCGGGTGGTTTGGAACTGTATAGATTTTGCATGAGGAGTGCTCAGTGCCATGGAATACCCCAAGGCAAGCTGAATTCAGTAACCTACCTGGTACCAATTACAGTGGAACAGCCATTGACTTGGTTCAATTCTGCAAAGGCTAATGTTCCACTGTGCAGAGAAGGTAATGTTACTGAAATTAACCTGCTGCATAGGTAGCACACTCATAAAATTGATTGCAGACATCTCTAAATCATATGGTTAGTGTGCTAACAATGCTTACATCATGTCAGTAAATAGTAGTTATCAGCAAAATTGAACTGTACACTCCATTGAGCTGAATGCATTATTTTCTATTCAATGCATTCTGTGGTAAGGTTGTGTACATAACTACTCTGGGTGGTTTGGAACTGTATAGATATTGCATGTAGATTGCTCAGTGCCATGGAATACCGCAAGGCAAGCTGAATTCAGTAACCTACCTGGTACCATTTACAGTGGAACAGCCATTGACTTGGTTCAATTCTGCAAAGGCTAAAGTTCCACTGTGTAGTGAAGGTAATATTACTGAAAGTAACTTCTGGAGCATTGGTAGCACACTCATAAAATTGGTTGCAGACAACTCTAAATCATATGGTTAGTGTGCTAACAATGTTTACATGATGTCAGCACATAGTAGTTATCAGCAAAATTGAACTGTACACTCCATTGACTTGAATGCATTACTTTCTATTCAATGCATTCTGAGGTAAGGTTGTGTACATAACTACTCTGGGTGGTTTGGAACTGTATAGATTTTGCATGTAGAGTGCTCAGTGCCATGGAATACCCCAAGGCAAGCTGAATTCAGTAACCTACCTGGTACCAATTACAGTGGAACAGCCATTGACTTGGTTGAATTCTGCAAAGGCTAATGTTCCACTGTGCAGAGAAGGTAATGTTACTGAAAGTAACTTCTGGAGCATAGGTAGAACACTCATAAAATTGGTTGCAGACAACTCTAATTCATATGGTTAGTGTGCTAACAATGTTTACATCATGTCAGCACATAGTAGTTATCAGCAAAATTGAACTGTACACTCCATTGAGTTGAATGCATTACTTTCTATTCAATGCATTCTGTGGTAAGGTTGTGTACATAACTACTCTGGGTGGGTTGGAACTGTATAGATTTTGCATGTTGAGTGCTCAGTGCCATGGAGTACTCCAAAGCAAAGTGAATTCAGTAACCTACCTGGTACCATTTACAGTGGAACAGCCATTGACTTGGTTCAATTCTGCAAAGGCTAAAGTTCCACTGTGCAGGGAAGGTAATGTTACTGAAAGTAACTTCTGGAGCATAGGTAGCACACTCATAAAATTGGTTGCAGACAAGTCTAAATCATATGGTTAGTGTGCTAACAATGTTTACATCATGTCAGCACATAGTAGTTATCAGCAAAATTGAACTGTACACTCCATTGAGTTGAAAGCATTACTTTCTATTCAATGCATTCCGAGATAAGGTTGTGTACATAACTACTCTGGGTGGTTAGGAACTGTATAGATATTGCATGTATAGTCCTCAGTGCCATGGAATACCCCAATCCAAGCTGAATTCAGTAACCTACCTGGTACCATTTACAGTGGAACAGACATGGACTTGGTTCAATTTTGCAAAGGCTAAAGTTCCACTGTGCAGGGAAGGTAATGTTACTGAAAGTAACTTCTGGAGCATAGGTAGCACACTGATAAAATAGGTTGCAGACAACTCTAAATTTTATGGTTAGTGTGCTAACAATGCTTACATCATGTCAGCAGATAGTAGTTATCAGCAAAATTGAACTGTACACTCCATTGAGTTGAATGCATTACTTTCTATTCAATGCATTCTGTGGTAAGGTTGTGTACATAACTGCTCTGGGTGGTTTGGAACTGTATAGAGTTTGCATGTAGAGTGCTCAGTGCCATGGAATACTCCAAGGCAAGCTGAATTCAGGAACCTACCTAGTACCATTTACAGTGGAACAGCCATTGACTTGGTTCAATTCTGCAAAGGCTAATGCTCCACGGTGCAGAGAAGGTAATGTTACTGAAAGTAACCTGCTGCATAGGTAGCACACTCATAGAATTGGTTGCAGACAACTCTAATTCATATGGTTAGTGTGCTAACAATGTTTACATCATGTCAGCACATAGTAGTTATCAGCAAAATTGAACTGTACACTCCATTGAGCTGAAAGCATTACTTTCTATTCAATGCATTCTGTGGTAAGGTTGTGTACATAACAACTCTGGGTGGTTTAGAACTGTATAGATATTGCATGTAGAGTGCTCAGTGCCATGGAATACCCCAAGGCAAGCTGAATTCAGTAACTTACCTGGTACCATTTACAGTGGAACAGCCATTGACTTGGTTCAATTCTGCAAAGGCTAATGTTCCACGGTGCAGAGAAGGTAATGTTACTGAAAGTAACCTGCTGCATAGGTAGCACTCTCAGAAAATTGGTTGCAGACAACTCTAATTCATATGGTTAGTGTGCTAACAATGTTTACATCATGTCATCACATAGTAGTTATCAGCAAATTTGAACTGTACACTCCATTGAGCTGAATGCATTACTTTCTATTCAATGCATTCTGTGGTAAGGTTGTGTACATAACTACTCTGGGTGGTTTGGAACTGTATAGATTTTGCATGTAGAGTGCTCAGTGCTATGGAATACCCCAAGGCAAGCTGAATTCAGTAACCTACCTGGTACCATTTACAGTGGAACAGCCATTGACTTGATTCAATTCTGCAAAGGCTAAAGTTCCACTGTGCAGGGAAGGTAATGTTACTGAAAGTAACTTCTGGAGCATAGGTAGCACACTCATAAAATTGGTTGCAGACAAGTCTAAATCATATGGTTAGTGTGCTAACAATGTTTACATCATGTCAGCACATAGTAGTTATCAGCAAAATTGAACTGTACACTCCATTGAGTTGAATGCATTACTTTCTATTCAATGCATTCCGAGATAAGGTTGTGTACATAACTACTCTGGGTGGTTAGGAACTGTATAGATATTGCATGTATAGTCCTCAGTGCCATGGAATACCCCAATGCAAGCTGAATTCAGTAACCTACCTGGTACCATTTACAGTGGAACAGACATGGACTTGGTTCAATTCTGCAAAGGCTAATGTTCCACGGTGCAGAGAAGGTAATGTTACTGAAAGTAACCTGCTGCATAGGTAGCACTCTCAGAAAATTGGTTGCAGACAACTCTAATTCATATGGTTAGTGTGCTAACAATGTTTACATCATGTTATCACATAGTAGTTATCAGCAAATTTGAACTGTACACTCCATTGAGCTGAATGCATTACTTTCTATTCAATGCATTCTGTGGTAAGGTTGTGTACATAACTACTCTGGGTGGTTTGGAACTGTATAGATTTTGCATGTAGAGTGCTCAGTGCTATGGAATACCCCAAGGCAAGCTGAATTCAGTAACCTACCTGGTACCATTTACAGTGGAACAGCCATTGACTTGGTTCAATTCTGCAAAGGCTAAAGTTCCACTGTGCAGGGAAGGTAATGTTACTGAAAGTAACTTCTGGAGCATAGGTAGCACACTCATAAAATTGGTTGCAGACAAGTCTAAATCATATGGTTAGTGTGCTAACAATGTTTACATCATGTCAGCACATAGTAGTTATCAGCAAAATTGAACTGTACACTCCATTGAGTTGAATGCATTACTTTCTATTCAATGCATTCTGTGTTAGGTTGCGTATATAACTACTCTGGGTGGTTTGGAACTGTATAGATATTGCATGTTGATTGCTCAGTGCCATGGAATACCGCAAGGCAAGCTGAATTCAGTAACCTACCTAGTACCATTTACAGTGGAACAGCCATTGACTTGGTTTTCCTCTGCAAAGGCTAAAGTTCCACTGTGTAGAGAAGGTAATGTTACTGAAAGTAACCTCTGGAGCATAGGTAGAACACTCATAAAATTGGTTGCAGACAACTCTAAATAATATGGTTAGTGTGCTAACATTGTTTAGGTCATGTTAGCACATAATAGTTATCAGCAAAATTGAACTGTACACTCCTTTGAGCTGAATGCATTACTTTCTATTCAATGCATTCTGTGGTAAGGTTGTGTACATAACTACTCTGGGTTGTTTGGACCTGTATAGATATTGCATGTAGAGTGCTCAGTGCCATAGAATACCCCAATGCACGCTGAATTCAGTAACCTACCTGGTACCATTTACAGTTGAACAGCCATTGACTTGGTTCAATTCTGCAAAGGCTAAAGTTCCACTGTGCAGGGAAGGTAATGTTACTGAAAGTAACTTCTGGAGCATAGGTAGCACACTCATAAAATCGGTTGCAGACAAGTCTAAATCATATGGTTAGTGTGCTAACAATGTTTACATGATGTCAGCACATAGTAGTTGTCAGCAAATTTGAACTGTACACTCCATTGAGTTGAATGCATTACTTTCTATTCAATGCATTCGGAGGTAAGGTTGTGTACATAACTACTCTGGGTGGTTAGGAACTGTATAGATGTTGCATGTAGAGTGCTCAGTGCCATGGAATACTCCAAGGCAAGCTGAATTCAGGAACCTACCTGGTCCCATTTACCGTGGAACAGTCGTTGACTTGGTTTACTTCTGCAAAGCCTAAAGTTCCAATGTGTAGAGAAGGTAATGTTACTGAAAGTAACTTCTGGAGCATAGGTAGAACACTCATAAAATTGGTTGCAGACAACTCTAACTCATATGGTTAGTGTGCTAACAATGTTTACATCATGTCAGCACATAGTAGTTATCAGCAAAATTGAACTGTACACTCCATTGAGTTGAATGCATTACTTTCTATTCAATGCATTTTGTGGTAAGGTTGTGTACATAACTACTCTGGGTGGGTTGGAACTGTATAGATTTTGCATGTTGAGTGCTCAGTGCCATGGAGTACTCCAAAGCAAAGTGAATTCAGTAACCTACCTGGTACCATTTACAGTGGAACAGCCATTGACTTGGTTCAATTCTGCAAAGGCTAAAGTTCCACTGTGCAGGGAAGGTAATGTTACTGAAAGTAACTTCTGGAGCATAGGTAGCACACTCATAAAATTGGTTGCAGACAAGTCTAAATCATATGGTTAGTGTGCTAACAATGTTTACATCATGTCAGCACATAGTAGTTATCAGCAAAATTGAACTGTACACTCCATTGAGTTGAATGCATTACTTTCTATTCAATGCATTCCGAGATAAGGTTGTGTACATAACTACTCTGGGTGGTTAGGAACTGTATAGATATTGCATGTATAGTCCTCAGTGCCATGGAATACCCCAATGCAAGCTGAATTCAGTAACCTACCTGGTACCATTTACAGTGGAACAGACATGGACTTGGTTCAATTCTGCAAAGGCTAAAGTTCCACTGTGCAGGGAAGGTAATGTTACTGAAAGTAACTTCTGGAGCATAGGTAGCACACTGATAAAATAGGTTGCAGACAACTCTAAATCTTATGGTTAGTGTGCTAACAATGCTTACATCATGTCAGCACATAGTAGTTATCAGCAAAATTGAACTGTACACTCCATTGAGTTGAATGCATTACTTTCTATTCAATGCATTCTGTGGTAAGGTTGTGTACATAACTGCTCTGGGTGGTTTGGAACTGTATAGAGTTTGCATGTAGAGTGCTCAGTGCCATGGAATACTCCAAGGCAAGCTGAATTCAGGAACCTACCTAGTACCATTTACAGTGGAACAGCCATTGACTTGGTTCAATTCTGCAAAGGCTAATGCTCCACGGTGCAGAGAAGGTAATGTTACTGAAAGTAACCTGCTGCATAGGTAGCACACTCATAGAATTGGTTGCAGACAACTCTAATTCATATGGTTAGTGTGCTAACAATGTTTACATCATGTCAGCACATAGTAGTTATCAGCAAAATTGAACTGTACACTCCATTGAGCTGAAAGCTTTACTTTCTATTCAATGCATTCTGTGGTAAGGTTGTGTACATAACTACTCTGGGTGGTTTGGAACTGTATAGATATTGCATTTAGAGTGCTCAGTGCCATGGAATACCCCAAGGCAAGCTGAATTCAGTAACTTACCTGGTACCATTTACAGTGGAACAGCCATTGACTTGGTTCAATTCTGCAAAGGCTAATGTTCCACGGTGCAGAGAAGGTAATGTTACTGAAAGTAACCTGCTGCATAGGTAGCACTCTCAGAAAATTGGTTGCAGACAACTCTAATTCATATGGTTAGTGTGCTAACAATGTTTACATCATGTCATCACATAGTAGTTATCAGCAAATTTGAACTGTACACTCCATTGAGCTGAATGCATTACTTTCTATTCAATGCATTCTGTGGTAAGGTTGTGTACATAACTACTCTGGGTGGTTTGGAACTGTATAGATTTTGCATGTAGAGTGCTCAGTGCTATGGAATACCCCAAGGCAAGCTGAATTCAGTAACCTACCTGGTACCATTTACAGTGGAACAGCCATTGACTTGGTTCAATTCTGCAAAGGCTAAAGTTCCACTGTGCAGGGAAGGTAATGTTACTGAAAGTAACTTCTGGAGCATAGGTAGCACACTCATAAAATTGGTTGCAGACAAGTCTAAATCATATGGTTAGTGTGCTAACAATGTTTACATCATGTCAGCACATAGTAGTTATCAGCAAAATTGAACTGTACACTCCATTGAGTTGAATGCATTACTTTCTATTCAATGCATTCCGAGATAAGGTTGTGTACATAACTACTCTGGGTGGTTAGGAACTGTATAGATATTGCATGTATAGTCCTCAGTGCCATGGAATACCCCAATGCAAGCTGAATTCAGTAACCTACCTGGTACCATTTACAGTGGAACAGACATGGACTTGGTTCAATTCTGCAAAGGCTAAAGTTCCACTGTGCAGGGAAGGTAATGTTACTGAAAGTAACTTCTGGAGCATAGGTAGCACACTGATAAAATAGGTTGCAGACAACTCTAAATCTTATGGTTAGTGTGCTAACAATGTTTACATCATGTCAGCACATAGTAGTTATCAGCAAAATTGAACTGTACACTCCATTGACTTGAATGCATTACTTTCTATTCAATGCATTCTGAGGTAAGGTTGTGTACATAACTACTCTGGGTGGTTAGGAACTGTATAGATGTTGCATGTGGAGTGCTCAGTGCCATGGAATACTCCAAGGCAAGCTGAATTCAGGAACCTACCTGGTCCCATTTACCGTGGAACAGCCGTTGACTTGGTTTACTTCTGCAAAGCCTAAAGTTCCAATGTGTAGAGAAGGTAATGTTACTGAAAGTAACTTCTGGAGCATAGGTAGAACACTCATAAAATTGGTTGCAGACAACTCTAATTCATATGGTTAGTGTGCTAACAATGTTTACATCATGTCAGCACATAGCAGTTATCAGCAAAATTGAACTGTACACTCCATTGAGTTGAATGCATTACTTTCTATTCAATGCATTTTGTGGTAAGGTTGTGTACATAACTACTCTGGGTGGGTTGGAACTGTATAGATTTTGCATGTTGAGTGCTCAGTGCCATGGAGTACTCCAAAGCAAAGTGAATTCAGTAACCTACCTGGTACCATTTACAGTGGAACAGCCATTGACTTGGTTCAATTCTGCAAAGGCTAAAGTTCCACTGTGCAGGGAAGGTAATGTTACTGAAAGTAACTTCTGGAGCATAGGTAGCACACTCATAAAATTGGTTGCAGACAAGTCTAAATCATATGGTTAGTGTGCTAACAATGTTTACATGATGTCAGTAAATAGTAGTTATCAGCAAAATTGAACTGTACACTCCATTGAGCTGAATGCATTATTTTCTATTCAATGCATTCTGTGGTAAGGTTGTGTACATAACTACTCTGGGTGGTTTGGAACTGTATAGATATTGCATGTAGATTGCTCAGTGCCATGGAATACCGCAAGGCAAGCTGAATTCAGTAACCTACCTGGTACCATTTACAGTGGAACAGCCATTGACTTGGTTCAATTCTGCAAAGGCTAAAGTTCCACTGTGTAGTGAAGGTAATATTACTGAAAGTAACTTCTGGAGCATTGGTAGCACACTCATAAAATTGGTTGCAGACAACTCTAAATCATATGGTTAGTGTGCTAACAATGTTTACATGACGTCAGCACATAGTAGTTATCAGCAAAATTGAACTGTACACTCCATTGACTTGAATGCATTACTTTCTATTCAATGCATTCTGAGGTAAGGTTGTGTACATAACTACTCTGGGTGGTTTGGAACTGTATAGATTTTGCATGTAGAGTGCTCAGTGCCATGGAATACCCCAAGGCAAGCTGAATTCAGTAACCTACCTGGTACCAATTACAGTGGAACAGCCATTGACTTGGTTGAATTCTGCAAAGGCTAATGTTCCACTGTGCAGAGAAGGTAATGTTACTGAAAGTAACTTCTGGAGCATAGGTAGAACACTCATAAAATTGGTTGCAGACAACTCTAATTCATATGGTTAGTGTGCTAACAATGTTTACATCATGTCAGCACATAGCAGTTATCAGCAAAATTGAACTGTACACTCCATTGAGTTGAATGCATTACTTTCTATTCAATGCATTTTGTGGTAAGGTTGTGTACATAACTACTCTGGGTGGGTTGGAACTGTATAGATTTTGCATGTTGAGTGCTCAGTGCCATGGAGTACTCCAAAGCAAAGTGAATTCACTAACCTACCTGGTACCATTTACAGTGGAACAGCCATTGACTTGGTTCAATTCTGCAAAGGCTAAAGTTCCACTGTGCAGGGAAGGTAATGTTATTGAAAGTAACTTCTGGAGCATAGGTAGCACACTCATAAAATTGGTTGCAGACAAGTCTAAATCATATGGTTAGTGTGCTAACAATGTTTACATGATGTCAGCACATAGTAGTTGTCAGCAAATTTGAACTGTACACTCCATTGACTTGAATGCATTACTTTCTATTCAATGCATTCTGAGGTAAGGTTGTGTACATAACTACTCTGGGTGGGTTGGAACTGTATAGATTTTGCATGTTGAGTGCTCAGTGCCATGGAGTACTCCAATGCAAAGTGAATTCAGTAACCTACCTGGTACCATTTACAGTGGAACAGCCATTGACTTGGTTCAATTCTGCAAAGGCTAAAGTTCCACTGTGCAGGGAAGGTAATGTTACTGAAAGTAACTTCTGGAGCATAGGTAGCACACTCATAAAATCGGTTGCAGACAAGTCTAAATCATATGGTTAGTGTGCTAACAATGTTTACATGATGTCAGCACATAGTAGTTGTCAGCAAATTTGAACTGTACACTCCATTGAGTTGAATGCATTACTTTCTATTCAATGAATTCGGAGGTAAGGTTGTGTACATAACTACTCTGGGTGGTTAGGAACTGTATAGATGTTGCATGTAGAGTGCTCAGTGCCATGGAATACTCCAAGGCAAGCTGAATTCAGGAACCTACCTGGTCCCATTTACCGTGGAACAGCCGTTGACTTGGTTTACTTCTGCAAAGCCTAAAGTTCCAATGTGTAGAGAAGGTAATGTTACTGAATGTAACTTCTGGAGCATAGGTAGAACACTCATAAAATTGGTTGCAGACAACTCTAATTCATATGGTTAGTGTGCTAACAATGTTTACATCATGTCAGCACATAGTAGTTATCAGCAAAATTGAACTGTACACTCCATTGAGTTGAATGCATTACTTTCTATTCAATGCATTTTGTGGTAAGGTTGTGTACATAACTACTCTGGGTGGGTTGGAACTGTATAGATTTTGCATGTTGAGTGCTCAGTGCCATGGAGTACTCCAAAGCAAAGTGAATTCAGTAACCTACCTGGTACCATTTACAGTGGAACAGCCATTGACTTGGTTCAATTCTGCAAAGGCTAAAGTTCCACTGTGCAGGGAAGGTAATGTTACTGAAAGTAACTTCTGGAGCATAGGTAGCACACTCATAAAATTGGTTGCAGACAAGTCTAAATCATATGGTTAGTGTGCTAACAATGTTTACATCATGTCAGCACATAGTAGTTATCAGCAAAATTGAACTGTACACTCCATTGAGTTGAATGCATTACTTTCTATTCAATGCATTCCGAGATAAGGTTGTGTACATAACTACTCTGGGTGGTTAGGAACTGTATAGATATTGCATGTAGAGTGCTCAGTGCCATGGAATACTCCAAGGCAAGCTGAATTCAGGAACCTACCTAGTGCCATTTACAGTGGAACAGCCATTGACTTGGTTCAATTCTGCAAAGGCTAATGCTCCACGGTGCAGAGAAGGTAATGTTACTGAAAGTAACCTGCTGCATAGGTAGCACACTCATAGAATTGGTTGCAGACAACTCTAATTCATATGGTTAGTGTGCTAACAATGTTTACATCATGTCAGCACATAGTAGTTATCAGCAAAATTGAACTGTACACTCCATTGAGCTGAAAGCTTTACTTTCTATTCAATGCATTCTGTGGTAAGGTTGTGTACATAACTACTCTGGGTGGTTTGGAACTGTATAGATATTGCATTTAGAGTGCTCAGTGCCATGGAATACCCCAAGGCAAGCTGAATTCAGTAACTTACCTGGTACCATTTACAGTGGAACAGCCATTGACTTGGTTCAATTCTGCAAAGGCTAATGTTCCACGGTGCAGAGAAGGTAATGTTACTGAAAGTAACCTGCTGCATAGGTAGCACTCTCAGAAAATTTGTTGCAGACAACTCTAATTCATATGGTTAGTGTGCTAACAATGTTTACATCATGTCATCACATAGTAGTTATCAGCAAATTTGAACTGTACACTCCATTGAGCTGAATGCATTACTTTCTATTCAATGCATTCTGTGGTAAGGTTGTGTACATAACTACTCTGGGTGGTTTGGAACTGTATAGATTTTGCATGTAGAGTGCTCAGTGCTATGGAATACCCCAAGGCAAGCTGAATTCAGTAACCTACCTGGTACCATTTACAGTGGAACAGCCATTGACTTGGTTCAATTCTGCAAAGGCTAAAGTTCCACTGTGCAGGGAAGGTAATGTTACTGAAAGTAACTTCTGGAGCATAGGTAGCACACTGATAAAATAGGTTGCAGACAACTCTAAATCTTATGGTTAGTGTGCTAACAATGTTTACATCATGTCAGCACATAGTAGTTATCAGCAAAATTGAACTGTACACTCCATTGAGCTGAATGCATTATTTTCTATTCAATGCATTCTGTGGTAAGGTTGTGTACATAACTACTCTGGGTGGTTTGGAACTGTATAGATATTGCATGTAGATTGCTCAGTGCCATGGAATACCGCAAGGCAAGCTGAATTCAGTAACCTACCTGGTACCATTTACAGTGGAACAGCCATTGACTTGGTTCAATTCTGCAAAGGCTAAAGTTCCACTGTGTAGTGAAGGTAATATTACTGAAAGTAACTTCTGGAGCATTGGTAGCACACTCAGAAAATTGGTTGCAGACAACTCTAAATCATATGGTTAGTGTGCTAACAATGTTTACATCATGTCAGCACATAGTAGTTATCAGCAAAATTGAACTGTACACTCCATTGAGTTGAATGCATTACTTTCTATTCAATGCATTCCGAGATAAGGTTGTGTACATAACTACTCTGGGTGGTTAGGAACTGTATAGATATTGCATGTATAGTCCTCAGTGCCATGGAATACCCCAATGCAAGCTGAATTCAGTAACCTACCTGGTACCATTTACAGTGGAACAGACATGGACTTGGTTCAATTCTGCAAAGGCTAAAGTTCCACTGTGCAGGGAAGGTAATGTTACTGAAAGTAACTTCTGGAGCATAGGTAGCACACTGATAAAATAGGTTGCAGACAACTCTAAATCTTATGGTTAGTGTGCTAACAATGTTTACATCATGTCAGCACATAGTAGTTATCAGCAAAATTGAACTGTACACTCCATTGACTTGAATGCATTACTTTCTATTCAATGCATTCTGAGGTAAGGTTGTGTACATAACTACTCTGGGTGGTTTGGAACTGTATAGATTTTGCATGTAGAGTGCTCAGTGGCATGGAATACCCCAAGGCAAGCTGAATTCAGTAACCTACCTGGTACCAATTACAGTGGAACAGCCATTGACTTGGTTCAATTCTGCAAAGGCTAATGGTCCACTGTGCAGAGAAGGTAATGTTACTGAAATTAACCTGCTGCATAGGTAGCACACTCATAAAAGTGGTTGCAGACAACTCTAATTCATATGGTTAGTGTGCTAACAATGTTTACATCATGTCAGCACATAGTAGTTATCAGCAAAATTGAACTGTACACTCCATTGAGTTGAATGCATTACTTTCTATTCAATGCATTTTGTGGTAAGGTTGTGTACATAACTACTCTGGGTGGGTTGGAACTGTATAGATTTTGCATGTTGAGTGCTCAGTGCCATGGAGTACTCCAAAGCAAAGTGAATTCAGTAACCTACCTGGTACCATTTACAGTGGAACAGCCATTGACTTGGTTCAATTCTGCAAAGGCTAAAGTTCCACTGTGCAGGGAAGGTAATGTTACTGAAAGTAACTTCTGGAGCATAGGTAGCACACTCATAAAATTGGTTGCAGACAAGTCTAAATCATATGGTTAGTGTGCTAACAATGTTTACATCATGTCAGCACATAGTAGTTATCAGCAAAATTGAACTGTACACTCCATTGAGTTGAATGCATTACTTTCTATTCAATGCATTCCGAGATAAGGTTGTGTACATAACTACTCTGGGTGGTTAGGAACTGTATAGATATTGCATGTAGAGTGCTCAGTGCCATGGAATACTCCAAGGCAAGCTGAATTCAGGAACCTACCTAGTGCCATTTACAGTGGAACAGCCATTGACTTGGTTCAATTCTGCAAAGGCTAATGCTCCACGGTGCAGAGAAGGTAATGTTACTGAAAGTAACCTGCTGCATAGGTAGCACACTCATAGAATTGGTTGCAGACAACTCTAATTCATATGGTTAGTGTGCTAACAATGTTTACATCATGTCAGCACATAGTAGTTATCAGCAAAATTGAACTGTACACTCCATTGAGCTGAAAGCTTTACTTTCTATTCAATGCATTCTGTGGTAAGGTTGTGTACATAACTACTCTGGGTGGTTTGGAACTGTATAGATATTGCATTTAGAGTGCTCAGTGCCATGGAATACCCCAAGGCAAGCTGAATTCAGTAACTTACCTGGTACCATTTACAGTGGAACAGCCATTGACTTGGTTCAATTCTGCAAAGGCTAATGTTCCACGGTGCAGAGAAGGTAATGTTACTGAAAGTAACCTGCTGCATAGGTAGCACTCTCAGAAAATTTGTTGCAGACAACTCTAATTCATATGGTTAGTGTGCTAACAATGTTTACATCATGTCATCACATAGTAGTTATCAGCAAATTTGAACTGTACACTCCATTGAGCTGAATGCATTACTTTCTATTCAATGCATTCTGTGGTAAGGTTGTGTACATAACTACTCTGGGTGGTTTGGAACTGTATAGATTTTGCATGTAGAGTGCTCAGTGCTATGGAATACCCCAAGGCAAGCTGAATTCAGTAACCTACCTGGTACCATTTACAGTGGAACAGCCATTGACTTGGTTCAATTCTGCAAAGGCTAAAGTTCCACTGTGCAGGGAAGGTAATGTTACTGAAAGTAACTTCTGGAGCATAGGTAGCACACTGATAAAATAGGTTGCAGACAACTCTAAATCTTATGGTTAGTGTGCTAACAATGTTTACATCATGTCAGCACATAGTAGTTATCAGCAAAATTGAACTGTACACTCCATTGAGCTGAATGCATTATTTTCTATTCAATGCATTCTGTGGTAAGGTTGTGTACATAACTACTCTGGGTGGTTTGGAACTGTATAGATATTGCATGTAGATTGCTCAGTGCCATGGAATACCGCAAGGCAAGCTGAATTCAGTAACCTACCTGGTACCATTTACAGTGGAACAGCCATTGACTTGGTTCAATTCTGCAAAGGCTAAAGTTCCACTGTGTAGTGAAGGTAATATTACTGAAAGTAACTTCTGGAGCATTGGTAGCACACTCAGAAAATTGGTTGCAGACAACTCTAAATCATATGGTTAGTGTGCTAACAATGTTTACATCATGTCAGCACATAGTAGTTATCAGCAAAATTGAACTGTACACTCCATTGAGTTGAATGCATTACTTTCTATTCAATGCATTCCGAGATAAGGTTGTGTACATAACTACTCTGGGTGGTTAGGAACTGTATAGATATTGCATGTATAGTCCTCAGTGCCATGGAATACCCCAATGCAAGCTGAATTCAGTAACCTACCTGGTACCATTTACAGTGGAACAGACATGGACTTGGTTCAATTCTGCAAAGGCTAAAGTTCCACTGTGCAGGGAAGGTAATGTTACTGAAAGTAACTTCTGGAGCATAGGTAGCACACTGATAAAATAGGTTGCAGACAACTCTAAATCTTATGGTTAGTGTGCTAACAATGTTTACATCATGTCAGCACATAGTAGTTATCAGCAAAATTGAACTGTACACTCCATTGACTTGAATGCATTACTTTCTATTCAATGCATTCTGAGGTAAGGTTGTGTACATAACTACTCTGGGTGGTTTGGAACTGTATAGATTTTGCATGTAGAGTGCTCAGTGGCATGGAATACCCCAAGGCAAGCTGAATTCAGTAACCTACCTGGTACCAATTACAGTGGAACAGCCATTGACTTGGTTCAATTCTGCAAAGGCTAATGGTCCACTGTGCAGAGAAGGTAATGTTACTGAAATTAACCTGCTGCATAGGTAGCACACTCATAAAAGTGGTTGCAGACAACTCTAATTCATATGGTTAGTGTGCTAACAATGTTTACATCATGTCAGCACATAGTAGTTATCAGCAAAATTGAACTGTACACTCCATTGAGTTGAATGCTTTACTTTCTATTCAATGCATTCTGTGTTAGGTTGCGTACATTACTACTCTGGGTGGTTTGGAACTGTATAGATATTGCATGTAGAGTGCTCAGTGCCATGGAGTGCTCCAATGCAAAGTGCATTCAGTAACCTACCTGGTACCATTTACAGTGGAACAGCCATTGTCTTGGTTCAATTCTGCAAAGGCGTAAGTTCCACTGTGTAGAGAAGGTAATGTTACTGAAAGTAACTTCAGGAGCATAGTTAGCACACTGATAAAATTGATTGCAGACAACTCTAAATCATATGGTTAGTGTGCTAACAATGCTTACATCATGTCAGTAAATAGTAGTTATCAGCAAAATTGAACTGTACACTCCATTGAGCTGAATGCATTATTTTCTATTCAATGCATTCTGTGGTAAGGTTGTGTACATAACTACTCTGGGTGGTTTGGAACTGTATAGATATTGCATGTAGATTGCTCAGTGACATGGAATACTCCAAGGCAAGCTGAATTCAGCAACCTACCTGGTACCATTTACAGTGGAACAGCCATTGACTTGGTTCAATTCTGCAAAGGCTAAAGTTCCACTGTGTAGTGAAGGTAATATTACTGAAAGTAACTTCTGGAGCATTGGTAGCACACTCAGAAAATTGGTTGCAGACAACTCTAAATCATATGGTTAGTGTGCTAACAATGTTTACATGATGTCAGCACATAGTAGTTATCAGCAAATTTGAACTGTACACTCCATTGAGTTGAATGCTTTGCTTTCTATTCAATGCATTCTGTGGTTAGGTTGTGTACATTACTACTCTGGGTGGTTTGGAACTGTATAGATATTGCATGTAGAGTGCTCAGTGCCATGGAATACTCCAATGCAAGCTGAATTGAGTAACCTACCTGGTACCATTTACAGTGGAACAGCCATTGACATGGTTTACTTCTGCAAAGGCTAAAGTTCCAATGTGTAGTGAAGGTAATGTTACTGAAAGTAACTTCTGGAGCATTGGTAGCACACTCATAAAATTGGTTGCAGACAACTCTAAATCATATGGTTAGTGTGCTAACAATGTTTACATCATGTCAGCACATAGTAGTTATCAGCAAAATTGAACTGTACACTCCATTGACTTGAATGTATTACTTTCTATTCAATGCATTCTGAGGTAATGTTGTGTACATAACTACTCTGGGTGGTTTGGAACTGTATAGATATTGCATTTAGAGTGCTCAGTGCCATGGAATACCCCAAGGCAAGCTGAATTCAGTAACTTACCTGGTACCATTTACAGTGGAACAGCCATTGACTTGGTTCAATTCTGCAAAGGCTAAAGTTCCACTGTGCAGGGAAGGTAATGTTACTGAAAGTAACTTCTGGAGCATAGGTAGCACACTCATAAAATTGGTTGCAGACAAGTCTAAATCATATGGTTAGTGTGCTAACAATGTTTACATCATGTCAGCACATAGTAGTTATCAGCAAAATTGAACTGTACACTCCATTGAGTTGAATGCATTACTTTCTATTCAATGCATTCCGAGATAAGGCTGTGTACATAACTACTCTGGGTGGTTAGGAACTGTATAGATATTGCATGTATAGTCCTCAGTGCCATGGAATACCCCAATGCAAGCTGAATTCAGTAACCTACCTGGTACCATTTACAGTGGAACAGACATGGACTTGGTTCAATTCTGCAAAGGCTAAAGTTCCACTGTGCAGGGAAGGTAATGTTACTGAAAGTAACTTCTGGAGCATAGGTAGCACACTGATAAAATAGGTTGCAGACAACTCTAAATCTTATGGTTAGTGTGCTAACAATGTTTACATCATGTCAGCACATAGTAGTTATCAGCAAAATTGAACTGTACACTCCATTGACTTGAATGCATTACTTTCTATTCAATGCATTCTGAGGTAAGGTTGTGTACATAACTACTCTGGGTGGTTTGGAACTGTATAGATTTTGCATGTAGAGTGCTCAGTGCCATGGAATACCCCAAGGCAAGCTGAATTCAGTAACCTACCTGGTACCAATTACAGTGGAACAGCCATTGACTTGGTTCAATTCTGCAAAGGCTAATGTTCCACTGTGCAGAGAAGGTAATGTTACTGAAATTAACCTGCTGCATAGGTAGCACACTCATAAAAGTGGTTGCAGACAACTCTAATTCATATGGTTAGTGTGCTAACAATGTTTACATCATGTCAGCACATAGTAGTTATCAGCAAAATTGAACTGTACACTCCATTGAGTTGAATGCTTTACTTTCTATTCAATGCATTCTGTGTTAGGTTGCGTACATTACTACTCTGGGTGGTTTGGAACTGTATAGATATTGCATGTAGAGTGCTCAGTGCCATGGAATACTCCAATGCAAAGTGAATTCAGTAACCTACCTGGTACCATTTACAGTGGAACAGCCATTGTCTTGGTTCAATTCTGCAAAGGCGTAAGTTCCACTGTGCAGAGAAGGTAATGTTACTGAAAGTAACTTCAGGAGCATAGTTAGCACACTGATAAAATTGATTGCAGACATCTCTAAATCATATGGTTAGTGTGCTAACAATGTTTACATGATGTCAGCACATAGTAGTTATCAGCAAATTTGAACTGTACACTCCATTGAGTTGAATGCTTTGCTTTCTATTCAATGCATTCTGTGGTTAGGTTGTGTATATTACTACTCTGGGTGGTTTGGAACTGTATAGATATTGCATGTAGAGTGCTCAGTGCCATGGAATACTCCAATGCAAGCTGAATTGAGCAACCTACCTGGTACCATTTACAGTGGAACAGCCATTGACATGGTTTACTTCTGCAAAGGCTAAAGTTCCAATGTGTAGTGAAGGTAATGTTACTGAAAGTAACTTCTGGAGCATTGGTAGCACACTCATAAAATTGGTTGCAGACAACTCTAAATCATATGGTTAGTGTGCTAACAATGTTTACATCATGTCAGCACATAGTAGTTATCAGCAAAATTGAACTGTACACTCCATTGACTTGAATGCATTACTTTCTATTCAATGCATTCTGAGGTAATGTTGTGTACATAACTACTCTGGGTGGTTTGGAACTGTATATATTTTGCATGTAGAGTGCTCAGTGCCATCGAATACCCCAAGGCAAGCTGAATTCAGTAACCTACCTGGTACCAATTACAGTGGAACAGCCATTGACTTGGTTGAATTCTGCAAAGGCTAATGTTCCACTGTGCAGAGAAGGTAATGTTACTGAAATTAACCTGCTGCATAGGTAGCACACTCATAAAATTGGTTGCAGACAACTCTAATTCATATGGTTAGTGTGCTAACAATGTTTACATCATGTCAGCACATAGTAGTTATCAGCAAAATTGAACTGTACACTCCATTGAGCTGAAAGCTTTACTTTCTATTCAATGCATTCTGTGGTAAGGTTGTGTACATAACTACTCTGGGTGGTTTGGAACTGTATAGATATTGCATGTAGAGTGCTCAGTGCCATGGAATACCCCAAGGCAAGCTGAATTCAGTAACTTACCTGGTACCATTTACAGTGGAACAGCCATTGACTTGGTTCAATTCTGCAAAGGCTAATGTTCCACGGTGCAGAGAAGGTAATGTTACTGAAAGTAACCTGCTGCATAGGTAGCACTCTCAGAAAATTGGTTGCAGACAACTCTAATTCATATGGTTAGTGTGCTAACAATGTTTACATCATGTCATCACATAGTAGTTATCAGCAAATTTGAACTGTACACTCCATTGAGCTGAATGCATTACTTTCTATTCAATGCATTCTGTGGTAAGGTTGTGTACATAACTACTCTGGGTGGTTTGGAACTGTATAGATTTTGCATGTAGAGTGCTCAGTGCTATGGAATACCCCAAGGCAAGCTGAATTCAGTAACCTACCTGGTACCATTTACAGTGGAACAGCCATTGACTTGGTTCAATTCTGCAAAGGCTAAAGTTCCACTGTGCAGGGAAGGTAATGTTACTGAAAGTAACTTCTGGAGCATAGGTAGCACACTCATAAAATTGGTTGCAGACAAGTCTAAATCATATGGTTAGTGTGCTAACAATGTTTACATCATGTCAGCACATAGTAGTTATCAGCAAAATTGAACTGTACACTCCATTGAGTTGAATGCATTACTTTCTATTCAATGCATTCCGAGATAAGGTTGTGTACATAACTACTCTGGGTGGTTAGGAACTGTATAGATATTGCATGTATAGTCCTCAGTGCCATGGAATACCCCAATGCAAGCTGAATTCAGTAACCTACCTGGTACCATTTACAGTGGAACAGACATGGACTTGGTTCAATTCTGCAAAGGCTAAAGTTCCACTGTGCAGGGAAGGTAATGTTACTGAAAGTAACTTCTGGAGCATAGGTAGCACACTGATAAAATAGGTTGCAGACAACTCTAAATCTTATGGTTAGTGTGCTAACAATGTTTACATCATGTCAGCACATAGTAGTTATCAGCAAAATTGAACTGTACACTCCATTGACTTGAATGCATTACTTTCTATTCAATGCATTCTGAGGTAAGGTTGTGTACATAACTACTCTGGGTGGTTAGGAACTGTATAGATGTTGCATGTGGAGTGCTCAGTGCCATGGAATACTCCAAGGCAAGCTGAATTCAGGAACCTACCTGGTCCCATTTACCGTGGAACAGCCGTTGACTTGGTTTACTTCTGCAAAGCCTAAAGTTCCAATGTGTAGAGAAGGTAATGTTACTGAAAGTAACTTCTGGAGCATAGGTAGAACACTCATAAAATTGGTTGCAGACAACTCTAATTCATATGGTTAGTGTGCTAACAATGTTTACATCATGTCAGCACATAGCAGTTATCAGCAAAATTGAACTGTACACTCCATTGAGTTGAATGCATTACTTTCTATTCAATGCATTTTGTGGTAAGGTTGTGTACATAACTACTCTGGGTGGGTTGGAACTGTATAGATTTTGCATGTTGAGTGCTCAGTGCCATGGAGTACTCCAAAGCAAAGTGAATTCAGTAACCTACCTGGTACCATTTACAGTGGAACAGCCATTGACTTGGTTCAATTCTGCAAAGGCTAAAGTTCCACTGTGCAGGGAAGGTAATGTTACTGAAAGTAACTTCTGGAGCATAGGTAGCACACTCATAAAATTGGTTGCAGACAAGTCTAAATCATATGGTTAGTGTGCTAACAATGTTTACATGATGTCAGTAAATAGTAGTTATCAGCAAAATTGAACTGTACACTCCATTGAGCTGAATGCATTATTTTCTATTCAATGCATTCTGTGGTAAGGTTGTGTACATAACTACTCTGGGTGGTTTGGAACTGTATAGATATTGCATGTAGATTGCTCAGTGCCATGGAATACCGCAAGGCAAGCTGAATTCAGTAACCTACCTGGTACCATTTACAGTGGAACAGCCATTGACTTGGTTCAATTCTGCAAAGGCTAAAGTTCCACTGTGTAGTGAAGGTAATATTACTGAAAGTAACTTCTGGAGCATTGGTAGCACACTCATAAAATTGGTTGCAGACAACTCTAAATCATATGGTTAGTGTGCTAACAATGTTTACATGACGTCAGCACATAGTAGTTATCAGCAAAATTGAACTGTACACTCCATTGACTTGAATGCATTACTTTCTATTCAATGCATTCTGAGGTAAGGTTGTGTACATAACTACTCTGGGTGGTTTGGAACTGTATAGATTTTGCATGTAGAGTGCTCAGTGCCATGGAATACCCCAAGGCAAGCTGAATTCAGTAACCTACCTGGTACCAATTACAGTGGAACAGCCATTGACTTGGTTGAATTCTGCAAAGGCTAATGTTCCACTGTGCAGAGAAGGTAATGTTACTGAAAGTAACTTCTGGAGCATAGGTAGAACACTCATAAAATTGGTTGCAGACAACTCTAATTCATATGGTTAGTGTGCTAACAATGTTTACATCATGTCAGCACATAGCAGTTATCAGCAAAATTGAACTGTACACTCCATTGAGTTGAATGCATTACTTTCTATTCAATGCATTTTGTGGTAAGGTTGTGTACATAACTACTCTGGGTGGGTTGGAACTGTATAGATTTTGCATGTTGAGTGCTCAGTGCCATGGAGTACTCCAAAGCAAAGTGAATTCACTAACCTACCTGGTACCATTTACAGTGGAACAGCCATTGACTTGGTTCAATTCTGCAAAGGCTAAAGTTCCACTGTGCAGGGAAGGTAATGTTATTGAAAGTAACTTCTGGAGCATAGGTAGCACACTCATAAAATTGGTTGCAGACAAGTCTAAATCATATGGTTAGTGTGCTAACAATGTTTACATGATGTCAGCACATAGTAGTTGTCAGCAAATTTGAACTGTACACTCCATTGACTTGAATGCATTACTTTCTATTCAATGCATTCTGAGGTAAGGTTGTGTACATAACTACTCTGGGTGGGTTGGAACTGTATAGATTTTGCATGTTGAGTGCTCAGTGCCATGGAGTACTCCAATGCAAAGTGAATTCAGTAACCTACCTGGTACCATTTACAGTGGAACAGCCATTGACTTGGTTCAATTCTGCAAAGGCTAAAGTTCCACTGTGCAGGGAAGGTAATGTTACTGAAAGTAACTTCTGGAGCATAGGTAGCACACTCATAAAATCGGTTGCAGACAAGTCTAAATCATATGGTTAGTGTGCTAACAATGTTTACATGATGTCAGCACATAGTAGTTGTCAGCAAATTTGAACTGTACACTCCATTGAGTTGAATGCATTACTTTCTATTCAATGAATTCGGAGGTAAGGTTGTGTACATAACTACTCTGGGTGGTTAGGAACTGTATAGATGTTGCATGTAGAGTGCTCAGTGCCATGGAATACTCCAAGGCAAGCTGAATTCAGGAACCTACCTGGTCCCATTTACCGTGGAACAGCCGTTGACTTGGTTTACTTCTGCAAAGCCTAAAGTTCCAATGTGTAGAGAAGGTAATGTTACTGAATGTAACTTCTGGAGCATAGGTAGAACACTCATAAAATTGGTTGCAGACAACTCTAATTCATATGGTTAGTGTGCTAACAATGTTTACATCATGTCAGCACATAGTAGTTATCAGCAAAATTGAACTGTACACTCCATTGAGTTGAATGCATTACTTTCTATTCAATGCATTTTGTGGTAAGGTTGTGTACATAACTACTCTGGGTGGGTTGGAACTGTATAGATTTTGCATGTTGAGTGCTCAGTGCCATGGAGTACTCCAAAGCAAAGTGAATTCAGTAACCTACCTGGTACCATTTACAGTGGAACAGCCATTGACTTGGTTCAATTCTGCAAAGGCTAATGCTCCACGGTGCAGAGAAGGTAATGTTACTGAAAGTAACCTGCTGCATAGGTAGCACACTCATAGAATTGGTTGCAGACAACTCTAATTCATATGGTTAGTGTGCTAACAATGTTTACATCATGTCAGCACATAGTAGTTATCAGCAAAATTGAACTGTACACTCCATTGAGCTGAAAGCTTTACTTTCTATTCAATGCATTCTGTGGTAAGGTTGTGTACATAACTACTCTGGGTGGTTTGGAACTGTATAGATATTGCATTCAGAGTGCTCAGTGCCATGGAATACCCCAAGGCAAGCTGAATTCAGTAACTTACCTGGTACCATTTACAGTGGAACAGCCATTGACTTGGTTCAATTCTGCAAAGGCTAATGTTCCACGGTGCAGAGAAGGTAATGTTACTGAAAGTAACCTGCTGCATAGGTAGCACTCTCAGAAAATTTGTTGCAGACAACTCTAATTCATATGGTTAGTGTGCTAACAATGTTTACATCATGTCATCACATAGTAGTTATCAGCAAATTTGAACTGTACACTCCATTGAGCTGAATGCATTACTTTCTATTCAATGCATTCTGTGGTAAGGTTGTGTACATAACTACTCTGGGTGGTTTGGAACTGTATAGATTTTGCATGTAGAGTGCTCAGTGCTATGGAATACCCCAAGGCAAGCTGAATTCAGTAACCTACCTGGTACCATTTACAGTGGAACAGCCATTGACTTGGTTCAATTCTGCAAAGGCTAAAGTTCCACTGTGCAGGGAAGGTAATGTTACTGAAAGTAACTTCTGGAGCATAGGTAGCACACTGATAAAATAGGTTGCAGACAACTCTAAATCTTATGGTTAGTGTGCTAACAATGTTTACATCATGTCAGCACATAGTAGTTATCAGCAAAATTGAACTGTACACTCCATTGAGCTGAATGCATTATTTTCTATTCAATGCATTCTGTGGTAAGGTTGTGTACATAACTACTCTGGGTGGTTTGGAACTGTATAGATATTGCATGTAGATTGCTCAGTGCCATGGAATACCGCAAGGCAAGCTGAATTCAGTAACCTACCTGGTACCATTTACAGTGGAACAGCCATTGACTTGGTTCAATTCTGCAAAGGCTAAAGTTCCACTGTGTAGTGAAGGTAATATTACTGAAAGTAACTTCTGGAGCATTGGTAGCACACTCAGAAAATTGGTTGCAGACAACTCTAAATCATATGGTTAGTGTGCTAACAATGTTTACATCATGTCAGCACATAGTAGTTATCAGCAAAATTGAACTGTACACTCCATTGAGTTGAATGCATTACTTTCTATTCAATGCATTCCGAGATAAGGTTGTGTACATAACTACTCTGGGTGGTTAGGAACTGTATAGATATTGCATGTATAGTCCTCAGTGCCATGGAATACCCCAATGCAAGCTGAATTCAGTAACCTACCTGGTACCATTTACAGTGGAACAGACATGGACTTGGTTCAATTCTGCAAAGGCTAAAGTTCCACTGTGCAGGGAAGGTAATGTTACTGAAAGTAACTTCTGGAGCATAGGTAGCACACTCATAAAATAGGTTGCAGACAACTCTAAATCTTATGGTTAGTGTGCTAACAATGTTTACATCATGTCAGCACATAGTAGTTATCAGCAAAATTGAACTGTACACTCCATTGACTTGAATGCATTACTTTCTATTCAATGCATTCTGAGGTAAGGTTGTGTACATAACTACTCTGGGTGGTTTGGAACTGTATAGATTTTGCATGTAGAGTGCTCAGTGGCATGGAATACCCCAAGGCAAGCTGAATTCAGTAACCTACCTGGTACCAATTACAGTGGAACAGCCATTGACTTGGTTCAATTCTGCAAAGGCTAATGGTCCACTGTGCAGAGAAGGTAATGTTACTGAAATTAACCTGCTGCATAGGTAGCACACTCATAAAAGTGGTTGCAGACAACTCTAATTCATATGGTTAGTGTGCTAACAATGTTTACATCATGTCAGCACATAGTAGTTATCAGCAAAATTGAACTGTACACTCCATTGAGTTGAATGCTTTACTTTCTATTCAATGCATTCTGTGTTAGGTTGCGTACATTACTACTCTGGGTGGTTTGGAACTGTATAGATATTGCATGTAGAGTGCTCAGTGCCATGGAGTGCTCCAATGCAAAGTGCATTCAGTAACCTACCTGGTACCATTTACAGTGGAACAGCCATTGTCTTGGTTCAATTCTGCAAAGGCGTAAGTTCCACTGTGTAGAGAAGGTAATGTTACTGAAAGTAACTTCAGGAGCATAGTTAGCACACTGATAAAATTGATTGCAGACAACTCTAAATCATATGGTTAGTGTGCTAACAATGCTTACATCATGTCAGTAAATAGTAGTTATCAGCAAAATTGAACTGTACACTCCATTGAGCTGAATGCATTATTTTCTATTCAATGCATTCTGTGGTAAGGTTGTGTACATAACTACTCTGGGTGGTTTGGAACTGTATAGATATTGCATGTAGATTGCTCAGTGACATGGAATACTCCAAGGCAAGCTGAATTCAGCAACCTACCTGGTACCATTTACAGTGGAACAGCCATTGACTTGGTTCAATTCTGCAAAGGCTAAAGTTCCACTGTGTAGTGAAGGTAATATTACTGAAAGTAACTTCTGGAGCATTGGTAGCACACTCAGAAAATTGGTTGCAGACAACTCTAAATCATATGGTTAGTGTGCTAACAATGTTTACATGATGTCAGCACATAGTAGTTATCAGCAAATTTGAACTGTACACTCCATTGAGTTGAATGCTTTGCTTTCTATTCAATGCATTCTGTGGTTAGGTTGTGTACATTACTACTCTGGGTGGTTTGGAACTGTATAGATATTGCATGTAGAGTGCTCAGTGCCATGGAATACTCCAATGCAAGCTGAATTGAGTAACCTACCTGGTACCATTTACAGTGGAACAGCCATTGACATGGTTTACTTCTGCAAAGGCTAAAGTTCCAATGTGTAGTGAAGGTAATGTTACTGAAAGTAACTTCTGGAGCATTGGTAGCACACTCATAAAATTGGTTGCAGACAACTCTAAATCATATGGTTAGTGTGCTAACAATGTTTACATCATGTCAGCACATAGTAGTTATCAGCAAAATTGAACTGTACACTCCATTGACTTGAATGTATTACTTTCTATTCAATGCATTCTGAGGTAATGTTGTGTACATAACTACTCTGGGTGGTTTGGAACTGTATAGATATTGCATTTAGAGTGCTCAGTGCCATGGAATACCCCAAGGCAAGCTGAATTCAGTAACTTACCTGGTACCATTTACAGTGGAACAGCCATTGACTTGGTTCAATTCTGCAAAGGCTAAAGTTCCACTGTGCAGGGAAGGTAATGTTACTGAAAGTAACTTCTGGAGCATAGGTAGCACACTCATAAAATTGGTTGCAGACAAGTCTAAATCATATGGTTAGTGTGCTAACAATGTTTACATCATGTCAGCACATAGTAGTTATCAGCAAAATTGAACTGTACACTCCATTGAGTTGAATGCATTACTTTCTATTCAATGCATTCCGAGATAAGGCTGTGTACATAACTACTCTGGGTGGTTAGGAACTGTATAGATATTGCATGTATAGTCCTCAGTGCCATGGAATACCCCAATGCAAGCTGAATTCAGTAACCTACCTGGTACCATTTACAGTGGAACAGACATGGACTTGGTTCAATTCTGCAAAGGCTAAAGTTCCACTGTGCAGGGAAGGTAATGTTACTGAAAGTAACTTCTGGAGCATAGGTAGCACACTGATAAAATAGGTTGCAGACAACTCTAAATCTTATGGTTAGTGTGCTAACAATGTTTACATCATGTCAGCACATAGTAGTTATCAGCAAAATTGAACTGTACACTCCATTGACTTGAATGCATTACTTTCTATTCAATGCATTCTGAGGTAATGTTGTGTACATAACTACTCTGGGTGGTTTGGAACTGTATATATTTTGCATGTAGAGTGCTCAGTGCCATGGAATACCCCAAGGCAAGCTGAATTCAGTAACCTACCTGGTACCAATTACAGTGGAACAGCCATTGACTTGGTTCAATTCTGCAAAGGCTAATGTTCCACTGTGCAGAGAAGGTAATGTTACTGAAATTAACCTGCTGCATAGGTAGCACACTCATAAAAGTGGTTGCAGACAACTCTAATTCATATGGTTAGTGTGCTAACAATGTTTACATCATGTCAGCACATAGTAGTTATCAGCAAAATTGAACTGTACACTCCATTGAGTTGAATGCTTTACTTTCTATTCAATGCATTCTGTGTTAGGTTGCGTACATTACTACTCTGGGTGGTTTGGAACTGTATAGATATTGCATGTAGAGTGCTCAGTGCCATGGAATACTCCAATGCAAGGTGAATTCAGTAACCTACCTGGTACCATTTACAGTGGAACAGCCATTGTCTTGGTTCAATTCTGCAAAGGCGTAAGTTCCACTGTGCAGAGAAGGTAATGTTACTGAAAGTAACTTCAGGAGCATAGTTAGCACACTGATAAAATTGATTGCAGACATCTCTAAATCATATGGTTAGTGTGCTAACAATGCTTACATCATGTCAGTAAATAGTAGTTATCAGCAAAATTGAACTGTACACTCCATTGAGCTGAATGCATTATTTTCTATTCAATGCATTCTGTGGTAAGGTTGTGTACATAACTACTCTGGGTGGTTTGGAACTGTATAGATATTGCATGTAGATTGCTCAGTGCCATGGAATACCGCAAGGCAAGCTGAATTCAGTAACCTACCTGGTACCATTTACAGTGGAACAGCCATTGACTTGGTTCAATTCTGCAAAGGCTAAAGTTCCACTGTGTAGTGAAGGTAATATTACTGAAAGTAACTTCTGGAGCATTGGTAGCACACTCATAAAATTGGTTGCAGACAACTCTAAATCATATGGTTAGTGTGCTAACAATGTTTACATGATGTCAGCACATAGTAGTTATCAGCAAATTTGAACTGTACACTCCATTGAGTTGAATGCTTTGCTTTCTATTCAATGCATTCTGTGGTTAGGTTGTGTATATTACTACTCTGGGTGGTTTGGAACTGTATAGATATTGCATGTAGAGTGCTCAGTGCCATGGAATACTCCAATGCAAGCTGAATTGAGCAACCTACCTGGTACCATTTACAGTGGAACAGCCATTGACATGGTTTACTTCTGCAAAGGCTAAAGTTCCAATGTGTAGTGAAGGTAATGTTACTGAAAGTAACTTCTGGAGCATTGGTAGCACACTCATAAAATTGGTTGCAGACAACTCTAAATCATATGGTTAGTGTGCTAACAATGTTTACATCATGTCAGCACATAGTAGTTATCAGCAAAATTGAACTGTACACTCCATTGACTTGAATGCATTACTTTCTATTCAATGCATTCTGAGGTAATGTTGTGTACATAACTACTCTGGGTGGTTTGGAACTGTATATATTTTGCATGTAGAGTGCTCAGTGCCATCGAATACCCCAAGGCAAGCTGAATTCAGTAACCTACCTGGTACCAATTACAGTGGAACAGCCATTGACTTGGTTGAATTCTGCAAAGGCTAATGTTCCACTGTGCAGAGAAGGTAATGTTACTGAAATTAACCTGCTGCATAGGTAGCACACTCATAAAATTGGTTGCAGACAACTCTAATTCATATGGTTAGTGTGCTAACAATGTTTACATCATGTCAGCACATAGTAGTTATCAGCAAAATTGAACTGTACACTCCATTGAGCTGAAAGCTTTACTTTCTATTCAATGCATTCTGTGGTAAGGTTGTGTACATAACTACTCTGGGTGGTTTGGAACTGTATAGATATTGCATGTAGAGTGCTCAGTGCCATGGAATACCCCAAGGCAAGCTGAATTCAGTAACTTACCTGGTACCATTTACAGTGGAACAGCCATTGACTTGGTTCAATTCTGCAAAGGCTAATGTTCCACGGTGCAGAGAAGGTAATGTTACTGAAAGTAACCTGCTGCATAGGTAGCACTCTCTGAAAATTGGTTGCAGACAACTCTAAATCACATCGTTAGTGTGCTAACAACGTTTACATCATGTCATCACATAGTAGTTATCAGCAAATTTGAACTGTACACTCCATTGAGTTGAATGCTTTGCTTTCTATTCAATGCATTCTGTGGTCAGGTTGTGTATATAACTACTCTGGGTGGTTTGGAACTGTATAGATTTTGCATGTAGAGTGCTCAGTGCCATGGAATACTCCAAAGCAAAGTGCATTCAGTAACCTACCTGGTACCATTTACAGTGGAACATCCATTGACTTGGTTTACTTCTGCAAAGGCTAAAGTTCCACTGTGTAGAGAAGGTAATGTTACTGAATGTAACTTCTGGAGCATAGGTAGCCCACTCATAAAATTGGTTGCAGACAACTCTAAATCATATGGTTTGTGTGCTAACAATGTTTGCATCATGTCAGCACATAGCAGTTATCAGCAAAATTGAACTGTACACTCCATTGAGTTGAATGCTTTACTTTCTATTCAATGCATTCTGTGGTCAGGTTGTGTATATAACTACTCTGGGTGGTTTGGAACTGTATAGATTTTGCATGTAGAGTGCTCAGTGCCATGGAATACTCCAATGCAAAGTGCATTCAGTAACCTACCTGATACCATTTACAGTGGAACAGCCATTGACTTGGTTTACTTCTGCAAAGGCTAAAGTTCCACTGTGTAGAGAAGGTAATGTTACTGAATGTAACTTCTGGAGCATAGGTAGCACACTCATAAAATTGGTTGCAGACAACTCTAAATCATATGGTTAGTGTGCTAACAATGTTTGCATCATGTCAGCACATAGCAGTTATCAGCAAAGTTGAACTGTACACTCCATTGAGCTGAATGCATTACTTTCTATTCAATGCATTCTGTGGTCAGGTTGTGTATATAACTACTCTGGGTGGTTTGGAACTGTATAGATTTTGCATGTAGAGTGCTCAGTGCCATGGAATACTCCAATGCAAAGTGCATTCAGTAACCTACCTGGTACCATTTACAGTGGAACATCCATTGACTTGGTTTACTTCTGCAAAGGCTAAAGTTCCACTGTGTAGAGAAGGTAATGTTACTGAATGTAACTTCTGGAGCATAGGTAGCCCACTCATAAAATTGGTTGCAGACAACTCTAAATCATATGGTTTGTGTGCTAACAATGTTTGCATCATGTCAGCACATAGCAGTTATCAGCAAAATTGAACTGTACACTCCATTGAGTTGAATGCTTTACTTTCTATTCAATGCATTCTGTGGTCAGGTTGTGTATATAACTACTCTGGGTGGTTTGGAACTGTATAGATTTTGCATGTAGAGTGCTCAGTGCCATGGAATACTCCAATGCAAAGTGAATTCAGTAACCTACCTGGTACCATTTACAGTGGAACAGCCATTGACTTGGTTTACTTCTGCAAAGGCTAAAGTTCCAATGTGTAGTGATGGTAATGTTACTGAATGTAACTTCTGGAGCATAGGTAGAACACTCATAAAATTGGTTGCAGACAACTCTAAAACATATGGTTAGCGTGCTAACAATGTTTAGTTCATGTTAGCACATAATAGTTATCAGCAACATTGAACTGTACACTCCATTCAGTTGAATGCAATACTTTCTATTCAATGCATTCTGTGGTAAGGTTGTGTACATAACTACTCTGGGTTGTTAGGAACTGTATAGATATTGAATGTAGAGTGCTCAGTGCCATGGAATACTCCAATGCAAAGTGCATTCAGTAACCTACCTGGTACCATTTACAGTGGAACTATCCTTTGACTTGGTTTACTTCTGCAAAGGCTAAAGTTCCACTGTGTAGAGAAGGTAATGTTACTGAATGTAACTTCTGGAGCATAGGTAGCACACTCATAAAATTGGTTGCAGACAACTCTAAATCATATGGTTAGTGTGCTAACAATGTTTAGTTCATGTTAGCACATAATAGTTATCAGCAAAATTGAACTGTACACTCCATTCAGTTGAATGCATTACTTTCTATTCAATGCATTCTGTGGTAAGGTTGTGTACATAACTACTCTGGGTGGTATGGAACTGTATAGATTTTGCATATCGAGAGCTCAGTGCCATGGAATACTCCAATGCAAAGTGAAATCAGTAACCTACCTGGTACCATTCACAGTGGAACAGACATGGACTTGGTTCAATTCTGCAAAGGCTAAAGTTCCACTGTGCATAGAAGGTAATGTTACTGAAAGTAACTTCTGCAGCATAGGTAGCACACTCATAAAATTGGTTGCAAACAACTCTAAATCGTATGGTTTGTGTGCTAACAATGTTTACATCATGTCAGCACATAGTAGCTATCAGCAAAATTGAACTGTACACTCCATTGAGTTGAATGCTTTACTTTCTATTCAATGCATTCTGTGGTAAGGTTCTGTACATAACAACACTAGGTTGTTTGGAACTGTATAGATTTTGCATGTAGAGTGCTCAGTGCCATGGAATACTGCATGGCAAGGTGAATTCAGTAACCTACCTGGAACCATTTACAGTGGAACAGCCATTGACTTGGTTTTCTTCTGCAAAGGTTAAAGTTCCACTGTGTAGAGAAGGTAATGTTACTGAAAGTAACCTCTGGAGCATAGGTAGAACACTCATAAAATTGGTTTGCAGACAACTCTAAATCATATGGTTAGTGTGCTAACATTGTTTAGGTCATGTTAGCACATAATAGTTATCAGCAAAATTGAACTGTACACTCCATTGAGCTGAATGCATTACTTTCTATTCAATGCATTCTGTGGTAAGGTTGTGTACATAACTACTCTGGGTTGTTTGGACCTGTATAGATATTGCATGTAGAGTGCTCAGTGCCATAGAATACCCCAATGCAAGCTGAATTCAGTAACCTACCTGGTACCATTCACAGTGGAACAGACATGGACATGGTTCAATTCTGCAAAGGCTAAAGTTCCACTGTGCAGAGAAGGTAATGTTACTGAATTTAACTTCTGGAGCATAGGTAGCACATTCATAAAATTGGTTGCAGACAACTCTAAATCATATGGTTAGTGTGCTAACAATGTTTAGTTCATGTTAGCACATAATAGTTATCAGCAAAATTGAACTGTACACTCCATTCAGTTGAATGCATTACTTTCTATTCAATGCATTCTGTGGTAAGGTTGTGTACATAACTACTCTGGGTGGTATGGAACTGTATAGATTTTGCATATCGAGAGCTCAGTGCCATGGAATACTCCAAAGCAAAGTGAAATCAGTAACCTACCTGGTACCATTCACAGTGGAACAGACATGGACTTGGTTCAATTCTGCAAAGGCTAAAGTTCCACTGTGCATAGAAGGTAATGTTACTGAAAGTAACTTCTGCAGCATAGGTAGCACACTCATAAAATTGGTTGCAAACAACTCTAAATCATATGGTTTGTGTGCTAACAATGTTTACATCATGTCAGCACATAGTAGCTATCAGCAAAATTGAACTGTACACTCCATTGAGTTGAATGCTTTACTTCCTATTCAATGCATTCTGTGGTAAGGTTCTGTACATAACAACACTAGGTTGTTTGGAACTGTATAGATTTTGCATGTAGAGTGCTCAGTGCCATGGAATACTGCATGGCAAGGTGAATTCAGTAACCTACCTGGAACCATTTACAGTGGAACAGCCATTGACTTGGTTTTCTTCTGCAAAGGTTAAAGTTCCACTGTGTAGAGAAGGTAATGTTACTGAAAGTAACCTCTGGAGCATAGGTAGAACACTCATAAAATTGGTTTGCAGACAACTCTAAATCATATGGTTAGTGTGCTAACATTGTTTAGGTCATGTTAGCACATAATAGTTATCAGCAAAATTGAACTGTACACTCCATTGAGCTGAATGCATTGCTTTCTATTCAATGCATTCTGTGGTAAGGTTGTGTACATAACTACTCTGGGTTGTTTGGACCTGTATAGATATTGCATGTAGAGTGCTCAGTGCCATAGAATATCCCAATGCAAGCTGAATTCAGTAACCTACCTGGTACCATTCACAGTGGAACAGACATGGACATGGTTCAATTCTGCAAAGGCTAAAGTTCCACTGTGAAGAGAAGGTAATGTTACTGAATTTAACTTCTGGAGCATAGGTAGCACACTCATAAAATTGGTTGCAGACAACTCTAAATCATATGGTTAGTGTACTAACAATGTTTAGTTCATGTTAGCACATAATAGTTATCAGCAAAATTGAACTGTACACTCCATTGAGTTGAATGCTTTACTTCCTATTCAATGCATTCTGTGGTCAGGTTGTGTATATAACTACTCTGGGTGGTTTGGAACTGTATAGATTTTGCATGTAGAGTGCTCAGTGCCATGGAATACTCCAATGCAAAGTGCATTCAGTAACCTACCTGATACCATTTACAGTGGAACAGCCATTGACTTGGTTTACTTCTGCAAAGGCTAAAGTTCCACTGTGTAGAGAAGGTAATGTTACTGAATGTAACTTCTGGAGCATAGGTAGCACACTCATAAAATTGGTTGCAGACAACTCTAAATCATATGGTTTGTGTGCTAACAATGTTTACATCATGTCAGCACATAGTAGCTATCAGCAAAATTGAACTGTACACTCCATTGAGTTGAATGCTTTACTTTCTATTCAATGCATTCTGTGGTAAGGTTCTGTACATAACAACACTAGGTTGTTTGGAACTGTATAGATTTTGCATGTAGAGTGCTCAGTGCCATGGAATACTGCATGGCAAGGTGAATTCAGTAACCTACCTGGAACATTTACAGTGGAACAGCCATTGACTTGGTTGAATTCTGCAAAGGCTAATGTTCCACTGTGCAGAGAAGGTAATGTTACTGAAATTAACCTGCTGCATAGGTAGCACACTCATAAAAGTGGTTGCAGACAACTCTAATTCATATGGTTAGTGTGCTAACAATGTTTACATCATGTCAGCACATAGTAGTTATCAGCAAAATTGAACTGTACACTCCATTGAGTTGAATGCTTTACTTTCTATTCAATGCATTCTGTGTTAGGTTGCGTACATTACTACTCTGGGTGGTTTGGAACTGTATAGATATTGCATGTAGAGTGCTCAGTGCCATGGAATACTCCAATGCAAAGTGAATTCAGTAACCTACCTGGTACCATTTACAGTGGAACAGCCATTGTCTTGGTTCAATTCTGCAAAGGCGTAAGTTCCACTGTGCAGAGAAGGTAATGTTACTGAAAGTAACTTCAGGAGCATAGGTAGAACACTCATAAAATTGATTGCAGACATCTCTAAATCATATGGTTAGTGTGCTAACAATGCTTACATCATGTCAGTAAATAGTAGTTATCAGCAAAATTGAACTGTACACTCCATTGAGCTGAATGCATTATTTTCTATTCAATGCATTCTGTGGTAAGGTTGTGTACATAACTACTCTGGGTGGTTTGGAACTGTATAGATATTGCATGTAGATTGCTCAGTGCCATGGAATACCACAATGCAAGGTGAATTCAGTACCCTACCTGGTACCATTTACAGTGGAACAGCCATTGACTTGGTTCAATTCTGCAAAGGCTAAAGTTCCACTGTGTAGTGAAGGTAATATTACTGAAAGTAACTTCTGGAGCATTGGTAGCACACTCATAAAATTGGTTGCAGACAACTCTAAATCATATGGTTAGTGTGCTAACAATGTTTACATGATGTCAGCACATAGTAGTTATCAGCAAATTTGAACTGTACACTCCATTGAGTTGAATGCTTTGCTTTCTATTCAATGCATTCTGTGGTTAGGTTGTGTATATTACTACTCTGGGTGGTTTGGAACTGTATAGATATTGCATGTAGAGTGCTCAGTGCCATGGAATACTCCAATGCAAGCTGAATTGAGCAACCTACCTGGTACCATTTACAGTGGAACAGCCATTGACATGGTTTACTTCTGCAAAGGCTAAAGTTCCAATGTGTAGTGAAGGTAATGTTACTGAAAGTAACTTCTGGAGCATTGGTAGCACACTCATAAAATTGGTTGCAGACAACTCTAAATCATATGGTTAGTGTGCTAACAATGTTTACATCATGTCAGCACATAGTAGTTATCAGCAAAATTGAACTGTACACTCCATTGACTTGAATGCATTACTTTCTATTCAATGCATTCTGAGGTAATGTTGTGTACATAACTACTCTGGGTGGTTTGGAACTGTATATATTTTGCATGTAGAGTGCTCAGTGCCATCGAATACCCCAAGGCAAGCTGAATTCAGTAACCTACCTGGTACCAATTACAGTGGAACAGCCATTGACTTGGTTGAATTCTGCAAAGGCTAATGTTCCACTGTGCAGAGAAGGTAATGTTACTGAAATTAACCTGCTGCATAGGTAGCACACTCATAAAATTGGTTGCAGACAACTCTAATTCATATGGTTAGTGTGCTAACAATGTTTACATCATGTCAGCACATAGTAGTTATCAGCAAAATTGAACTGTACACTCCATTGAGCTGAAAGCTTTACTTTCTATTCAATGCATTCTGTGGTAAGGTTGTGTACATAACTACTCTGGGTGGTTTGGAACTGTATAGATATTGCATGTAGAGTGCTCAGTGCCATGGAATACCCCAAGGCAAGCTGAATTCAGTAACTTACCTGGTACCATTTACAGTGGAACAGCCATTGACTTGGTTCAATTCTGCAAAGGCTAATGTTCCACGGTGCAGAGAAGGTAATGTTACTGAAAGTAACCTGCTGCATAGGTAGCACTCTCTGAAAATTGGTTGCAGACAACTCTAAATCACATCGTTAGTGTGCTAACAACGTTTACATCATGTCATCACATAGTAGTTATCAGCAAATTTGAACTGTACACTCCATTGAGTTGAATGCTTTACTTTCTATTCAATGCATTCTGTGTTAGGTTGTGTACATTACTACTCTGGGTGGTTTGGAACTGTATAGATATTGCATGTAGAGTGCTCAGTGCCATGGAATACTCCAAAGCAAAGTGCATTCAGTAACCTACCTGGTACCATTTACAGTGGAACATCCATTGACTTGGTTTACTTCTGCAAAGGCTAAAGTTCCACTGTGTAGAGAAGGTAATGTTACTGAATGTAACTTCTGGAGCATAGGTAGCCCACTCATAAAATTGGTTGCAGACAACTCTAAATCATATGGTTTGTGTGCTAACAATGTTTGCATCATGTCAGCACATAGCAGTTATCAGCAAAATTGAACTGTACACTCCATTGAGTTGAATGCTTTACTTTCTATTCAATGCATTCTGTGGTCAGGTTGTGTATATAACTACTCTGGGTGGTTTGGAACTGTATAGATTTTGCATGTAGAGTGCTCAGTGCCATGGAATACTCCAATGCAAAGTGCATTCAGTAACCTACCTGATACCATTTACAGTGGAACAGCCATTGACTTGGTTTACTTCTGCAAAGGCTAAAGTTCCACTGTGTAGAGAAGGTAATGTTACTGAATGTAACTTCTGGAGCATAGGTAGCACACTCATAAAATTGGTTGCAGACAACTCTAAATCATATGGTTAGTGTGCTAACAATGTTTGCATCATGTCAGCACATAGCAGTTATCAGCAAAGTTGAACTGTACACTCCATTGAGCTGAATGCATTACTTTCTATTCAATGCATTCTGTGGTCAGGTTGTGTATATAACTACTCTGGGTGGTTTGGAACTGTATAGATTTTGCATGTAGAGTGCTCAGTGCCATGGAATACTCCAATGCAAAGTGCATTCAGTAACCTACCTGGTACCATTTACAGTGGAACATCCATTGACTTGGTTTACTTCTGCAAAGGCTAAAGTTCCACTGTGTAGAGAAGGTAATGTTACTGAATGTAACTTCTGGAGCATAGGTAGCCCACTCATAAAATTGGTTGCAGACAACTCTAAATCATATGGTTTGTGTGCTAACAATGTTTGCATCATGTCAGCACATAGCAGTTATCAGCAAAATTGAACTGTACACTCCATTGAGTTGAATGCTTTACTTTCTATTCAATGCATTCTGTGGTCAGGTTGTGTATATAACTACTCTGGGTGGTTTGGAACTGTATAGATTTTGCATGTAGAGTGCTCAGTGCCATGGAATACTCCAATGCAAAGTGAATTCAGTAACCTACCTGGTACCATTTACAGTGGAACAGCCATTGACTTGGTTTACTTCTGCAAAGGCTAAAGTTCCAATGTGTAGTGATGGTAATGTTACTGAATGTAACTTCTGGAGCATAGGTAGAACACTCATAAAATTGGTTGCAGACAACTCTAAAATATATGGTTAGCGTGCTAACAATGTTTAGTTCATGTTAGCACATAATAGTTATCAGCAACATTGAACTGTACACTCCATTCAGTTGAATGCAATACTTTCTATTCAATGCATTCTGTGGTAAGGTTGTGTACATAACTACTCTGGGTTGTTAGGAACTGTATAGATATTGAATGTAGAGTGCTCAGTGCCATGGAATACTCCAATGCAAAGTGCATTCAGTAACCTACCTGGTACCATTTACAGTGGAACTATCCTTTGACTTGGTTTACTTCTGCAAAGGCTAAAGTTCCACTGTGTAGAGAAGGTAATGTTACTGAATGTAACTTCTGGAGCATAGGTAGCACACTCATAAAATTGGTTGCAGACAACTCTAAATCATATGGTTAGTGTGCTAACAATGTTTAGTTCATGTTAGCACATAATAGTTATCAGCAAAATTGAACTGTACACTCCATTCAGTTGAATGCATTACTTTCTATTCAATGCATTCTGTGGTAAGGTTGTGTACATAACTACTCTGGGTGGTATGGAACTGTATAGATTTTGCATATCGAGAGCTCAGTGCCATGGAATACTCCAATGCAAAGTGAAATCAGTAACCTACCTGGTACCATTCACAGTGGAACAGACATGGACTTGGTTCAATTCTGCAAAGGCTAAAGTTCCACTGTGCATAGAAGGTAATGTTACTGAAAGTAACTTCTGCAGCATAGGTAGCACACTCATAAAATTGGTTGCAAACAACTCTAAATCGTATGGTTTGTGTGCTAACAATGTTTACATCATGTCAGCACATAGTAGCTATCAGCAAAATTGAACTGTACACTCCATTGAGTTGAATGCTTTACTTTCTATTCAATGCATTCTGTGGTAAGGTTCTGTACATAACAACACTAGGTTGTTTGGAACTGTATAGATTTTGCATGTAGAGTGCTCAGTGCCATGGAATACTGCATGGCAAGGTGAATTCAGTAACCTACCTGGAACCATTTACAGTGGAACAGCCATTGACTTGGTTTTCTTCTGCAAAGGTTAAAGTTCCACTGTGTAGAGAAGGTAATGTTACTGAAAGTAACCTCTGGAGCATAGGTAGAACACTCATAAAATTGGTTTGCAGACAACTCTAAATCATATGGTTAGTGTGCTAACATTGTTTAGGTCATGTTAGCACATAATAGTTATCAGCAAAATTGAACTGTACACTCCATTGAGCTGAATGCATTACTTTCTATTCAATGCATTCTGTGGTAAGGTTGTGTACATAACTACTCTGGGTTGTTTGGACCTGTATAGATATTGCATGTAGAGTGCTCAGTGCCATAGAATACCCCAATGCAAGCTGAATTCAGTAACCTACCTGGTACCATTCACAGTGGAACAGACATGGACATGGTTCAATTCTGCAAAGGCTAAAGTTCCACTGTGCAGAGAAGGTAATGTTACTGAATTTAACTTCTGGAGCATAGGTAGCACACTCATAAAATTGGTTGCAGACAACTCTAAATCATATGGTTAGTGTACTAACAATGTTTAGTTCATGTTAGCACATAATAGTTATCAGCAAAATTGAACTGTACACTCCATTGAGTTGAATGCTTTACTTCCTATTCAATGCATTCTGTGGTCAGGTTGTGTATATAACTACTCTGGGTGGTTTGGAACTGTATAGATTTTGCATGTAGAGTGCTCACTGCCATGGAATACTCCAATGCAAAGTGAATTCAGTAACCTACCTGGTACCATTTACAGTGGAACAGCCATTGACTTGGTTTACTTCTGCAAAGGCTAAAGTTCCACTGTGTAGAGAAGGTAATGTTACTGAATGTAACTTCTGGAGCATAGGTAGAACACTCATAAAATTGGTTTGCAGACAACTCTAAATCATATGGTTAGTGTGCTAACATTGTTTAGGTCATGTTAGCACATAATAGTTATCAGCAAAATTGAACTGTACACTCCATTGAGCTGAATGCATTACTTTCTATTCAATGCATTCTGTGGTAAGGTTGTGTACATAACTACTCTGGGTTGTTTGGACCTGTATAGATATTGCATGTAGAGTGCTCAGTGCCATAGAATACCCCAATGCAAGCTGAATTCAGTAACCTACCTGGTACCATTCACAGTGGAACAGACATGGACATGGTTCAATTCTGCAAAGGCTAAAGTTCCACGGTGCAGAGAAGGTAATGTTACTGAATTTAACTTCTGGAGCATAGGTAGCACATTCATAAAATTGGTTGCAGACAACTCTAAATCATATGGTTAGTGTGCTAACAATGTTTAGTTCATGTTAGCACATAATAGTTATCAGCAAAATTGAACTGTACACTCCATTCAGTTGAATGCATTACTTTCTATTCAATGCATTCTGTGGTAAGGTTGTGTACATAACTACTCTGGGTGGTATGGAACTGTATAGATTTTGCATATCGAGAGCTCAGTGCCATGGAATACTCCAAAGCAAAGTGAAATCAGTAACCTACCTGGTACCATTCACAGTGGAACAGACATGGACTTGGTTCAATTCTGCAAAGGCTAAAGTTCCACTGTGCATAGAAGGTAATGTTACTGAAAGTAACTTCTGCAGCATAGGTAGCACACTCATAAAATTGGTTGCAAACAACTCTAAATCATATGGTTTGTGTGCTAACAATGTTTACATCATGTCAGCACATAGTAGCTATCAGCAAAATTGAACTGTACACTCCATTGAGTTGAATGCTTTACTTCCTATTCAATGCATTCTGTGGTAAGGTTCTGTACATAACAACACTAGGTTGTTTGGAACTGTATAGATTTTGCATGTAGAGTGCTCAGTGCCATGGAATACTGCATGGCAAGGTGAATTCAGTAACCTACCTGGAACCATTTACAGTGGAACAGCCATTGACTTGGTTTTCTTCTGCAAAGGTTAAAGTTCCACTGTGTAGAGAAGGTAATGTTACTGAAAGTAACCTCTGGAGCATAGGTAGAACACTCATAAAATTGGTTTGCAGACAACTCTAAATCATATGGTTAGTGTGCTAACATTGTTTAGGTCATGTTAGCACATAATAGTTATCAGCAAAATTGAACTGTACACTCCATTGAGCTGAATGCATTGCTTTCTATTCAATGCATTCTGTGGTAAGGTTGTGTACATAACTACTCTGGGTTGTTTGGACCTGTATAGATATTGCATGTAGAGTGCTCAGTGCCATAGAATATCCCAATGCAAGCTGAATTCAGTAACCTACCTGGTACCATTCACAGTGGAACAGACATGGACATGGTTCAATTCTGCAAAGGCTAAAGTTCCACTGTGAAGAGAAGGTAATGTTACTGAATTTAACTTCTGGAGCATAGGTAGCACACTCATAAAATTGGTTGCAGACAACTCTAAATCATATGGTTAGTGTACTAACAATGTTTAGTTCATGTTAGCACATAATAGTTATCAGCAAAATTGAACTGTACACTCCATTGAGTTGAATGCTTTACTTCCTATTCAATGCATTCTGTGGTCAGGTTGTGTATATAACTACTCTGGGTGGTTTGGAACTGTATAGATTTTGCATGTAGAGTGCTCAGTGCCATGGAATACTCCAATGCAAAGTGCATTCAGTAACCTACCTGATACCATTTACAGTGGAACAGCCATTGACTTGGTTTACTTCTGCAAAGGCTAAAGTTCCACTGTGTAGAGAAGGTAATGTTACTGAATGTAACTTCTGGAGCATAGGTAGCACACTCATAAAATTGGTTGCAGACAACTCTAAATCATATGGTTTGTGTGCTAACAATGTTTACATCATGTCAGCACATAGTAGCTATCAGCAAAATTGAACTGTACACTCCATTGAGTTGAATGCTTTACTTTCTATTCAATGCATTCTGTGGTAAGGTTCTGTACATAACAACACTAGGTTGTTTGGAACTGTATAGATTTTGCATGTAGAGTGCTCAGTGCCATGGAATACTGCATGGCAAGGTGAATTCAGTAACCTACCTGGAACATTTACAGTGGAACAGCCATTGACTTGTTTTTCTTCTGCAAAGGCTAAAGTTCCACTGTGTAGTGAAGGTAATGTTACTGAAAGTAACTTCTGGAGCATTGGTAGCACACTCATAAAATTGGTTGCAGACAACTCTAAATCATATGGTTAGTGTGCTAACAATGTTTAGATCATGTTAGCACATAATACTTATCAGCAAAATTGAACTGTACACTCCATTGAGCTGAATGCATTACTTTCTATTCAATGCATTCTGTGGTAAGGTTGTGTACATAACTACTGTGGGTTGCTTGGAAATGTATAGATATTGCATGTAGAGTGCTCAGTGCCATGGAATACCACAATGCAAGCTGAATTCAGTACCCTACCTGGTACCATTTACAGTGGAACAGACATGGACTTGGTTCAATTCTGCAAAGGCTAAAGTTCCACTGTGCAGAGAAGGTAATGTTTCTGAAAGTAACTTCTGGAGCATAGGTAGCACACTCATAAAATTGGTTGCAGACAACTCTAAATCATATGGTTTGTGTGCTAACAATGTTTACATCATGTCAGCACATAGTAGCTATCAGCAAAATTGAACTGTACACTCCATTGAGTTGAATGCTTTACTTCCTATTCAATGCATTCTGTGGTCAGGTTGTGTATATAACTACTCTGGGTGGTTTGGAACTGTATAGATTTTGCATGTAGAGTGCTCAGTGCCATGGAATACTCCAATGCAAAGTGCATTCAGTAACCTACCTGATACCATTTACAGTGGAACAGCCATTGACTTGGTTTACTTCTGCAAAGGCTAAAGTTCCACTGTGTAGAGAAGGTAATGTTACTGAAAGTAACTTCTGGAGCATTGGTCGCCCACTCATAAAATTGGTTGCAGACAACTCGAAATCATATGGGTAGTGTACTAACAATGTTTACATCATGTCAGCACATAATAGTTATCAGCAAAATTGTAATGTACACTCCATTGAGCTGAATGCATTGCTTTCTATTCAATGCATTCTGTGGTAAGGTTGTGTACTTAACTACTCTGGGTTGTTTGGAACTGTATAGATATTGTATGTAGAGAGCTCAGTGACATGGAATACTCCAATGCAAAGTGCATTCAGTAACCTACCTGGTACCATTTACAGTGTAACAGCCATTGACTTGGTTTACTTCTGCAAAGGCTAAAGTTCCACTGCTTAGAGAAGGTAATGTTACTGAATGTAACTTCTGGAGCACAGGTAGAACACTCATAAAATTGGTTGCAGACAACTCTAAATCATATGGTTAGCGTGCTAACAATGTTTAGTTCATGTTAGCACATAATAGTTATGAGTAACATTGAACTGTACACTCCATTCAGTTGAATGCAATACTTTCTATTCAATGCATTCTGTGGTAAGGTTGTGTACATAACTACTCTGGGTTGTTAGGAACTGTATAGATATTGAATGTAGAGTGCTCAGTGCCATGGAATACTCCAATGCAAAGTGCATTCAGTAACCTACCTAGTACCATTTACAGTGGAACATCCATTGACTTGGTTTACTTCTGCAAAGGCTAAAGTTCCACTGTGTAGAGAAGGTAATGTTACTGAATGTAACTTCTGGAGCATAGGTAGCACATTCATAAAATTGGTTGCAGACAACTCTAAATCATATGGTTAGTGTGCTAACAATGTTTAGTTCATGTTAGCACATAATAGTTATCAGCAAAATTGAACTGTACACTCCATTCAGTTGAATGCATTACTTTCTATTCAATGCATTCTGTGGTAAGGTTGTGTACATAACTACTCTGGGTGGTATGGAACTGTATAGATTTTGCATATCGAGAGCTCAGTGCCATGGAATACTCCAATGCAAAGTGAAATCAGTAACCTACCTGGTACCATTCACAGTGGAACAGACATGGACTTGGTTCAATTCTGCAAATGCTAAAGTTCCACTGTGCATAGAAGGTAATGTTACTGAAAGTAACTTCTGCAGCATAGGTAGCACACTCATAAAATTGGTTGCAAACAACTCTAAATCATATGGTTTGTGTGCTAACAATGTTTACATCATGTCAGCACATAGTAGCTATCAGCAAAATTGAACTGTACACTCCATTGAGTTGAATGCTTTACTTCCTATTCAATGCATTCTGTGGTAAGGTTCTGTACATAACAACACTAGGTTGTTTGGAACTGTATAGATTTTGCATGTAGAGTGCTCAGTGCCATGGAATACTGCATGGCAAGGTGAATTCAGTAACCTACCTGGAACCATTTACAGTGGAACAGCCATTGACTTGGTTTTCTTCTGCAAAGGTTAAAGTTCCACTGTGTAGAGAAGGTAATGTTACTGAAAGTAACCTCTGGAGCATAGGTAGAACACTCATAAAATTGGTTTGCAGACAACTCTAAATCATATGGTTAGTGTGCTAACATTGTTTAGGTCATGTTAGCACATAATAGTTATCAGCAAAATTGAACTGTACACTCCATTGAGCTGAATGCATTACTTTCTATTCAATGCATTCTGTGGTAAGGTTGTGTACATAACTACTCTGGGTTGTTTGGACCTGTATAGATATTGCATGTAGAGTGCTCAGTGCCATAGAATATCCCAATGCAAGCTGAATTCAGTAACCTACCTGGTACCATTCACAGTGGAACAGACATGGACATGGTTCAATTCTGCAAAGGCTAAAGTTCCACTGTGCAGAGAAGGTAATGTTACTGAATTTAACTTCTGGAGCATAGGTAGCACACTCATAAAATTGGTTGCAGACAACTCTAAATCATATGGTTAGTGTACTAACAATGTTTAGTTCATGTTAGCACATAATAGTTATCAGCAAAATTGAACTGTACACTCCATTGAGTTGAATGCTTTACTTCCTATTCAATGCATTCTGTGGTCAGGTAGTGTATATAACTACTCTGGGTGGTTTGGAACTGTATAGATTTTGCATGTAGAGTGCTCAGTGCCATGGAATACTCCAATGCAAAGTGCATTCAGTAACCTACCTGATACCATTTACAGTGGAACAGCCATTGACTTGGTTTACTTCTGCAAAGGCTAAAGTTCCACTGTGTAGAGAAGGTAATGTTACTGAAAGTAACTTCTGGAGCATTGGTCGCCCACTCATAAAATTGGTTGCAGACAACTCGAAATCATATGGGTAGTGTACTAACAATGTTTACATCATGTCAGCACATAATAGTTATCAGCAAAATTGTAATGTACACTCCATTGAGCTGAATGCATTGCTTTCTATTCAATGCATTCTGTGGTAAGGTTGTGTACTTAACTACTCTGGGTTGTTTGGAACTGTATAGATATTGTATGTAGAGAGCTCAGTGACATGGAATACTCCAAATCAAAGTGCATTCAGTAACCTACCTGGTACCAATTATAGTGGAACAGCCATTGACTTGGTTGAATTCTGCAAAGGCTAATGTTCCACTGTGCAGAGAAGGTAATGTTACTGAAATTAACCTGCTGCATAGGTAGCACACTCATAAAATTGGTTGCAGACAACTCTAATTCATATGGTTAGTGTGCTAACAATGATTAGATCATGTCAGTAAATAGTAGTTATCAGCAACATTGAACAGTACACTCCATTGACTTGAATGCATTACTTTCTATTCAATGCATTCTGAGGTAATGTTGTGTACATAACTACTCTGGGTGGTTTGGAACTGTATAGATATTGCATTTAGAGTGCTCAGTGCCATGGAATACCCCAAGGCAAGCTGAATTCAGTAACCTACCTGGTACCAATTACAGTGGAACAGCCATTGACTTGGTTCAATTCTGCAAAGGCTAATGTTCCACTGTGCAGAGAAGGTAATGTTACTGAAATTAACCTGCTGCATAGGTAGCACACTCATAAAAGTGGTTGCAGACAACTCTAATTCATATGGTTAGTGTGCTAACAATGTTTACATCATGTCAGCACATAGTAGTTATCAGCAAAATTGAACTGTACACTCCATTGAGTTGAATGCTTTACTTTCTATTCAATGCATTCTGTGTTAGGTTGCGTACATAACAACTCTGGGTGGTATGGAACAGTATAGATTTTGCATATCGAGTGCTCAGTGCCATGGAATACTCCAATGCAAGGTGAATTCAGTAACCTACCTGATGCCATTTACAGTGGAACAGCCATTGACTTGGTTTACTTCTGCAAAGGCTAAAGTTCCACTGTGTAGTGAAGGTAATGTTACTGAAAGTAACTTCTGGAGCATTGGTAGCACACTCATAAAATTGGTTGCAGACAACTCTAAATCATATGGTTAGTGTGCTAACAATGTTTAGATCATGTTAGCACATAATAGTTATCAGCAAAATTGAACTGTACACTCCATTGAGCTGAATGCATTACTTTCTATTCAATGCATTCTGTGGTAAGGTTGTGTACATAACAGCTCTGCATGGTTTGGAACAGTATAGATATTGCATGTAGAGTGCTCAGTGCCATGGAATACCACAATGCAAGCTGAATTCAGTAACCTACCTGGTACCATTTACAGTGGAACAGCCATTGACTTGGTTCAATTCTGCAAAGGCTAAAGTTCCACTGTGCAGAGAAGGTAATGTTACTGAAAGTAACTTCTGGAGCATTGGTAGCACACTCATAAAATTGGTTGCAGACAACTCTAAATCATATGGTTAGTGTGCTAACAATGTTTAGATCATGTTAGCACATAATAGTTATCAGCAAAATTGAACTGTACACTCCATTGAGCTGAATGCATTACTTTCTATTCAATGCATTCTGTGGTAAGGTTGTGTACATAACAGCTCTGGGAGGTGTGGAACTGTATAGATATTGCATGTAGAGTGCTCAGTGCCATGGAATACCACAATGCAAGCTGAATTCAGTAACCTACCTGGTACCATTTACAGAGGAACAGCCATTGACTTGGTTCAATTCTGCAAAGGCTAAAGTTCCACTGTGTAGTGAAGGTAATATTACTGAAAGTAACTTCTGGAGCATTGGTAGCACACTCATAAAATTGGTTGCAGACAACTCTAAATCATATGGTTAGTGTGCTAAAAATGTTTAGATCATGTTAGCACATAATACTTATCAGCAAAATTGAACTGTACACTCCATTGAGCTGAATGCATTACTATCTATTCAATGCATTCTGTGGTAAGGTTGTGTACATAACTACTGTGGGTTGCTTGGAAATGTATAGATATTGCATGTAGAGTGCTCAGTGCCATGGAATACCACAATGCAAGCTGAATTCAGTACCCTACCTGGTACCATTTACAGTGGAACAGACATGGACTTGGTTCAATTCTGCAAAGGCTAAAGTTCCACTGTGCAGAGAAGGTAATGTTTCTGAAAGTAACTTCTGAAGCATAGGTAGCACACTCATAAAATTGGTTGCAGACAACTCTAATTCATATGGTTAGTGTGCTAACAATGATTACATGATGTCAGCACATAGTAGTTATCAGCAAATTTGAACTGTACACTCCATTGAGTTGAATGCTTTGCTTTCTATTCAATGCATTCTGTGGTTAGGTTGTGTGCATTACTACTCTGGGTGGTTTGGAACTGTATAGATATTGCATGTAGAGTGCTCAGTGCCATGGAATACTCCAATGCAAGCTGAATTGAGTAACCTACCTGGTACCATTTACAGTGGAACAGCCATTGACATGGTTTACTTCTGCAAAGGCTAAAGTTCCAATGTGTAGTGAAGGTAATGTTACTGAAAGTAACTTCTGGAGCATTGGTAGCACACTCATAAAATTGGTTGCAGACAACTCTAATTCATATGGTTAGTGTGCTAACAATGATTAGATCATGTCAGTAAATAGTAGTTATCAGCAACATTGAACAGTACACTCCATTGACTTGAATGCATTACTTTCTATTCAATGCATTCTGAGGTAATGTTGTGTACATAACTACTCTGGGTGGTTTGGAACTGTATAGATATTGAATGTAGAGTGCTCAGTGCCATGGAATACCCCAAGGCAAGCTGAATTCAGTAACTTTCCTGGTACCATTTACAGTGGAACAGCCATTGACTTTGTTCAATTCTGCAAAGGCTAATGCTCCACGGTGCAGAAAAGGTAATGTTACTGAAAGTAACCTGCTGCATAGGTAGCACACTCATAAAATTGGTTGCAGACAACTCTAATTCATATGGTTAGTGTGCTAACAATGTTTACATCATGTCAGCACATAGTCGTTATCAGCAAAATTGAACTGTACACTCCATTGAGTTGAAAGCATTACTTTCTATTCAATGCATTCTGAGGTAAGGTTGTGTACATAACTACTCTGGGTGGTTTGGAACTGTATAGATATTGCATGTAGAGTGCTCAGTGCCATGGAATACTCCAATGCAAGCTGAATTGAGTAACCTACCTGGTACCATTTACAGTGGAACAGCCATTGACATGGTTTAATTCTGCAAAGGCTAAAGTTCCACTGTGTAGTGAAGGTAATGTTACTGAAAGTAACTTCTGGAGCATTGGTAGGACACTCATCAAATTGGTTGCAGACAACTCTAAATCATATGGTTAGTGTGCTAACAATGTTTACATCATGTCAGCACATAGTCGTTATCAGCAAAATTGAACTGTACACTCCATTGAGTTGAATGCATTACTTTCTATTCAATGCATTCTGAGGTAAGGTTGTGTACATAACTACTCTGGGTGGTTTGGAACTGTATAGATTTTGCATGTAGAATGCTCAGTGTCATGGAATACTCCAATGCAAGCTGATTTCAGGAACCTACCTGGTACCATTTACAGTGTAACAGACATGGACTTGGTTTACTTCTGCAAAGGCTAAAGTTCCACTGTGTAGTGAAGGTAATGTTTCTGAAAGTAACTTCTGGAGCATAGGTAGCACACTCATAAAATTGGTTGCAGACAACTCTAAATCATATGGTTAGGGTGCTAACAAAGTTTACATCATGTCAGCACATAGTAGTTATCAGGAAAATTGAACTGTACACTCCATTGACTTGAATGCATTACTTTCTATTCAATGCATCCTGAGGTAAGGATGTGTACATAACTACTCTGGGTGGTTTGGAACTGTATAGATTTTGCATGTAGAGTGCTCAGTGCCATGGAATACCCCAAGGCAAGCTGAATTCAGTAACCTACCTGGTACCATTTACAGTGGAACAGCCATTGACTTGGTTGAATTCTGCAAAGGCTAATGTTCCACTGTGCAGAGAAGGTAATGTTACTGAAATTAACCTGCTGCATAGGTAGCACACTCATAAAATTGGTTGCAGACAACTCTAATTCATATGGTTAGTGTGCTAACAATGATTAGATCATGTCAGTAAATAGTAGTTATCAGCAACATTGAACAGTACACTCCATTGAGCTGAATGCATTATTTTCTATTCAATGCATTCCGAGGTAAGGTTGTGTACATAACTACTCTGGGTGGTTTGGAACTGTATAGATATTGCATGTATAGTGCTCAGTGCCATGGAATACCACAATGCAAGCTGAATTCAGTAACCTACCTGGTACCATTTACAGTGGAACATCCATTGACATGGTTTACTTCTGCAAAGGCTAAAGTTCCAATGTGTAGTGAAGGTAATGTTACTGAAAGTAACTTCTGGAGCATTGGTAGCACACTCATAAAATTGGTTGCAGACAACTCTAAATCATATGGTTAGTGTGCTAACAATGTTTACATCATGTCAGCACATAGTAGTTATCAGCAAAATTGAACTGTACACTCCATTGACTTGAATGCATTACTTTCTATTCAATGCATTCTGAGGTAAGGTTGTGTACATAACTACTCTGGGTGGTTTGGAACTGTATAGATTTTGCATGTAGAGTGCTCAGTGCCATGGAATACCCCAAGGCAAGCTGAATTCAGTAACCTACCTGGTACCAATTACAGTGGAACAGCCATTGACTTGGTTCAATTCTGCAAAGGCTAATGTTCCACTGTGCAGAGAAGGTAATGTTACTGAAATTAACCTGCTGCATAGGTAGCACACTCATAAAAGTGGTTGCAGACAACTCTAATTCATATGGTTAGTGTGCTAACAATGTTTACATCATGTCAGCACATAGTAGTTATCAGCAAAATTGAACTGTACACTCCATTGAGTTGAATGCTTTACTTTCTATTCAATGCATTCTGTGTTAGGTTGCGTACATTACTACTCTGGGTAGTTTGGAACTGTATAGATATTGCATGTAGAGTGCTCAGTGCCATGGAATACTCCAATGCAAAGTGAATTCAGTAACCTACCTGGTACCATTTACAGTGGAACAGCCATTGTCTTGGTTCAATTCTGCAAAGGCTAAAGTTCCACTGTGCAGAGAAGGTAATGTTACTGAAAGTAACTTCAGGAGCATAGTTAGCACACTGATAAAATTGATTGCAGACATCTCTAAATCATATGGTTAGTGTGCTAACAATGCTTACATCATGTCAGTAAATAGTAGTTATCAGCAAAATTGAACTGTACACTCCATTGAGCTGAATGCATTATTTTCTATTCAATGCATTCTGTGGTAAGGTTGTGTACATAACTACTCTGGGTGGTTTGGAACTGTATAGATATTGCATGTAGATTGCTCAGTGCCATGGAATACCTCAAGGCAAGCTGAATTCAGTAACCTACCTGGTACCATTTACAGTGGAACAGCCATTGACTTGGTTCAAATCTGCAAAGGCTAAAGTTCCACTGTGTAGTGAAGGTAATATTACTGAAAGTAACTTCTGGAGCATTGGTAGCACACTCATAAAATTGGTTGCAGACAACTCTAAATCATATGGTTAGTGTGCTAACAATGTTTAGATCATGTTAGCACATAATAGTTATCAGCAAAATTGAACTGTACACTCCATTGAGCTGAATGCATTACTTTCTATTCAATGCATTCTGTGGTAAGGTTGTGTACATAACAGCTCTGGGAGGTGTGGAACTGTATAGATATTGCATGTAGAGTGCTCAGTGCCATGGAATACCACAATGCAAGCTGAATTCAGTAACCACCTGGTACCATTTACAGAGGAACAGCCATTGACTTGGTTCAATTCTGCAAAGGCTAACGTTCCACTGTGTAGTGAAGGTAATATTACTGAAAGTAACTTCTGGAGCATTGGTAGCACACTCATAAAATTGGTTGCAGACAACTCTAAATCATATGGTTAGTGTGCTAAAAATGTTTAGATCATGTTAGCACATAATACTTATCAGCAAAATTGAACTGTACACTCCATTGAGCTGAATACATTACTATCTATTCAATGCATTCTGTGGTAAGGTTGTGTACATAACTACTGTGGGTTGCTTGGAAATGTATAGATATTGCATGTAGAGTGCTCAGTGCCATGGAATACCACAATGCAAGCTGAATTCAGTACCCTACCTGGTACCATTTACAGTGGAACAGACATGGACTTGGTTCAATTCTGCAAAGGCTAAAGTTCCACTGTGCAGAGAAGGTAATGTTTCTGAAAGTAACTTCTGAAGCATAGGTAGCACACTCATAAAATTGGTTGCAGACAACTCTAATTCATATGGTTAGTGTGCTAACAATGATTACATGATGTCAGCACATAGTAGTTATCAGCAAATTTGAACTGTACACTCCATTGAGTTGAATGCTTTGCTTTCTATTCAATGCATTCTGTGGTTAGGTTGTGTGCATTACTACTCTGGGTGGTTTGGAACTGTATAGATATTGCATGTAGAGTGCTCAGTGCCATGGAATACTCCAATGCAAGCTGAATTGAGTAACCTACCTGGTACCATTTACAGTGGAACAGCCATTGACATGGTTTACTTCTGCAAAGGCTAAAGTTCCAATGTGTAGTGAAGGTAATGTTACTGAAAGTAACTTCTGGAGCATTGGTAGCACACTCATAAAATTGGTTGCAGACAACTCTAAATCATATGGTTAGTGTGCTAACAATGTTTACACCATGTCAGCACATAGTAGTTATCAGCAAAATTGAACTGTACACTCCTTTGAGTTGAATGCATTACTTTCTATTCAATGCATTCCGAGGTAAGGTTGTGTACATAACTACTCTGGGTGGTTTGGAACTGTATAGATTTTGCATGTAGAGTGCTCAGTGCCATGGAATACTCCAATGCAAGTTGATTTCAGGAACCTACCTGGTACCATTTACAGTGGAACAGCCATTGACTTGGTTTACTTCTGCAAAGGCTAAAGTTCCACTGTGTAGTGAAGGTAATGTTACTGAAATTAACATCTGGAGCATTGGTAGCACACTCATAAAATTGGTTGCAGACAAGTCTAAATCATATGGTTAGTGTGCTAACAATGTTTACATCATGTCAGCACATAGTAGTTTTCAGCAAAATTGAACTGTACACTCCATTGAGTTGAATGCATTACTTTCTATTCAATGCATTCTGAGGTAAGGTTGTGTACATAACTACTCTGGGTGGTTAGGAACTGTATAGATGTTGCATGTAGTGTGCTCAGTGCCATGGAATACTCCAAGGCCAGCTGAATTCAGGAACCTACCTGGTACCATTTACCGTGGAACAGCCGTTGACTTGGTTTACTTCTGTAAAGCCTAAAGTTCCACTGTGTAGAGAAGGTAATGTTACTGAAAGTAACTTCTGGAGCATAGGGAGAACACTCTTAAAATTGGTTGCAGACAACTCTAATTCATATGGTTAGTGTGCTAACAATGTTTACATCATGTCAGCACATAGTAGTTATGAGCAAAATTGAACATTACACTCCATTGAGTTGAATGCATTACTTTCTATTGAATGCATTCTGTGGTAAGGTTGTGTACATAACAACTCTGGGTGGTTTGGAACTGTATAGATATTGCATGTAGAGTGCTCAGTGCCATGGAATACCGCAAGGCAAGCTGAATTCATTAACCTACCTGGTACCATTTACATTGGAACAGACATGGACTTGGTTCAATTCTGCAAAGGCTAAAGTTCCACTGTGCAGAGAAGGTAAAGTTACTGAAAGTAACTTCTTCAGCATAGGTAGCACACTGATAAAATTGATTGCAGACATCTCTAAATCATATGGTTAGTGTGCTAAAAATGTTTAGATCATGTTAGCACATAATAGTTATCAGCAAAATTGAACTGTACACTCCATTGAACTGAATGCATTACTTTCTATTCAATGCATCCTGTGGTAAGGATGTGTACATAACTGCTCTGGGTGGTTTCGAACTGTATTGATATTGCATGTAGAGTGCTCAGTGCCATGGAATACCCCAAGGCAAGCTGAATTCAGTAACCTACCTGGTACCATTTACAGTGGAACAGCCATTGACTTTGTTCAATTCTGCAAAGGCTAATGCTCCACGGTGCAGAAAAGGTAATGTTACTGAAAGTAACCTGCTGCATAGGTAGCACACTCATAAAATTGGTTGCAGACAACTCTAATTCATATGGTTAGTGTGCTAACAATGTTTACATGACGTCAGCACATAGTAGTTATCAGCAAATTTGATCTGTACACCCCATTGAATTGAAAGCTTTACTTTCTATTCAATGCATTCTGAGGTAAGGATGTGTACATAACTACTCTGGGTGGTTTGGAACTGTATAGATTTTGCATGTAGAGTGCTCAGTGCCATGGAATACCCCAAGGCAAGCTGAATTCAGTAACCTACCTGGTACCATTTACAGTGGAACAGCCATTGACTTGGTTGAATTCTGCAAAGGCTAATGTTCCACTGTGCAGAGAAGGTAATGTTACTGAAATTAACCTGCTGCATAGGTAGCACACTCATAAAATTGGTTGCAGACAACTCTAATTCATATGGTTAGTGTGCTAACAATGATTAGATCATGTCAGTAAATAGTAGTTATCAGCAACATTGAACAGTACACTCCATTGAGCTGAATGCATTATTTTCTATTCAATGCATTCCGAGGTAAGGTTGTGTACATAACTACTCTGGGTGGTTTGGAACTGTATAGATATTGCATGTATAGTGCTCAGTGCCATGGAATACCACAATGCAAGCTGAATTCAGTAACCTACCTGGTACCATTTACAGTGGAACATCCATTGACATGGTTTACTTCTGCAAAGGCTAAAGTTCCAATGTGTAGTGAAGGTAATGTTACTGAAAGTAACTTCTGGAGCATTGGTAGCACACTCATAAAATTGGTTGCAGACAACTCTAAATCATATGGTTAGTGTGCTAACAATGTTTACATCATGTCAGCACATAGTAGTTATCAGCAAAATTGAACTGTACACTCCATTGACTTGAATGCATTACTTTCTATTCAATGCATTCTGAGGTAAGGTTGTGTACATAACTACTCTGGGTGGTTTGGAACTGTATAGATTTTGCATGTAGAGTGCTCAGTGCCATGGAATACCCCAAGGCAAGCTGAATTCAGTAACCTACCTGGTACCAATTACAGTGGAACAGCCATTGACTTGGTTCAATTCTGCAAAGGCTAATGTTCCACTGTGCAGAGAAGGTAATGTTACTGAAATTAACCTGCTGCATAGGTAGCACACTCATAAAAGTGGTTGCAGACAACTCTAATTCATATGGTTAGTGTGCTAACAATGTTTACATCATGTCAGCACATAGTAGTTATCAGCAAAATTGAACTGTACACTCCATTGAGTTGAATGCTTTACTTTCTATTCAATGCATTCTGTGTTAGGTTGCGTACATTACTACTCTGGGTGGTTTGGAACTGTATAGATATTGCATGTAGAGTGCTCAGTGCCATGGAATACTCCAATGCAAAGTGAATTCAGTAACCTACCTGGTACCATTTACAGTGGAACAGCCATTGTCTTGGTTCAATTCTGCAAAGGCGTAAGTTCCACTGTGCAGAGAAGGTAATGTTACTGAAAGTAACTTCTGGAGCATAGGTAGCACACTGATAAAATTGATTGCAGACATCTCTAAATCATATGGTTAGTGTGCTAACAATGCTTACATCATGTCAGTAAATAGTAGTTATCAGCAAAATTGAACTGTACACTCCATTGAGCTGAATGCATTACTTTCTATTCAATGCATTCTGTGGTAAGGTTGTGTACATAACTACTCTGGGTGGTTTGGAACTGTATAGATATTGCATGTAGATTGCTCAGTGCCATGGAATACCGCAAGGCAAGCTGAATTCAGTAACCTACCTGGTACCATTTACAGTGGAACAGCCATTGACTTGGTTCAATTCTGCAAAGGCTAAAGTTCCACTGTGTAGTGAAGGTAATATTACTGAAAGTAACTTCTGGAGCATTGGTAGCACACTCATAAAATTGGTTGCAGACAACTCTAAATCATATGGTTAGTGTGCTAACAATGTTTACATGATGTCAGCACATAGTAGTTATCAGCAAATTTGAACTGTACACTCCATTGAGTTGAATGCTTTGCTTTCTATTCAATGCATTCTGTGGTTAGGTTGTGTACATTACTACTCTGGGTGGTTTGGAACTGTATAGATATTGCATGTAGAGTGCTCAGTGCCATGGAATACTCCAATGCAAGCTGAATTGAGTAACCTACCTGGTACCATTTACAGTGGAACAGCCATTGTCATGGTTTACTTCTGCAAAGGCTAAAGTTCCAATGTGTAGTGAAGGTAATGTTGCTGAAAGTAACTTCTGGAGCATTGGTAGCACACTCATAAAATTGGTTGCAGACAACTCTAAATCATATGGTTAGTGTGCTAACAATGTTTACATCATGTCAGCACATAGTAGTTATCAGCAAAATTGAACTGTACACTCCATTGACTTGAATGCATTACTTTCTATTCAATGCATTCTGAGGTAAGGTTGTGTACATAACTACTCTGGGTGGTTTGGAACTGTATATATTTTGCATGTAGAGTGCTCAGTGCCATCGAATACCCCAAGGCAAGCTGAATTCAGTTACCTACCTGGTACCAATTACAGTGGAACAGCCATTGACTTGGTTGAATTCTGCAAAGGCTAATGTTCCACTGTGCAGAGAAGGTAATGTTACTGAAATTAACCTGCTGCATAGGTAGCACACTCATAAAATTGGTTGCAGACAACTCTAATTCATATGGTTAGTGTGCTAACAATGTTTACATCCTGTCAGCACATAGTGGTTATCAGCAAAATTGAACTGTACACTTCATTGAGCTGAAAGCTTTACTTTGTATTCAATGCATTCTGTGGTAAGGTTGTGTACATAACTACTCTGGGTGGTTTGGAACTGTATAGATATTGCATGTAGAGTGCTCAGTGCCATGGAATACCCCAAGGCAAGCTGAATTCTGTAACTTACCTGGTACCATTTACAGTGGAACAGCCATTGACTTGGTTCAATTCTGCAAAGGCTAATGTTCCACGGTGCAGAGAAGGTAATGTTACTGAAAGTAACCTGCTGCATAGGTAGCACTCTCAGAAAATTGGTTGCAGACAACTCTAATTCATATGGTTAGTGTGCTAACAACGTTTACATCATGTCATCACATAATAGTTATCAGCAAATTTGAACTGTACACTCCATTGAGTTGAATGCTTTACTTTCTATTCAATGCATTCTGTGTTAGGTTGTGTACATTACTACTCTGGGTGGTTTGGAACTGTATAGATATTGCATGTAGAGTGCTCAGTGCCATGGAATACTCCAATGCAAAGTGAATTCAGTAACCTACCTGGTACCATTTACAGTGGAACATCCATTGACATGGTTTACTTCTGCAAAGGCTAAAGTTCCACTGTGTAGTGAAGGTAATGTTACTGAAAGTAACTTCTGGAGCATTGGTAGCACACTCATAAAATTGGTTGCAGACAACTCTAAATCATATGGTTAGTGTGCTAACAATGTTTAGATCATGTTAGCACATAATAGTTATCAGCAAAATTGAACTGTACACTCCATTGAGCTGAATGCATTACTTTCTATTCAATGCATTCTGTGGTAAGGTTGTGTACATAACAGCTCTGGGTGGTTTGGAACTGTATAGATATTGCATGTAGAGTGCTCAGCGCCATGGAATACCACAATGCAAGCTGAATTCAGTAACCTACCTGGTACCATTTACAGTGGAACAGCCATTGACTTGGTTCAATTCTGCAAAGGCTAATGTTCCACGGTGCAGAGAAGGTAATGTTACTGAAAGTAACCTGCTGCATAGGTAGCACTCTCAGAAAATTGGTTGCAGACAACTCTAAATCATATGGTTAGTGTGCTAACAATGTTTACATGAAGTCAGCACATAGTAGTTATCAGCAAATTTGAACTGTACACTCCATTGAGTTGAATGCTTTGCTTTCTATTCAATGCATTCTGTGGTTAGGTTGTGTACATTACTACTCTGGGTGGTTTGGAACTGTATAGATATTGCATGTAGAGTGCTCAGTGCCATGGAATACTCCAATGCAAGCTGAATTGAGTAACCTACCTGGTACCATTTACAGTGGAACAGCCATTGTCATGGTTTACTTCTGCAAAGGCTAAAGTTCCAATGTGTAGTGAAGGTAATGTTGCTGAAAGTAACTTCTGGAGCATTGGTAGCACACTCATAAAATTGGTTGCAGACAACTCTAAATCATATGGTTAGTGTGCTAACAATGTTTACATCATGTCAGCACATAGTAGTTATCAGCAACATTGAACAGTACACTCCATTGAGCTGAATGCATTATTTTCTATTCAATGCATTCCGAGGTAAGGTTGTGTACATAACTACTCTGGGTGGTTTGGAACTGTATAGATATTGTATGTATAGTGCTCAGTGCCATGGAATACCACAATGCAAGCTGAATTCAGTAACCTACCTGGTACCATTTACAGTGGAACAGACATGGACTTGGTTCAATTCTGCAAAGGCTAAAGTTCCACTGTGCAGAGAAGGTAATGTTTCTGAAAGTAACTTCTGGAGCATTGGTAGCACACTCATAAAATTGGTTGCAGACAACTCTAAATCCTATGGTTAGTGTGCTAAAAATGTTTAGATCATGTTAGCACATAATAGTTATCAGCAAAATTGAACTGTACACTCCATTGAACTGAATGCATTACTTTCTATTCAATGCATCCTGTGGTAAGGATGTGTACATAACTGCTCTGGGTGGTTTGGAACTGTATTGATATTGCATGTAGAGTGCTCAGTGCCATGGAATACCCCAAGGCAAGCTGAATTCAGTAACCTACCTGGTACCATTTACAGTGGAACAGCCATTGACTTTGTTCAATTCTGCAAAGGCTAATGCTCCACGGTGCAGAAAAGGTAATGTTACTGAAAGTAACCTGCTGCATAGGTAGCACACTCATAAAATTGGTTGCAGACAACTCTAATTCATATGGTTAGTGTGCGAACAATGTTTACATGATGTCAGCACATAGTAGTTATCAGCAAATTTGAACTGTACACCCCATTGAATTGAAAGCTTTACTTTCTATTCAATGCATGCTGTGGTTAGGTTGTGTACATTACTACTCTGGGTGGTTTGGAACTGTATAGATATTGCATGTAGAGTGCTCAGTGCCATGGAATACTCCAATGCAAGCTGAATTGAGTAACCTACCTGGTACCATTTACAGTGGAACAGCCATTGACATGGTTTAATTCTGCAAAGGCTAAAGTTCCACTGTGCAGAGAAGGTAATGTTACTGAAATTAACCTGCTGCATAGGTAGGACACTCATAAAATTGGTTGCAGACAACTCTAATTCATATGGTTAGTGTGCTAACAATGTTTACATCCTGTCAGCTTATAGTAGTTATCAGCAAAATTGAACTGTACACTCCATTGAGCTGAAAGCTTTACTTTCTATTCAATGCATTCTGTGGTAAGGTTGTGTACATAACTACTCTGGGTGGTTTGGAACTGTATAGATATTGCATGTAGAGTGCTCAGTGCCATGGAATACCCCAAGGCAAGCTGAATTCAGTAACTTACCTGGTACCATTTACAGTGGAACAGCCATTGACTTGGTTCAATTCTGCAAAGGCTAATGTTCCACGGTGCAGAGAAGGTAATGTTACTGAAAGTAACCTGCTGCATAGGTAGCACTCTCAGAAAATTGGTTGCAGACAACTCTAATTCATATGGTTAGTGTGCTAACAACGTTTACATCATGTCATCACATAGTAGTTATCAGCAAATTTGAACTGTACACTCCATTGAGTTGAATGCTTTACTTTCTATTCAATGCATTCTGTGTTAGGTTGTGTACATTACTACTCTGGGTGGTTTGGAACTGTATAGATATTGCATGTAGAGTGCTCAGTGCCATGGAATACTCCAATGCAAAGTGAATTCAGTAACCTACCTGGTACCATTTACAGTGGAACATCCATTGACATGGTTTACTTCTGCAAAGGCTAAAGTTCCACTGTGTAGTGAAGGTAATGTTACTGAAAGTAACTTCTGGAGCATTGGTAGCACACTCATAAAATTGGTTGCAGACAACTCTAAATCATATGGTTAGTGTGCTAACAATGTTTAGATCATGTTAGCACATAATAGTTATCAGCAAAATTGAACTGTACACTCCATTGAGCTGAATGCATTACTTTCTATTCAATGCATTCTGTGGTAAGGTTGTGTACATAACAGCTCTGGGTGGTTTGGAACTGTATAGATATTGCATGTAGAGTGCTCAGTGCCATGGAATACCACAATGCAAGCTGAATTCAGTAACCTACCTGGTACCATTTACAGTGGAACAGCCATTGACTTGGTTCAATTCTGCAAAGGCTAAAGTTCCACTGTGTAGTGAAGGTAATATTACTGAAAGTAACTCTGGAGCATTGGTAGCACACTCATAAAATTGGTTGCAGACAACTCTAAATCATATGGTTAGTGTGCTAAAAATGTTTAGATCATGTTAGCACATAATACTTATCAGCAAAATTGAACTGTACACTCCATTGAGCTGAATGCATTACTTTCTATTCAATGCATTCTGTGGTAAGGTTGTGTACATAACTACTGTGGGTTGCTTGGAAATGTATAGATATTGCATGTAGAGTGCTCAGTGCCATGGAATACCACAATGCAAGCTGAATTCAGTACCCTACCTGGTACCATTTACAGTGGAACAGACATGGACTTGGTTCAATTCTGCAAAGGCTAAAGTTCCACTGTGCAGAGAAGGTAATGTTTCTGAAAGTAACTTCTGAAGCATAGGTAGCACACTCATAAAATTGGTTGCAGACAACTCTAATTCATATGGTTAGTGTGCTAACAATGATTACATGATGTCAGCACATAGTAGTTATCAGCAAAATTGAACTGTACACTCCATTGAGCTGAAAGCTTTACTTTCTATTCAATGCATTCTGTGGTAAGGTTGTGTACATAACTACTCTGGGTGGTTTGGAACTGTATAGATATTGCATGTAGAGTGCTCAGTGCCATGGAATACCCCAAGGCAAACTGAATTCAGTAACTTACCTGGTACCATTTACAGTGGAACAGCCATTGACTTGGTTCAATTCTGCAAAGGCTAATGTTCCACGGTGCAGAGAAGGTAACGTTACTGAAAGTAACCTGCTGCATAGGTAGCACTCTCAGAAAATTGGTTGCAGACAACTCTAATTCATATGGTTAGTGTGCTAACAACGTTTACATCATGTCATCACATAGTAGTTATCAGCAAATTTGAACTGTACCCTCCATTGAGTTGAATGCTTTACTTTCTATTCAATGCATTCTGTGTTAGGTTGTGTACATTACTACTCTGGGTGGTTTGGAACTGTATAGATATTGCATGTAGAGTGCTCAGTGCCATGGAATACTCCAATGCCAAGTGAATTCAGTAACCTACCTGGTACCATTTACAGTGGAACATCAATTGACATGGTTTACTTCTGCAAAGGCTAAAGTTCCACTGTGTAGTGAAGGTAATGTTACTGAAATTAACTTCTGGAGCATTGGTAGCACACTCATAAAATTGGTTGCAGACAAGTCTAAATCATATGGTTAGTGTGCTAACAATGTTTACATCATGTCAGCACATAGTAGTTTTCAGCAAAATTGAACTGTACACTCCATTGAGTTGAATGCATTACTTTCTATTCAATGCATTCTGAGGTAAGGTTGTGTACATAACTACTCTGGGTGGTTAGGAACTGTATAGATGTTGCATGTAGTGTGCTCAGTGCCATGGAATACTCCAAGGCCAGCTGAATTCAGGAACCTACCTGGTACCATTTACCGTGGAACAGCCGTTGACTTGGTTTACTTCTGTAAAGCCTAAAGTTCCACTGTGTAGAGAAGGTAATGTTACTGAAAGTAACTTCTGGAGCATAGGGAGAACACTCTTAAAATTGGTTGCAGACAACTCTAATTCATATGGTTAGTGTGCTAACAATGTTTACATCATGTCAGCACATAGTAGTTATGAGCAGAATTGAACATTACACTCCATTGAGTTGAATGCATTACTTTCTATTGAATGCATTCTGTGGTAAGGTTGTGTACATAACAACTCTGGGTGGTTTGGAACTGTATAGATATTGCATGTAGAGTGCTCAGTGCCATGGAATACCGCAAAGCAAGCTGAATTCATTAACCTACCTGGTACCATTTAAATTGGAACAGACATGGACTTGGTTCAATTCTGCAAAGCCTAAAGTTCCACTGTGCAGAGAAGGTAAAGTTACTGAAAGTAACTTCTTCAGCATAGGTAGCACACTGATAAAATTGATTGCAGACATCTCTAAATCATATGGTTAGTGTGCTAAAAATGTTTAGATCATGTTAGCACATAATAGTTATCAGCAAAATTGAACTGTACACTCCATTGAACTGAATGCATTACTTTCTATTCAATGCATCCTGTGGTAAGGATGTGTACATAACTGCTCTGGGTGGTTTCGAACTGTATTGATATTGCATGTAGAGTGCTCAGTGCCATGGAATACCCCAAGGCAAGCTGAATTCAGTAACCTACCTGGTACCATTTACAGTGGAACAGCCATTGACTTTGTTCAATTCTGCAAAGGCTAATGCTCCACGGTGCAGAAAAGGTAATGTTACTGAAAGTAACCTGCTGCATAGGTAGCACACTCATAAAATTGGTTGCAGACAACTCTAATTCATATGGTTAGTGTGCTAACAATGTTTACATGACGTCAGCACATAGTAGTTATCAGCAAATTTGAACTGTACACCCCATTGAATTGAAAGCTTTACTTTCTATTCAATGCATGCTGTGGTTAGGTTGTGTACATTACTACTCTGGGTGGTTTGGAACTGTATAGATATTGCATGTAGAGTGCTCAGTGCCATGGAATACTCCAATGCAAGCTGAATTGAGTAACCTACCTGGTACCATTTACAGTGGAACAGCCATTGACATGGTTTAATTCTGCAAAGGCTAAAGTTCCACTGTGTAGTGAAGGTAATGTTACTGAAAGTAACTTCTGGAGCATTGGTAGGACACTCATCAAATTGGTTGCAGACAACTCTAAATCATATGGTTAGTGTGCTAACAATGTTTACATCATGTCAGCACATAGTCGTTATCAGCAAAATTGAACTGTACACTCCATTGAGTTGAATGCATTACTTTCTATTCAATGCATTCTGAGGTAAGGTTGTGTACATAACTACTCTGGGTGGTTTGGAACTGTATAGATTTTGCATGTAGAATGCTCAGTGTCATGGAATACTCCAATGCAAGCTGATTTCAGGAACCTACCTGGTACCATTTACAGTGTAACAGACATGGACTTGGTTTACTTCTGCAAAGGCTAAAGTTCCACTGTGTAGTGAAGGTAATGTAACTGAAAGTAACTTCTGGATCATTGGTAGCACACTCATAAAATTGGTTGCAGACAACTCTAAATCATATGGTTAGGGTGCTAACAAAGTTTACATCATGTCAGCACATAGTAGTTATCAGGAAAATTGAACTGTACACTCCATTGACTTGAATGCATTACTTTCTATACAATGCATTCTGAGGTAAGGTTGTGTACATAACTACTCTGGGTGGTTTGGAACTGTATAGATTTTGCATGTAGAGTGCTCAGTGCCATGGAATACCCCAAGGCAAGCTGAATTCAGTAACCTACCTGATACCAATTATAGTGGAACAGCCATTGACTTTGTTCAATTCTGCAAAGGCTAATGCTCCACGGTGCAGAAAAGGTAATGTTACTGAAAGTAACCTGCTGCATAGGTAGCACACTCATAAAATTGGTTGCAGACAACTCTAATTCATATGGTTAGTGTGCTAACAATGTTTACATGACGTCAGCACATAGTAGTTATCAGCAAATTTGAACTGTACACCCCATTGAATTGAAAGCTTTACTTTCTATTCAATGCATGCTGTGGTTAGGTTGTGTACATTACTACTCTGGGTGGTTTGGAACTGTATAGATATTGCATGTAGAGTGCTCAGTGCCATGGAATACTCCAATGCAAGCTGAATTGAGTAACCTACCTGGTACCATTTACAGTGGAACAGCCATTGACATGGTTTAATTCTGCAAAGGCTAAAGTTCCACTGTGTAGTGAAGGTAATGTTACTGAAAATAACTTCTGGAGCATTGGTAGGACACTCATCAAATTGGTTGCAGACAACTCTAAATCATATGGTTAGTGTGCTAACAATGTTTACATCATGTCAGCACATAGTCGTTATCAGCAAAATTGAACTGTACACTCCATTGAGTTGAATGCATTACTTTCTATTCAATGCATTCTGAGTTAAGGTTGTGTACATAACTACTCTGGGTGGTTTGGAACTGTATAGATTTTGCATGTAGAATGCTCAGTGTCATGGAATACTCCAATGCAAGCTGATTTCAGGAACCTACCTGGTACCATTTACAGTGTAACAGACATGGACTTGGTTTACTTCTGCAAAGGCTAAAGTTCCACTGTGTAGTGAAGGTAATGTAACTGAAAGTAACTTCTGGATCATTGGTAGCACACTCATAAAATTGGTTGCAGACAACTCTAAATCATATGGTTAGGGTGCTAACAAAGTTTACATCATGTCAGCACATAGTAGTTATCAGGAAAATTGAACTGTACACTCCATTGACTTGAATGCATTACTTTCTATACAATGCATTCTGAGGTAAGGTTGTGTACATAACTACTCTGGGTGGTTTGGAACTGTATAGATTTTGCATGTAGAGTGCTCAGTGCCATGGAATACCCCAAGGCAAGCTGAATTCAGTAACCTACCTGGTACCAATTATAGTGGAACAGCCATTGACTTGGTTGAATTCTGCAAAGGCTAATGTTCCACTGTGCAGAGAAGGTAATGTTACTGAAATTAACCTGCTGCATAGGTAGCACACTCATAAAATTGGTTGCAGACAACTCTAATTCATATGGTTAGTGTGCTAACAACGTTTACATCATGTCATCACATAGTAGTTATCAGCAAATTTGAACTGTACACTCCATTGAGTTGAATGCTTTACTTTCTATTCAATGCATTCTGTGTTAGGTTGTGTACATTACTACTCTGGGTGGTTTGGAACTGTATAGATATTGCATGTAGAGTGCTCAGTGCCATGGAATACTCCAATGCAAAGTGAATTCAGTAACCTACCTGGTACCATTTACAGTGGAACATCCATTGACATGGTTTACTTCTGCAAAGGCTAAAGTTCCACTGTGTAGTGAAGGTAATGTTACTGAAATTAACTTCTGGAGCATTGGTAGCACACTCATAAAATTGGTTGCAGACAACTCTAATTCATATGGTTAGTGTGCTAACAATGATTAGATCATGTCAGTAAATAGTAGTTATCAGCAACATTGAACAGTACACTCCATTGAGCTGAATGCATTATTTTCTATTCAATGCATTCCGAGGTAAGGTTGTGTACATAACTACTCTGGGTGGTTTGGAACTGTATAGATATTGCATGTAGAGTGCTCAGTGCCATGGAATACTCCAATGCAAGCTGAATTGAGTAACCTACCTGGTACCATTTACAGTGGAACAGCCATTGTCATGGTTTACTTCTGCAAAGGCTAAAGTTCCAATGTGTAGTGAAGGTAATGTTGCTGAAAGTAACTTCTGGAGCATTGGTAGCACACTCATAAAATTGGTTGCAGACAACTCTAAATCATATGGTTAGTGTGCTAACAATGTTTACATCATGTCAGCACATAGTAGTTATCAGCAAAATTGAACTGTACACTCCATTGACTTGAATGCATTACTTTCTATTCAATGCATTCTGAGGTAAGGTTGTGTACATAACTACTCTGGGTGGTTTGGAACTGTATATATTTTGCATGTAGAGTGCTCAGTGCCATCGAATACCCCAAGGCAAGCTGAATTCAGTTACCTACCTGGTACCAATTACAGTGGAACAGCCATTGACTTGGTTGAATTCTGCAAAGGCTAATGTTCCACTGTGCAGAGAAGGTAATGTTACTGAAATTAACCTGCTGCATAGGTAGCACACTCATAAAATTGGTTGCAGACAACTCTAATTCATATGGTTAGTGTGCTAACAATGTTTACATCCTGTCAGCACATAGTGGTTATCAGCAAAATTGAACTGTACACTCCATTGAGCTGAAAGCTTTACTTTGTATTCAATGCATTCTGTGGTAAGGTTGTGTACATAACTACTCTGGGTGGTTTGGAACTGTATAGATATTGCATGTAGAGTGCTCAGTGCCATGGAATACTCCAATGCAAAGTGAATTCAGTAACCTACCTGGTACCATTTACAGTGGAACATCCATTGACATGGTTTACTTCTGCAAAGGCTAAAGTTCCACTGTGTAGTGAAGGTAATGTTACTGAAAGTAACTTCTGGAGCATTGGTAGCACACTCATAAAATTGGTTGCAGACAACTCTAAATCATATGGTTAGTGTGCTAACAATGTTTAGATCATGTTAGCACATAATAGTTATCAGCAAAATTGAACTGCACACTCCATTGAGCTGAATGCATTACTTTCTATTCAATGCATTCTGTGGTAAGGTTGTGTACATAACAGCTCTGGGTGGTTTGGAACTGTATAGATATTGCATGTAGAGTGCTCAGTGCCATGGAATACCACAATGCAAGCTGAATTCAGTAACCTACCTGGTACCATTTACAGTGGAACAGCCATTGACTTGGTTCAATTCTGCAAAGGCTAATGTTCCACTGTGCAGAGAAGGTAATGTTACTGAAATTAACCTGCTGCATAGGTAGCACACTCATAAAAGTGGTTGCAGACAACTCTAATTCATATGGTTAGTGTGCTAACAATGTTTACATCATGTCAGCACATAGTAGTTATCAGCAAAATTGAACTGTACACTCCATTGAGTTGAATGCTTTACTTTCTATTCAATGCATTCTGTGTTAGGTTGCGTACATTACTACTCTGGGTGGTTTGGAACTGTATAGATATTGCATGTAGAGTGCTCAGTGCCATGGAATACTCCAATGCAAGCTGAATTGAGTAACCTACCTGGTACCATTTACAGTGGAACAGCCATTGTCATGGTTTACTTCTGCAAAGGCTAAAGTTCCAATGTGTAGTGAAGGTAATGTTGCTGAAAGTAACTTCTGGAGCATTGGTAGCACACTCATAAAATTGGTTGCAGACAACTCTAAATCATATGGTTAGTGTGCTAACAATGTTTACATCATGTCAGCACATAGTAGTTATCAGCAAAATTGAACTGTACACTCCATTGACTTGAATGCATTACTTTCTATTCAATGCATTCTGAGGTAAGGTTGTGTACATAACTACTCTGGGTGGTTTGGAACTGTATATATTTTGCATGTAGAGTGCTCAGTGCCATCGAATACCCCAAGGCAAGCTGAATTCAGTTACCTACCTGGTACCAATTACAGTGGAACAGCCATTGACTTGGTTGAATTCTGCAAAGGCTAATGTTCCACAGTGCAGAGAAGGTAATGTTACTGAAATTAACCTGCTGCATAGGTAGCACACTCATAAAATTGGTTGCAGACAACTCTAATTCATATGGTTAGTGTGCTAACAATGTTTACATCCTGTCAGCACATAGTGGTTATCAGCAAAATTGAACTGTACACTCCATTGAGCTGAAAGCTTTACTTTCTATTCAATGCATTCTGTGGTAAGGTTGTGTACATAACTACTCTGGGTGGTTTGGAACTGTATAGATATTGCATGTAGAGTGCTCAGTGCCATGGAATACCCCAAGGCAAGCTGAATTCAGTAACTTACCTGGTACCATTTACAGTGGAACAGCCATTGACTTGGTTCAATTCTGCAAAGGCTAATGTTCCACGGTGCAGAGAAGGTAATGTTACTGAAAGTAACCTGCTGCATAGGTAGCACTCTCAGAAAATTGGTTGCAGACAACTCTAATTCATATGGTTAGTGTGCTAACAACGTTTACATCATGTCATCACATAGTAGTTATCAGCAAATTTGAACTGTACACTCCATTGAGTTGAATGCTTTACTTTCTATTCAATGCATTCTGTGTTAGGTTGTGTACATTACTACTCTGGGTGGTTTGGAACTGTATAGATATTGCATGTAGAGTGCTCAGTGCCATGGAATACTCCAATGCAAAGTGAATTCAGTAACCTACCTGGTACCATTTACAGTGGAACATCCATTGACATGGTTTACTTCTGCAAAGGCTAAAGTTCCACTGTGTAGTGAAGGTAATGTTACTGAAAGTAACTTCTGGAGCATTGGTAGCACACTCATAAAATTGGTTGCAGACAACTCTAAATCATATGGTTAGTGTGCTAACAATGCTTACATCATGTCAGTAAATAGTAGTTATCAGCAAAATTGAACTGTACACTCCATTGAGCTGAATGCATTATTTTCTATTCAATGCATTCTGTGGTAAGGTTGTGTACATAACTACTCTGGGTGGTTTGGAACTGTATAGATATTGCATGTAGATTGCTCAGTGCCATGGAATACCGCAAGGCAAGCTGAATTCAGTAACCTACCTGGTACCATTTACAGTGGAACAGCCATTGACTTGGTTGAATTCTGCAAAGGCTAATGTTCCACTGTGCAGAGAAGGTAATGTTACTGAAATTAACCTGCTGCATAGGTAGCACACTCATAAAATTGGTTGCAGACAACTCTAATTCATATGGTTAGTGTGCTAACAATGTTTACATCCTGTCAGCACATAGTGGTTATCAGCAAAATTGAACTGTACACTCCATTGAGCTGAAAGCTTTACTTTCTATTCAATGCATTCTGTGGTAAGGTTGTGTACATAACTACTCTGGGTGGTTTGGAACTGTATAGATATTGCATGTAGAGTGCTCAGTGCCATGGAATACCCCAAGGCAAGCTGAATTCAGTAACTTACCTGGTACCATTTACAGTGGAACAGCCATTGACTTGGTTCAATTCTGCAAAGGCTAATGTTCCACGGTGCAGAGAAGGTAATGTTACTGAAAGTAACCTGCTGCATAGGTAGCACTCTCAGAAAATTGGTTGCAGACAACTCTAATTCATATGGTTAGTGTGCTAACAACGTTTACATCATGTCATCACATAGTAGTTATCAGCAAATTTGAACTGTACACTCCATTGAGTTGAATGCTTTACTTTCTATTCAATGCATTCTGTGTTAGGTTGTGTACATTACTACTCTGGGTGGTTTGGAACTGTATAGATATTGCATGTAGAGTGCTCAGTGCCATGGAATACTCCAATGCAAAGTGAATTCAGTAACCTACCTGGTACCATTTACAGTGGAACATCCATTGACATGGTTTACTTCTGCAAAGGCTAAAGTTCCACTGTGTAGTGAAGGTAATGTTACTGAAAGTAACTTCTGGAGCATTGGTAGCACACTCATAAAATTGGTTGCAGACAACTCTAAATCATATGGTTAGTGTGCTAACAATGCTTACATCATGTCAGTAAATAGTAGTTATCAGCAAAATTGAACTGTACACTCCATTGAGCTGAATGCATTATTTTCTATTCAATGCATTCTGTGGTAAGGTTGTGTACATAACTACTCTGGGTGGTTTGGAACTGTATAGATATTGCATGTAGATTGCTCAGTGCCATGGAATACCGCAAGGCAAGCTGAATTCAGTAACCTACCTGGTACCATTTACAGTGGAACAGCCATTGACTTGGTTGAATTCTGCAAAGGCTAATGTTCCACTGTGCAGAGAAGGTAATGTTACTGAAATTAACCTGCTGCATAGGTAGCACACTCATAAAATTGGTTGCAGACAACTCTAATTCATATGGTTAGTGTGCTAACAATGTTTACATCCTGTCAGCACATAGTGGTTATCAGCAAAATTGAACTGTACACTCCATTGAGCTGAAAGCTTTACTTTCTATTCAATGCATTCTGTGGTAAGGTTGTGTACATAACTACTCTGGGTGGTTTGGAACTGTATAGATATTGCATGTAGAGTGCTCAGTGCCATGGAATACCCCAAGGCAAGCTGAATTGAGTAACCTACCTGGTACCATTTACAGTGGAACAGCCATTGTCATGGTTTACTTCTGCAAAGGCTAAAGTTCCACTGTGTAGTGAAGGTAATGTTACTGAAATTAACTTCTGGAGCATTGGTAGCACACTCATAAAATTGGTTGCAGACAACTCTAATTCATATGGTTAGTGTGCTAACAATGATTAGATCATGTCAGTAAATAGTAGTTATCAGCAACATTGAACAGTACACTCCATTGAGCTGAATGCATTATTTTCTATTCAATGCATTCCGAGGTAAGGTTGTGTACATAACTACTCTGGGTGGTTTGGAACTGTATAGATATTGCATGTATAGTGCTCAGTGCCATGGTATACCACAATGCAAGCTGAATTCAGTAACCTACCTGGTACCATTTACAGTGGAACAGACATGGACTTGGTTCAATTCTGCAAAGGCTAAAGTTCCACTGTGCAGAGAAGGTAATGTTTCTGAAAGTAACTTCTGGAGCATAGGTAGCACACTCATAAAATTGGTTGCAGACAACTCTAAATCCTATGGTTAGTGTGCTAAAAATGTTTAGATCATGTTAGCACATAATAGTTATCAGCAAATTTGAACTGTACACCCCATTGAATTGAAAGCTTTACTTTCTATTCAATGCATGCTGTGGTTAGGTTGTGTACATTACTACTCTGGGTGGTTTGGAACTGTATAGATATTGCATGTAGAGTGCTCAGTGCCATGGAATACTCCAATGCAAGCTGAATTGAGTAACCTACCTGGTACCATTTACAGTGGAACAGCCATTGACATGGTTTAATTCTGCAAAGGCTAAAGTTCCACTGTGCAGAGAAGGTAATGTTACTGAAATTAACCTGCTGCATAGGTAGCACACTCATAAAATTGGTTGCAGACAACTCTAATTCATATGGTTAGTGTGCTAACAATGTTTACATCCTGTCAGCACATAGTGGTTATCAGCAAAATTGAACTGTACACTCCATTGAGCTGAAAGCTTTACTTTCTATTCAATGCATTCTGTGGTAAGGTTGTGTACATAACTACTCTGGGTGGTTTGGAACTGTATAGATATTGCATGTAGAGTGCTCAGTGCCATGGAATACCCCAAGGCAAGCTGAATTCAGTAACTTACCTGGTACCATTTACAGTGGAACAGCCATTGACTTGGTTCAATTCTGCAAAGGCTAATGTTCCACGGTGCAGAGAAGGTAATGTTACTGAAAGTAACCTGCTGCATAGGTAGCACTCTCAGAAAATTGGTTGCAGACAACTCTAATTCATATGGTTAGTGTGCTAACAACGTTTACATCATGTCATCACATAGTAGTTATCAGCAAATTTGAACTGTACACTCCATTGAGTTGAATGCTTTACTTTCTATTCAATGCATTCTGTGTTAGGTTGTGTACATTACTACTCTGGGTGGTTTGGAACTGTATAGATATTGCATGTAGAGTGCTCAGTGCCATGGAATACTCCAATGCAAAGTGAATTCAGTAACCTACCTGGTACCATTTACAGTGGAACATCCATTGACATGGTTTACTTCTGCAAAGGCTAAAGTTCCACTGTGTAGTGAAGGTAATGTTACTGAAAGTAACTTCTGGAGCATTGGTAGCACACTCATAAAATTGGTTGCAGACAACTCTAAATCATATGGTTAGTGTGCTAACAATGCTTACATCATGTCAGTAAATAGTAGTTATCAGCAAAATTGAACTGTACACTCCATTGAGCTGAATGCATTATTTTCTATTCAATGCATTCTGTGGTAAGGTTGTGTACATAACTACTCTGGGTGGTTTGGAACTGTATAGATATTGCATGTAGATTGCTCAGTGCCATGGAATACCGCAAGGCAAGCTGAATTCAGTAACCTACCTGGTACCATTTACAGTGGAACAGCCATTGACTTGGTTGAATTCTGCAAAGGCTAATGTTCCACTGTGCAGAGAAGGTAATGTTACTGAAATTAACCTGCTGCATAGGTAGCACACTCATAAAATTGGTTGCAGACAACTCTAATTCATATGGTTAGTGTGCTAACAATGTTTACATCCTGTCAGCACATAGTGGTTATCAGCAAAATTGAACTGTACACTCCATTGAGCTGAAAGCTTTACTTTCTATTCAATGCATTCTGTGGTAAGGTTGTGTACATAACTACTCTGGGTGGTTTGGAACTGTATAGATATTGCATGTAGAGTGCTCAGTGCCATGGAATACCCCAAGGCAAGCTGAATTGAGTAACCTACCTGGTACCATTTACAGTGGAACAGCCATTGTCATGGTTTACTTCTGCAAAGGCTAAAGTTCCACTGTGTAGTGAAGGTAATGTTACTGAAATTAACTTCTGGAGCATTGGTAGCACACTCATAAAATTGGTTGCAGACAACTCTAATTCATATGGTTAGTGTGCTAACAATGATTAGATCATGTCAGTAAATAGTAGTTATCAGCAACATTGAACAGTACACTCCATTGAGCTGAATGCATTATTTTCTATTCAATGCATTCCGAGGTAAGGTTGTGTACATAACTACTCTGGGTGGTTTGGAACTGTATAGATATTGCATGTATAGTGCTCAGTGCCATGGAATACCACAATGCAAGCTGAATTCAGTAACCTACCTGGTACCATTTACAGTGGAACAGACATGGACTTGGTTCAATTCTGCAAAGGCTAAAGTTCCACTGTGCAGAGAAGGTAATGTTTCTGAAAGTAACTTCTGGAGCATAGGTAGCACACTCATAAAATTGGTTGCAGACAACTCTAAATCCTATGGTTAGTGTGCTAAAAATGTTTAGATCATGTTAGCACATAATAGTTATCAGCAAATTTGAACTGTACACCCCATTGAATTGAAAGCTTTACTTTCTATTCAATGCATGCTGTGGTTAGGTTGTGTACATTACTACTCTGGGTGGTTTGGAACTGTATAGATATTGCATGTAGAGTGCTCAGTGCCATGGAATACTCCAATGCAAGCTGAATTGAGTAACCTACCTGGTACCATTTACAGTGGAACAGCCATTGACATGGTTTAATTCTGCAAAGGCTAAAGTTCCACTGTGCAGAGAAGGTAATGTTACTGAAATTAACCTGCTGCATAGGTAGCACACTCATAAAATTGGTTGCAGACAACTCTAATTCATATGGTTAGTGTGCTAACAATGTTTACATCCTGTCAGCACATAGTAGTTATCAGCAAAATTGAACTGTACACTCCATTGAGCTGAAAGCTTTACTTTCTATTCAATGCATTCTGTGGTAAGGTTGTGTACATAACTACTCTGGGTGGTTTGGAACTGTATAGATATTGCATGTAGAGTGCTCAGTGCCATGGAATACCCCAAGGCAAACTGAATTCAGTAACTTACCTGGTACCATTTACAGTGGAACAGCCATTGACTTGGTTCAATTCTGCAAAGGCTAATGTTCCACGGTGCAGAGAAGGTAACGTTACTGAAAGTAACCTGCTGCATAGGTAGCACTCTCAGAAAATTGGTTGCAGACAACTCTAATTCATATGGTTAGTGTGCTAACAACGTTTACATCATGTCATCACATAGTAGTTATCAGCAAATTTGAACTGTACACTCCATTGAGTTGAATGCTTTACTTTCTATTCAATGCATTCTGTGTTAGGTTGTGTACATTACTACTCTGGGTGGTTTGGAACTGTATAGATATTGCATGTAGAGTGCTCAGTGCCATGGAATACTCCAATGCAAAGTGAATTCAGTAACCTACCTGGTACCATTTACAGTGGAACATCCATTGACATGGTTTACTTCTGCAAAGGCTAAAGTTCCACTGTGTAGTGAAGGTAATGTTACTGAAAGTAACTTCTGGAGCATTGGTAGCACACTCATAAAATTGGTTGCAGACAACTCTAAATCATATGGTTAGTGTGCTAAAAATGTTTAGATCATGTTAGCACATAATACTTATCAGCAAAATTGAACTGTACACTCCATTGAGCTGAATGCATTACTTTCTATTCAATGCATTCTGTGGTAAGGTTGTGTACATAACTACTGTGGGTTGCTTGGAAATGTATAGATATTGCATGTAGAGTGCTCAGTGCCATGGAATACCACAATGCAAGCTGAATTCAGTACCCTACCTGGTACCATTTACAGTGGAACAGACATGGACTTGGTTCAATTCTGCAAAGGCTAAAGTTCCACTGTGCAGAGAAGGTAATGTTTCTGAAAGTAACTTCTGAAGCATAGGTAGCACACTCATAAAATTGGTTGCAGACAACTCTAATTCATATGGTTAGTGTGCTAACAATGATTACATGATGTCAGCACATAGTAGTTATCAGCAAATTTGAACTGTACACTCCATTGAGTTGAATGCTTTGCTTTCTATTCAATGCATTCTGTGGTTAGGTTGTGTGCATTACTACTCTGGGTGGTTTGGAACTGTATAGATATTGCATGTAGAGTGCTCAGTGCCATGGAATACTCCAATGCAAGCTGAATTGAGTAACCTACCTGGTACCATTTACAGTGGAACAGCCATTGACATGGTTTACTTCTGCAAAGGCTAAAGTTCCAATGTGTAGTGAAGGTAATGTTACTGAAAGTAACTTCTGGAGCATTGGTAGCACACTCATAAAATTGGTTGCAGACAACTCTAAATCATATGGTTAGTGTGCTAACAATGTTTACATCATGTCAGCACATAGTAGTTATCAGCAAAATTGAACTGTACACTCCTTTGAGTTGAATGCATTACTTTCTATTCAATGCATTCCGAGGTAAGGTTGTGTACATAACTACTCTGGGTGGTTTGGAACTGTATAGATTTTGCATGTAGAGTGCTCAGTGCCATGGAATACTCCAATGCAAGCTGATTTCAGGAACCTACCTGGTACCATTTACAGTGGAACAGCCATTGACTTGGTTTACTTCTGCAAAGGCTAAAGTTCCACTGTGTAGTGAAGGTAATGTTACTGAAATTAACTTCTGGAGCATTGGTAGCACACTCATAAAATTGGTTGCAGACAAGTCTAAATCATATGGTTAGTGTGCTAACAATGTTTACATCATGTCAGCACATAGTAGTTTTCAGCAAAATTGAACTGTACACTCCATTGAGTTGAATACATTACTTTCTATTGAATGCATTCTGTGGTAAGGTTGTGTATATAACAACTCTGGGTGGTTTGGAACTGTATAGATATTGCAAGTAGAGTGCTCAGTGCCATGGAATACCGCAAGGCAAGCTGAATTCATTAACCTACCTGGTACCATTTACAGTGGAACAGACATGGAATTGGTTCAATTCTGCAAAGGCTAAAGTTCCACTGTGCAGAGAAGGTAATGTTACTGAAAGTAACTTCTTCAGCATAGGTAGCACACTGATAAAATTGATTGCAGACATCTCTAAATCATATGGTTAGTGTGCTAACAATGCTTACATCATGTCAGTACATAGTAGTTATCAGCAAAATTGAACTGTACACTCCATTGAGTTGAATGCATTACTTTCTATTCAATGCATTCTGTGGTAAGTGTGTGTACATAACTACTCTGGGTGGTTTGGAGCTGTATAGATATTGCATGTATAGTGCTCAGTGCCATGGAATACCACAATGCAAGCTGAATTCAGTAACCTACCTGGTACCATTTACAGTGGAACAGCCATTGACTTTGTTCAATTCTGCAAAGGCTAATGCTCCACGGTGCAGAAAAGGTAATGTTACTGAAAGTAACCTGCTGCATAGGTAGCACACTCATAAAATTGGTTGCAGACAACTCTAATTCATATGGTTACTGTGCTAACAATGTTTACATGACGTCAGCACATAGTAGTTATCAGCAAATTTGAACTGTACACCCCATTGAATTGAAAGCTTTACTTTCCATTCAATGCATGCTGTGGTTAGGTTGTGTACATTACTACTCTGGGTGGTTTGGAACTGTATAGATATTGCATGTAGAGTGCTCAGTGCCATGGAATACTCCAATGCAAGCTGAATTGAGTAACCTACCTGGTACCATTTACAGTGGAACAGCCATTGACATGGTTTAATTCTGCAAAGGCTAAAGTTCCACTGTGTAGTGAAAGTAATGTTACTGAAAGTAACTTCTGGAGCATTGGTAGCACACTCATCAAATTGGTTGCAGACAACTCTAAATCATATGGTTAGTGAGCTAACAATGTTTACATCATGTCAGCACATAGTCGTTATCAGCAAAATTGAACTGTACACTCCATTGAGTTGAATGCATTACTTTCTATTCAATGCATTCTGAGGTAAGGTTGTGTACATAACTACTCTGGGTGGTTTGGAACTGTATAGATATTGCATGTATAGTGCTCAGTGCCATGGAATACCACAATGCAAGCTGAATTCAGTAACCTACCTGGTACCATTTACAGTGGAACAGTCATGGACTTGGTTCAATTCTGCAAAGGCTAAAGTTCCACTGTGCAGAGAAGGAAATGTTTCTGAAAGTAACTTCTGGAGCATAGGTAGCACACTCATAAAATTGGTTGCAGACAACTCTAAATCCTATGGTTAGTGTGCTAAAAATGTTTAGAACATGTTAGCACATAATAGTTATCAGCAAAATTGAACTGTACACTCCATTGAACTGAATGCATTACTTTCTATTCAATGCATCCTGTGGTAAGGATGTGTACATAACTGCTCTGGGTGGTTTGGAACTGTATTGATATTGCATGTAGAGTGCTCAGTGCCATGGAATACCCCAAGGCAAGCTGAATTCAGTAACCTACCTGGTACCATTTACAGTGGAACAGACATGGACTTGGTTTACTTCTGCAAAGGCTAAAGTTCCACTGTGTAGAGAAGGAAATGTTACTGAAAGTAACTTCTGGAGCATAGGTAGAACACTCATAGAATTGGTTGCAGACAAGTCTAAATCATATGGATATTGTGTTAACAATGTTTAGATCATGTTAGCACATAATAGCTATCAGCAAAATTGAACTGTACACTCCATTGAGATGAATGCATTACTTTCTATTCATTGCATTCTGTGGTAAGGTTGTGTACATAACTACTCTGGGTTGTTTGGAACTGTATAGATATTGCATGTAGAGTGCTCAGTGGCATGGAATACCACAATGCAAGCTGAATTCAGTAACCTACCTGGTACCATTTACAGTGGAACATCCATTGACTTGGTTCAATTCTGCAAAGGCTAAAGTTCCACTGTGTAGTGAAGGTAATGTTACTGAAAGTAACTTCTGGATCATTGGTAGCACACTCATAAAATTGGTTGCAGACAACTCTAAATCATATGGTTAGGGTGCTAACAAAGTTTACGTCATGTCAGCACATAGAAGTTATCAGGAAAATTGAACTGTACACTCCATTGAGTTGAATGCATTACTTTCTATACAATGCATTCTGAGGTAAGGTTGTGTACATAACTACTCTGAGTGGTTTGGAACTGTATAGATTTTGCATGTAGAGTGCTCAGTGCCATGGAATACCCCAAGGGAAGCTGAATTCAGTAACCTACCTGGTACCATTTACAGTGGAACAGCCATTGACTTGGTTGAATTCTGCAAAGGCTAATGTTCCACTGTGCAGAGAAGGTAATGTTACTGAAATTAACCTGCTGCATAGGTAGCACACTCATAAAATTGGTTGCGGACAACTCTAATTCATATGGTTAGTGTGCTAACAATGTTTACATCATGTCATCACTTAGTAGTTATCAGCAAATTTGAACTGTACACTCCATTGAGTTGAATGCTTTACTTTCTATTCAATGCATTCTGTGTTAGTTTGCGTATATTACTCCTCTGGGTGGTTTGGAACTGTATAGATATTGCATGTAGAGTGCTCAATGCCATGGAATACTCCAATGCAAGCTGAATTGAGTAGACTACCTGGTACCATTTACAGTGGAACAGCCATTGACATGGTTTACTTCTGCAAAGGCTAAAGTTCCACTGTGTAGTGAAGGTAATGTTACTGAAAGTAACTTCTGGAACATTGGTAGCACACTCATCAAATTGGTTGCAGACAACTCTAAATCATATGGTTAGTGTGCTAACAATGTTTACATCATGTCAGCACATAGTAGTTATCAGCAAAATTGAAGTGTACACTCCATTGAGTTGAATGCATTACTTTCTATTCAATGCATTCTGAGGTAAGGTTGTGTACATAACTACTCTGGGTGGTTTGGAACTGTATAGATTTTGCATGTAGAATGCTCAGTGCCATGGAATACTCCAATGCAAGCTGATTTCAGGAACCTACCTGGTACCATTTACAGTGGAACAGACATGGACTTGGTTTACTTCTGCAAAGGCTAAAGTTCCACTGTGTAGAGAAGGAAATGTTACTGAAAGTAACTTCTGGAGCATAGGTAGAACACTCATAGAATTGGTTGCAGACAACTCTAAATCATATGGTTAGTGTGCTAACAATGTTTAGATCATGTTAGCACATAATAGTTATCAGCAAAATTGAACCGTACACTCCATTGAGCTGAAAGCATTACTTTCTATTGAATGCATTCTGTGGTAAGGTTGTGTACATAACTACTCTGGGTTGTTTGGAACTGTATAGATATTGAATGTAGAGTGCTCAGTGCCATGGAATACCCCAAGGCAAGCTGAATTCAGTAACTTTCCTGGTACCATTTACAGTGGAACAGCCATTGACTTGGTTCAATTCTGCAAAGGCTAATGTTCCACGGTGCAGAGAAGGTAATGTTACTGAAAGTAACCTGCTGCATAGGTAGCACTCTCAGAAAATTGGTTGCAGACAACTCTAATTCATATGGTTAGTGTGCTAACAATGTTTACATCATGTCATCACATAGTAGTTATCAGCAAATTTGAACTGTACACTCCATTGAGTTGAATGCTTTACTTTCTATTCAATGCATTCTGTGTTAGGTTGTGTACATTAGTACTCTGGGTGGTTTGGAACTGTATAGATATTGCATGTAGAGTGCTCAGTGCCATGGAATACCACAATGCAAGCTGAATTCAGTAACCTACCTGGTACCATTTACAGTGGAACAGCCATTGACTTGGTTCAATTCTGCAAAGGCTAAAGTTCCACTGTGTAGTGAAGGTAATATTACTGAAAGTAACTTCTGGAGCATTGGTAGCACACTCATAAAATTGGTTGCAGACAACTCTAAATCATATGGTTAGTGTGCTAACAATGTTTAGATCATGTTAGCACATAATACTTATCAGCAAAATTGAACTGTACACTCGATTGAGCTGAATGCATTACTTTCTATTCAATGCATTCTGTGATAAGGTTGTGTACATAACTACTGTGGGTTGTTTGGAAATGTATAGATATTGCATGTAGAGTGCTCAGTGCCATGGAATACCACAATGCAAGCTGAATTCAGTACCCTACCTGGTACCAATTACAGTGGAACAGCCATTGACTTGGTTGAATTCTGCAAAGGCTAATGTTCCACTGTGCAGAGAAGGTAATGTTACTGAAATTAACCTGCTGCATAGGTAGCACACTCATAAAATTGGTTGCAGACAACTCTAATTCATATGGTTAGTGTGCTAACAATGTTTACATCATGTCAGCACATAGTAGTTATCAGCAAAATTGAACTGTACACTCCATTGAGCTGAAAGCTTTACTTTCTATTCAATGCATTCTGTGGTAAGGTTGTGTACATAACTACACTGGGTGGTTTGGAACTGTATAGATATTGCATGTAGAGTGCTCAGTGCCATGGAATACCCCAAGGCAAGCTGAATTCAGTAACTTACCTGGTACCATTTACAGTGGAACAGCCATTGACTTGGTTCAATTCTGCAAAGGCTAATGTTCCACGGTGCAGAGAAGGTAATGTTACTGAAAGTAACCTGCTGCATAGGTAGCACTCTCAGAAAATTGGTTGCAGACAACTCTAATTCATATGGTTAGTGTGCTAACAATGTTTACATCATGTCATCACATAGTAGTTATCAGCAAATTTGAACTGTACACTCCATTGAGTTGAATGCTTTACTTTCTATTCAATGCATTCTGTGTTAGGTTGTGTACATTACTACTCTGGGTGGTTTGGAACTGTATAGATATTGCATGTAGAGTGCTCAGTGCCATGGAATACTCCAATGCAAAGTGAATTCAGTAACCTACCTGGTACCATTTACAGTGGAACAGCCATTGACATGGTTTACTTCTGCAAAGGCTAAAGTTCCATTGTGTAGTGAAGGTAATGTTACTGAAAGTAACTTCTGGAGCATTGGTAGCACACTCATAAAATTGGTTGCAGACAACTCTAAATCATATGGTTAGTGTGCTAACAATGTTTACATCATGTCAGCACATAGTAGTTATCAGCAAAATTGAACTGTACACTCCATTGACTTGAATGCATTACTTTCTATTCAATGCATTCTGAGGTAAGGTTGTGTACATAACTACTCTGGGTGGTTTGGAACTGTATAGATTTTGCATGTAGAGTGCTCAGTGCCATGGAATACCCCAAGGCCAGCTGAATTCAGTAACCTACCTGGTACCAATTACAGTGGAACAGCCATAGACTTGATTCAATTCTGCAAAGGCTAATGTTCCACTGTGCAGAGAAGGTAATGTTACTAAAATTAACCTGCTGCATAGGTAGCACACTCATAAAATTGGTTGCAGACAACTCTAATTCATATGGTTAGTGTGCTAACAATGTTTACATCATGTCAGCACATAGTAGTTATCAGCAAAATTGAACTGTACACTCCATTGAGCTGAAAGCTTTACTTTCTATTCAATGCATTCTGTGGTAAGGTTGTGTACATAACTACACTGGGTGGTTTGGAACTGTATAGATATTGCATGTAGAGTGCTCAGTGCCATGGAATACCCCAAGGCAAGCTGAATTCAGTAACTTACCTGGTACCATTTACAGTGGAACAGCCATTGACTTGGTTCAATTCTGCAAAGGCTAATGTTCCACGGTGCAGAGAAGGTAATGTTACTGAAAGTAACCTGCTGCATAGGTAGCACTCTCAGAAAATTGGTTGCAGACAACTCTAATTCATATGGTTAGTGTGCTAACAATGTTTACATCATGTCATCACATAGTAGTTATCAGCAAATTTGAACTGTACACTCCATTGAGTTGAATGCTTTACTTTCTATTCAATGCATTCTGTGTTAGGTTGCGTACATTACTACTCTGGGTGGTTTGGAACTGTATAGATATTGCATGTAGAGTGCTCAGTGCCATGGAATACTCCAATGCAAAGTGAATTCAGTAACCTACCTGGTACCATTTACAGTGGAACAGCCATTGTCTTGGTTCAATTATGGAAAGGCGAAAGTTCCACTGTGTAGTGAAGTTAATGTTACTGAAAGTAACTTCAGGAGCATAGTTAGCACACTGATAAAATTGATTGCAGACATCTCTAAATCATATGGTTAGTGTGCTAACAATGCTTACATCATGTCAGTAATTAGTAGTTATCAGCAAAATTGAACTGTACACTCCATTGAGCTGAATGCATTATTTTCTATTCAATGCATTCTGTGGTAAGGTTGTGTACATAACTACTCTGGGTTGTTTGGAACTGTATAGATTTTGCATGTAGATTGCTCAGTGCCATGGAATACCGCAAGGCAAGCTGAATTCAGTAACCTACCTGGTACCATTTACAGTGGAACAGCCATTGACTTGGTTCAATTCTGCAAAGGCTAAAGTTCCACTGTGTAGTGAAGGTAATATTACTGAAAGTAACTTCTGGAGCATTGGTAGCACACTCATAAAATTGGTTGCAGACAACTCTAAATCATATGGTTAGTGTGCTAACAATGTTTACATGATGTCAGCACATAGTAGTTATCAGCAAATTTGAACTGTACACTCCATTGAGTTGAATGCTTTGCTTTCTATTCAATGCATTCTGTGGTTAGGTTGTGTACATTACTACTCTGGGTTGTTTGGAACTGTATAGATATTGCATGTAGAGTGCTCAGTGCCATGGAATACTCCAATGCAAGCTGAATTGAGTAACCTACCTGGTACCATTTACAGTGGAACAGCCATTGACATGGTTTACTTCTGCAAAGGCTAAAGTTCCAATGTGTAGTGAAGGTAATGTTACTGAAAGTAACTTCTGGAGCATTGGTAGCCCACTCATAAAATTGGTTGCAGACAACTCTAAATCATATTGTTAGTGTGCTAACAATGTTTACATCATGTCAGCACATAGTAGTTATCAGCAAAATTGAACTGTACACTCCATTGACTTGAATGCATTACTTTCTATTCAATGCATTCTGAGGTAAGGTTGTGTACATAACTACTCTGGGTGGTTTGGAACTGTATATATTTTGCATGTAGAGTGCTCAGTGCCATCGAATACCCCAAGGCAAGCTGAATTCAGTAACCTACCTGGTACCAATTACAGTGGAACAGCCATTGACTTGGTTGAATTCTGCAAAGGCTAATGTTCCGCTGTGCAGAGAAGGTAATGTTACTGAAATTAACCTGCTGCATAGGTAGCACACTCATAAAATTGGTTGCAGACAACTCTAATTCATATGGTTAGTGTGCTAACAATGTTTACATCATGTCAGCACATTGTAGTTATCAGCAAAATTGAACTGTACACTCCATTGAGCTGAAAGCTTTACTTTCTATTCAATGCATTCTGTGGTAAGGTTGTGTACATAACTACTCTGGGTGGTTTGGAACTGTATAGATATTGCATGTAGAGTGCTCAGTGCCATGGAATACCCCAAGGCAAGCTGAATTCAGTAACTTACCTGGTACCATTTACAGTGGAACAGCCATTGACTTGGTTCAATTCTGCAAAGGCTAATGTTCCACGGTGCAGAGAAGGTAATGTTAGTGAAAGTAACCTGCTGCATAGGTAGCACTCTCAGAAAATTGGTTGCAGACAACTCTAATTCATATGGTTAGTGTGCTAACAATGTTTACATCATGTCATCACATAGTAGTTATCAGCAAATTTGAACTGTACACTCCATTGAGTTGAATGCTTTACTTTCTATTCAATGCATTCGGTGTTAGGTTGTGTACATTACTACTCTGGGTGGTTTGGAACTGTATAGATATTGCATGTAGAGTGCTCAGTGCCATGGAATACTCCAATGCAAAGTGAATTCAGTAACCTACCTGGTACCATTTACAGTGGAACATCCATTGACATGGTTTACTTCTGCAAAGGCTAAAGTTCCACTGTGTAGTGAAGGTAATGTCACTGAAAGTAACTTCTGGAGCATTGGTAGCACACTCATAAAATTGGTTGCAGACAACTCTAAATCATATGGTTAGTGTGCTAAAAATGTTTAGATCATGTTAGCACATAATACTTATCAGCAAAATTGAACTGTACACTCCATTGAGCTGAATGCATTACTTTCTATTCAATGCATTCTGTGGTAAGGTTGTGTACATAACTACTGTGGGTTGCTTGGAAATGTATAGATATTGCATGTAGAGTGCTCAGTGCCATGGAATACCACAATGCAAGCTGAATTCAGTACCCTACCTGCTACCATTTACAGAGGAACAGACATGGACTTGGTTCAATTCTGCAAAGGCTAAAGTTCCACTGTGCAGAGAAGGTAATGTTTCTGAAAGTAACTTCTGAAGCATAGGTAGCACACTCATAAAATTGGTTGCTGACAACTCTAATTCATATGGTTAGTGTGCTAACAATGATTACATGATGTCAGCACATAGTAGTTATCAGCAAATTTGAACTGTACACTCCATTGAGTTGAATGCTTTGCTTTCTATTCAATGCATTCTGTGGTTAGGTTGTGTACATTACTACTCTGGGTGGTTTGGAACTGTATAGATATTGCATGTAGAGTGCTCAGTGCCATGGAATACTCCAATGCAAGCTGAATTGAGTAACCAACCTGGTACCATTTACAGTGGAACAGCCATTGACATGGTTTACTTCTGCAAAGGCTAAAGTTCCAATGTGTAGTGAAGGTAATGTTACTGAAAGTAACTTCTGGAGCATTGGTAGCACACTCATAAAATTGGTTGCAGACAACTCTAACTCATATGGTTAGTGTGCTAACAATGTTTACATCATGTCAGCACATAGTAGTTATCAGTAAAATTGAACTGTACACTCCATTGACTTGAATGCATTACTTTCTATTCAATGCATTCTGAGGTAAGGTTGTGTACATAACTACTCTGGGTGGTTTGGAACTGTATAGATTTTGCATGTAGAGTGCTCAGTGCCATGGAATACCCCAAGGCAAGCTGAATTCAGTAACCTATCTGGTACCAATTACAGTGGAACAGCCATTGACTTGGTTGAATTCTGCAAAGGCTAATGTTCCACTGTGCAGAGAAGGTAATGTTTCTGAAAGTAACTTCTGGAGCATTGGTAGCACACTCATAAAATTGGTTGCAGACAACTCTAAATCATATGGTTAGTGTGCTAACAATGTTTAGATCATGTTAGCACATACTACTTATCAGCAAAATTGAACTGTACACTTCATTGAGCTGAATGCATTACTTTCTATTCAATGCATTCTGTGGTAAGGTTGTGTACATAACTACTGTGGGTTGTTTGGAAATGTATAGATATTGCATGTAGAGTGCTCAGTGCCATGGAATACCACAATGCAAGCTGAATTCAGTACCCTACCTGGTACCATTTACAGTGGAACAGACATGGACTTGGTTCAATTCTGCAAAGGCTAAAGTTCCACTGTGCAGAGAAGGTAATGTTTCTGAAAGTAACTTCTGGAGCATAGGTAGCACACTCATAAAACTGGTTGCAGACAACTCTAATTCATATGGTTAGTGTGCTAACCATGTTTACATCATGTCATCACATAGTAGTTATCAGCAAATTTGAACTGTACACTCCATTGAGTTGAATGCTTTACTTTCTATTCAATGCATTCTGTGGTAAGGGTGTGTACATAACTACTCTGGGTGGTTTGGAACTGTATAGATATTGCATGTAGAGTGCTCGGTGCCATGGAATACCCCAAGGCAAGCTGAATTCAGTAACCTACCTGGTACCATTAACAGTGGAACAGCCATTGTCTTGGTTCAATTCTGCAAAGGCGAAAGTTCCACTGTGCAGAGAAGGTAATGTTACTGAAAGTAACTTCTGGAGCATAGGTAGCACACTGATAAAATTGATTGCAGACTTCTCTAAATCATATGGTTAGTGTGCTAACAATGCTTACATCATGTCAGTAAATAGTAGTTATCAGCAAAATTGAACTGTACACTCCATTGAGCTGAAAGCTTTACTTTCTATTCAATGCATTCTGTGGTAAGGTTGTGTACATAACTACTCTGGGTGGTTTGGAACTGTATAGATATTGCATGTAGAGTGCTCAGTGCCATGGAATACCCCAAGGCAAGCTGAATTCAGTAACCTACCTGGTACCATTTACAGTGGAACAGCCATTGACTTGGTTCAATTCTGCAAAGGCTAATGTTCCACTGTGCAGAGAAGGTAATGTTACTGAAATTAACCTGCTGCATAGGTAGCACACTCATAAAAGTGGTTGCAGACAACTCTAATTCATATGGTTAGTGTGCTAGCAATGTTTACATCATGTCAGCACATAGTAGTTATCAGCAAAATTGAACTGTACACTCCATTGAGTTGAATGCTTTACTTTCTATTCAATGCATTCTGTGTTAGGTTGCGTACATTACTACTCTGGGTGGTTTGGAACTGTATAGATATTGCATGTAGAGTGCTCAGTGCCATGGAATACTCCAATGCAAGCTGAATTGAGTAAACTACCTGGTACCATTTACAGTGGAACAGCCATTGACACGGTTTTCTTCTGCAAAGGCTAAAGTTCCACTGTGTAGTGAAGGTAATGTTACTGAAAGTAACTTCTGGAGCATTGGTAGCACACTCATAAAATTGGTTGCAGACAACTCTAAATCATATGGTTAGCGTGCTAACAATGTTTAGTTCATGTCATCACATAGTAGTTATCAGCAAATTTGAACTGTACACTCCATTGAGTTGAATGCTTTACTTTCTATTCAATGCATTCTGTGGTAAGGTTGTGTACATAACTACTCTGGGTGGTTTGGAACTGTATAGATATTGCATGTAGAGTGCTCAGTGCCATGGAATACCCCAAGGCAAGCTGAATTCAGTAACTTACCTGGTACCATTTACAATGGAACAGCCATTGACTTGGTTCAATTCTGCAAAGGCTAATGTTCCACGGTGCAGAGAAGGTAATGTTACTGAAAGTAACCTGCTGCATATGTAGCACTCTCAGAAAATTGGTTGCAGACAACTCTAATTCATATGGTTAGTGTGATAACAATGTTTACATCATGTCATCACATAGTAGTTATCAGCAAATTTGAACTGTACACTCCATTGAGTTGAATGCTTTACTTTCTATTCAATGCATTCTGTGGTAAGGTTGTGTACATAACTACTCTGGGTGGTTTGGAACTGTATAGATATTGCATGTAGAGTGCTCAGTGCCATGGAATACTCCAATGCAAGCTGAATTCCGGAACCTAGCTGAGAACATTTAGAGTGGAACGACCAATGACTTGGTTTATTTCTGTAAACTCTAAATTTCCTCTGTTTAATGAATGTCATGTTATTGAACGAAACTTCACGAACTTTGGTAGCTCATCGATAAGATTGGCTGCCGACTACTCTAAATGTTATGTTGAGTAAAATAATAATGTTTACATCAAGTTAGCACATGCTAGTTTTCAGCAAAATTGAACTGTACACTCCGTTGTGTTGAATGCAATGCTTACTATACAATGAATTTTGAATTAAGAAAGTGCACATAACTACTCAGGGTGATTTGTAACTGTATCGATATTGCATATCGAGTGCTCAGTGCCATGGAATACACAAATACAAAGTGAATTCAGGCAGCTAACGTAATATTTAGAGTGGAACTGCTTATGAGTTGGTTTAGTTGTTTAAACGCTAATCGTCCACTGTGTAGGGAACGTGATATAACTGAAAGTAACTTCTGGATCTTTGGCAGCACACTCATAATATTGGTTTCAGACGTAAGATAATAAGGTTTTCATCAAGTTAGAACATACTAGCCTTAAGCAAAATTGAATTGTACACTCCATTGAGTTGATTGCATTAATTACTGTTGAATATATTTTGTGTTAAGGATGTGTACCATAACTACTCAGGGTGAATTGGAAATGTATAGATATTGCATGTAGAATATTCAGTGCCATGGAATGCGCAAATGCAAGCTGAATTCCGGAACCTAGCTGATAACATTTAGAGTGGAACGACCAATGACTTGGTTTATTTCTGTAAACTCTAAATTTCCTCTGTGTAGTGAATGTCATGTTACTGAATGAAACTTCACGAACTTTGGTAGGTCATCGATAATATTGGCTGCCGACTACTCTAAATCATATGTTGAGTAAAATAATAAGGTTTCCATCAAGTTAGCACATACTAATTTTCAGCAAAATTGAACTGTGCCCTCCATTGAGTTGATTGCATTAATTACTGTTCAATATATTTTGTGTTAAGGATGTGTACCATAACTACTCAGGGTGAATTGGAAATGTATAGATATTGCATGTAGAGTATTCAGTGCCATGGAATACGGAAATGCAAGCTGAATTCCGGAACCTACCTGATAGCATTTAGAGTAGAACTGCCAATGACTTGGTATATTTCTGTAAACTCTAATGCTCCACAGTGTAGAGAACGTGATGATAATGAAAGAAACTTATGGAGCTTTGGTAGCACTCTCATCAAATGGTTGCAGGCTACTCTAAATGATTTGGTGAGTAGAATAATAAAGTTCCCATCACGTTACCACATAATGGTTTTCAACGGAATTTAACTCTACTCTCCAGTGAGTTGAAAGCATTACTTTCTATTTAATGCAATTTGTTAAGAAAGGGTACATAACTACTCAGGGTGATTTCGAACTATATACCTATTGCATTTAGAGTGCTCAGTGCCATGGTGTACTCAAATGCAAGCTGAATTCAGGAACCTACCTGATAACATTTAGGGTGGAACTACCAATGACTGGGTTTAGTTCTGTAAACTCTAAATTTCCTCAGTGCCGTGAACGTCATGTTACTGAATGAAACTTCACGAACTTTGGTAGCTCATCGATAATATTGGCTGCCGACTACTCTAAATCATATGTTGAGTAAAATAATAATGTTTACATCAAGTTAGCACATACTAGTTTTCAGCAAAATTGAACTGTACACTCTGTTGTGTTGAATGCATTGCTTACTATACAATGAATTTTGAATTAAGGAAGTGTACATAACTACTCAGGGTGATTTGTAACTGTATAGATATTGCATATCGAGTGCTCAGTGCCATGGAATACACAAATACAAACTGAATTCCGGCACCTAGCGTAATATTTAGAGTGGAACTTTTCATGAGTTGGTTTAGTTGTTTAAACGCTAATCGTCCACTGTGTAGGGAACGTGATATAACTGAAAGTAACTTCTGGATCTTTGGCAGCACACTCATAAGATTGGTTGCAGACGTAAGATAATAAGGTTTTCATCAAGTTAGAACATACTAGCTTTAAGCAAAATTGAATTGTACACTCCATTGAGTTGAATGCATTAATTACTGTTCAATATATTTTGTGTTAAGGATGTGTACCATAACTACTCAGGGTGAATTGGAAATGTATAGATATTGCATGTCGAGCATTCAGTGCCGTGGAATACGCAAATCCAAGCTGAATTTCGGAACCTACCTGATAGCATTTCGAGTAGAACTGCCAATGACTTGGTTTATTTCTGTAAACTCTAATGCTCCACTGTGTAGAGAACGGGATGATAATGAAAGAAACTTATGGAGCTTTGGTAGCACACTCATCAAATGGTTGCAGACTACTCTGAATCATTTGGTGAGTAGAATAATAAAGTTCCCATCACGTTACCACATAATGGTTTTCAACGGAATTTAACTCTACTCTCCATTGAGTTGAATGCATTAGTTTGTATTGAATGCAATTTGTTAAGAAAGGGTACATAACTACAGGGTGATTTCGAACTATATACCTATTGCATTTAGAGTGCTCAGTGCCATGGACTACTCAAATGCAAGCTGAATTCAGGAACCTACCTGATAACATTTAGTGTGGAACTACCAATGACTTGGTTTAGTTCTGTAAACTCTAAATTTCGTCTGAGTAGTGTACGTCATGTTACTGAATGAAACTTCACGAACTTTGGTAGCTCATCGATAATATTGGCTGCCGACTACTCTAAATCATATGTTACTAGCTTTAAGCAAAATTGAATTGAAGACTCCATTGAGTTGAATGCATTAATTACTGTTCAATATATTTTGTGTTAAGGATGTGTACATAACTACTCAGGGAGAATTGGAAATGTATAGATATTGCATGTAGAGTATTCAGTGCCATGGAATACGCAAATGCAAGCTGAATTCCGGAAGCTACCTGATAACATTTAGAGTAGAACTGCCAATTACTTGGTTTAGTTCTGTAAACTCTAAATTTCCTCTGTCTAGTGAACGTCATGTTACTGAATGAAACTTCACGAACTTTGGTAGCTCATCGATAATATTGGCTGCCGACTACTCTAAATCATATGTTGAGTAAAATAATAATGTTTACATCAAGTTAGTACATGCTAGTTTTCAGAAAAACTGAACTGTACACTCCGTTGTGTTGAAGGCATTGCTTACAATACAATGAATTTTGAATTAAGAAAGTGTACATAACTACTCAGGGTGATTTGTAACTGTATAGATATTGCATATAGAGTGCTCAGTGCCATGGAATACACAAATACAAACTGAATTCAGGCACCTAAAGTAATATTTAGAGTGGAACTGCTTATGAGTTGGTTTAGTTGTTTAAACGCTAATCGTCCACTGTGTTGGGAACGTGATATAACTGAAAGTTACTTCTGGATCTTTGGCAGCACACTCATAATATTGGTTTCAGACGTAAGATAATAAGGTTTTCATCCAGTTAGAACATACTAGCCTTAAGCAAAATTGAATTGTACACTCCATTGAGTTGATTGCATTAATTACTGTTCAATATATTTTGTGTTAAGGATGTGTACCATAACTACTCAGGGTGAATTGGAAATGTATAGATATTGCATGTAGAGTATTCAGTGCCATGGAATACGGAAATGCAAGCTGAATTCCGGAACCTACCTGATAGCATTTAGAGTAGAACTGCCAATGACTTGGTATATTTCTGTAAACTCTAATGCTCCACAGTGTAGAGAACGTGATGATAATGAAAGAAACTTATGGAGCTTTGGTAGCACTCTCATCAAATGGTTGCAGGCTACTCTAAATGATTTGGTGAGTAGAATAATAAAGTTCCCATCACGTTACCACATAATGGTTTTCAACGGAATTTAACTCTACTCTCCAGTGAGTTGAAAGCATTACTTTCTATTTAATGCAATTTGTTAAGAAAGGGTACATAACTACTCAGGGTGATTTCGAACTATATACCTATTGCATTTAGAGTGCTCAGTGCCATGGTGTACTCAAATGCAAGCTGAATTCAGGAACCTACCTGATAACATTTAGGGTGGAACTACCAATGACTGGGTTTAGTTCTGTAAACTCTAAATTTCCTCTGTGCCGTGAACGTCATGTTACTGAATGAAACTTCACGAAGTTTGGTAGCTCATCGATAATATTGGCTGCCGTCTACTCTAAATCATATGTTGAGTAAAATAATAATGTTTACATCAAGTTAGCACATACTAGTTTTCAGCAAAATTGAACTGTACACTCCGTTGTGTTGAATGCATTGCTTACTATACAATGAATTTTGAATTAAGGAAGTGTACATAACTACTCAGGGTGATTTGTAACTGTATAGATATTGCATATCGAGTGCTCAGTGCCATGGAATACACAAATACAAACTGAATTCCGGCACCTAGCGTAATATTTAGAGTGGAACTTTTCATGAGTTGGTTTAGTTGTTTAAACGCTAATGGTCCACTGTGTAGGGAACGTGATATAACTGAAAGTAACTTCTGGATCTTTGGCAGCACACTCTTAAGATTGGTTGCAGACGTAAGATAATAAGGTTTTCATCAAGTTAGAACATACTAGCTTTAAGCAAAATTGAATTGTACACTCCATTGAGTTGAATGCATTAATTACTGTTCAATATATTTTGTGTTAAGGATGTGTACCATAACTACTCAGGGTGAATTGGAAATGTATAGATATTGCATGTCGAGCATTCAGTGCCGTGGAATACGCAAATCCAAGCTGAATTTCGGAACCTACCTGATAGCATTTCGAGTAGAACTGCCAATGACTTGGTTTATTTCTGTAAACTCTAATGCTCCACTGTGTAGAGAACGGGATGATAATGAAAGAAACTTATGGAGCTTTGGTAGCACACTCATCAAATGGTTGCAGACTACTCTGAATCATTTGGTGAGTAGAATAATAAAGTTCCCATCACGTTACCACATAATTTGTTTTCAACGGAATTTAACTCTACTCTCCATTGAGTTGAATGCATTAGTTTGTATTGAATGCAATTTGTTAAGAAAGGGTACATAACTACAGGGTGATTTCGAACTATATACCTATTGCATTTAGAGTGCTCAGTGCCATGGACTACTCAAATGCAAGCTGAATTCAGGAACCTACCTGATAACATTTAGTGTGGAACTACCAATGACTTGGTTTAGTTCTGTAAACTCTAAATTTCGTCTGAGTAGTGTACGTCATGTTACTGAATGAAACTTCACGAACTTTGGTAGCTCATCGATAATATTGGCTGCCGACTACTCTAAATCATATGTTACTAGCTTTAAGCAAAATTGAATTGAAGACTCCATTGAGTTGAATGCATTAATTACTGTTCAATATATTTTGTGTTAAGGATGTGTACATAACTACTCAGGGAGAATTGGAAATGTATAGATATTGCATGTAGAGTATTCAGTGCCATGGAATACGCAAATGCAAGCTGAATTCCGGAAGCTACCTGATAACATTTAGAGTAGAACTGCCAATTACTTGGTTTAGTTCTGTAAACTCTAAATTTCCTCTGTCTAGTGAACGTCATGTTACTGAATGAAACTTCACGAACTTTGGTAGCTCATCGATAATATTGGCTGCCGACTACTCTAAATCATATGTTGAGTAAAATAATAATGTTTACATCAAGTTAGTACATGCTAGTTTTCAGAAAAACTGAACTGTACACTCCGTTGTGTTGAAGGCATTGCTTACAATACAATGAATTTTGAATTAAGAAAGTGTACATAACTACTCAGGGTGATTTGTAACTGTATAGATATTGCATATAGAGTGCTCAGTGCCATGGAATACACAAATACAAACTGAATTCAGGCACCTAACGTAATATTTAGAGTGGAACTGCTTATGAGTTGGTTTAGTTGTTTAAACGCTAATCGTCCACTGTGTTGGGAACGTGATATAACTGAAAGTTACTTCTGGATCTTTGGCAGCACACTCATAATATTGGTTTCAGACGTAAGATAATAAGGTTTTCATCCAGTTAGAACATACTAGCCTTAAGCAAAATTGAATTGTACACTCCATTGAGTTGATTGCATTAATTACTGTTCAATATATTTTGTGTTAAGGATGTGTACCATAACTACTCAGGGTGAATTGGAAATGTACAGATATTGCATGTAGAGTATTCAGTGCCATGGAATGCGCAAACGCAAGCTGAATTCCGGAAGCTACCTGATAACATTTAGAGTAGAACTGCCAATTACATGGTTTAGTTCTGTAAACTCTAAATTTCCTCTGTGTAGTGAACGTCATGTTACTGAATGAAACTTCACGATAATATTGGCTGCCGACTACTCTAAATCATATGTTGAGTAAAATAATAATGTTTACATCAAGTTAGTACATGCTAGTTTTCAGAAAAACTGAACTGTACACTCCGTTGTGTTGAAGGCATTGCTTACTATACAATGAATTTTGAATTAAGAAAGTGTACATAACTACTCAGGGTGATTTGTAACTGTATAGATATTGCATATAGAGTGCTCAGTGCCATGGAATACACAAATACAAACTGAATTCAGGCACCTAACGTAATATTTAGAGTGGAACTGCTTATGAGTTGGTTTAGTTGTTTAAACGCTAATCGTCCACTGTGTAGGGAACGTGATATAACTGAAAGTTACTTCTGGATCTTTGGCAGCACACTCATAATATTGGTTTCAGACGTAAGATAATAAGGTTTTCATCAAGTTAGAACATACTAGCCTTAAGCAAAATTGAATTGTACACTCCATTGAGTTGATTGCATTAATTACTGTTGAATATATTTTGTGTTAAGGATGTGTACCATAACTACTCAGGGTGAATTGGAAATGTATAGATATTGCATGTAGAATATTCAGTGCCATGGAATGCGCAAATGCAAGCTGAATTCCGGAACCTAGCTGATAACATTTAGAGTGGAACGACCAATGACTTGGTTTATTTCTGTAAACTCTAAATTTCCTCTGTGTAGTGAATGTCATGTTACTGAATGAAACTTCACGAACTTTGGTAGGTCATCGATAATATTGGCTGCCGACTACTCTAAATCATATGTTGAGTAAAATAATAAGGTTTCCATCAAGTTAGCACATACTAATTTTCAGCAAAATTGAACTGTGCCCTCCATTGAGTTGAATGCATTAATTACTGTTCAATATATTTTGTGTTAAGGATGTGTACATAACTACTCAGGGAGAATTGGAAATGTATAGATATTGCATGTAGAGTATTCAGTGCCATGGAATGCGCAAATGCAAGCTGAATTCCGGAAGCTACCTGATAACATTTAGAGTAGAACTGCCAATTACATGGTTTAGTTCTGTAAACTCTAAATTTCCTCTGTGTAGTGAACGTCATGTTACTGAATGAAACTTCACGATAATATTGGCTGCCGACTACTCTAAATCATATGTTGAGTAAAATAATAATGTTTACATCAAGTTAGTACATGCTAGTTTTCAGAAAAACTGAACTGTACACTCCGTTGTGTTGAAGGCATTGCTTACTATACAATGAATGTTGAATTAAGAAAGTGTACATAACTACTCAGGGTGATTTGTAACTGTATAGATATTGCATATAGAGTGCTCAGTGCCATGGAATACACAAATACAAACTGAATTCAGGCACCTAACGTAATATTTAGAGTGGAACTGCTTATGAGTTGGTTTAGATGTTTAAACGATAATCGTCCACTGTGTTGGGAACGTGATATAACTGAAAGTTACTTCTGGATCTTTGGCAGCACACTCATAATATTGGTTTCAGACGTAAGATAATAAGGTTTTCATCCAGTTAGAACATACTAGCCTTAAGCAAAATTGAATTGTACACTCTATTGAGTTGATTGCATTAATTACTGTTCAATATATTTTGTGTTAAGGATGTGTACCATAACTACTCAGGGTGAATTGGAAATGTATAGATATTGCATGTAGAGTATTCAGTGCCATGGAATACGGAAATGCAAGCTGAATTCCGGAACCTACCTGATAGCATTTAGAGTAGAACTGCCAATGACTTGGTTTATTTCTGTAAACTCTAATGCTCCACAGTGTAGAGAACGTGATGATAATGAAAGAAACTTATGGAGCTTTGGTAGCACTCTCATCAAATTGTTGCAGGCTACTCTAAATGATTTGGTGAGTAGAATAATAAAGTTCCCATAACGTTACCACATAATGGTTTTCAACGGAATTTAACTCTACTCTCCAGTGAGTTGAAAGCATTACTTTCTATTTAATGCAATTTGTTAAGAAAGGGTACATAACTACTCAGGGTGATTTCGAACTATATACCTATTGCATTTAGAGTGCTCAGTGCCATGGTGTACTCAAATGCAAGCTGAATTCAGGAACCTACCTGATAACATTTAGGGTGGAACTACCAATGACTGGGTTTAGTTCTGTAAACTCTAAATTTCCTCAGTGCCGTGAACGTCATGTTACTGAATGAAACTTCACGAACTTTGGTAGCTCATCGATAATATTGGCTGCCGACTACTCTAAATCATATGTTGAGTAAAATAATAATGTTTACATCAAGTTAGCACATACTAGTTTTCAGCAAAATTGAACTGTACACTCTGTTGTGTTGAATGCATTGCTTACTATACAATGAATTTTGAATTAAGGAAGTGTACATAACTACTCAGGGTGATTTGTAACTGTATAGATATTGCATATCGAGTGCTCAGTGCCATGGAATACACAAATACAAACTGAATTCCGGCACCTAGCGTAATATTTAGAGTGGAACTTTTCATGAGTTGGTTTAGTTGTTTAAACGCTAATCGTCCACTGTGTAGGGAACGTGAAATAACTGAAAGTAACTTCTGGATCTTTGGCAGCACACTCATAAGATTGGTTGCAGACGTAAGATAATAAGGTTTTCATCAAGTTAGAACATACTAGCTTTAAGCAAAATTGAATTGTACACTCCATTGAGTTGAATGCATTAATTACTGTTCAATATATTTTGTGTTAAGGATGTGTACCATAACTACTCAGGGTGAATTGGAAATGTATAGATATTGCATGTCGAGCATTCAGTGCCGTGGAATACGCAAATCCAAGCTGAATTTCGGAACCTACCTGATAGCATTTCGAGTAGAACTGCCAATGACTTGGTTTATTTCTGTAAACTCTAATGCTCCACTGTGTAGAGAACGGGATGATAATGAAAGAAACTTATGGAGCTTTGGTAGCACACTCATCAAATGGTTGCAGACTACTCTGAATCATTTGGTGAGTAGAATAATAAAGTTCCCATCACGTTACCACATAATGGTTTTCAACGGAATTTAACTCTACTCTCCATTGAGTTGAATGCATTAGTTTGTATTGAATGCAATTTGTTAAGAAAGGGTACATAACTACAGGGTGATTTCGAACTATATACCTATTGCATTTAGAGTGCTCAGTGCCATGGACTACTCAAATGCAAGCTGAATTCAGGAACCTACCTGATAACATTTAGTGTGGAACTACCAATGACTTGGTTTAGTTCTGTAAACTCTAAATTTCGTCTGAGTAGTGTACGTCATGTTACTGAATGAAACTTCACGAACTTTGGTAGCTCATCGATAATATTGGCTGCCGACTACTCTAAATCATATGTTACTAGCTTTAAGCAAAATTGAATTGAAGACTCCATTGAGTTGAATGCATTAATTACTGTTCAATATATTTTGTGTTAAGGATGTGTACATAACTACTCAGGGAGAATTGGAAATGTATAGATATTGCATGTAGAGTATTCAGTGCCATGGAATACGCAAATGCAAGCTGAATTCCGGAAGCTACCTGATAACATTTAGAGTAGAACTGCCAATTACTTGGTTTAGTTCTGTAAACTCTAAATTTCCTCTGTCTAGTGAACGTCATGTTACTGAATGAAACTTCACGAACTTTGGTAGCTCATCGATAATATTGGCTGCCGACTACTCTAAATCATATGTTGAGTAAAATAATAATGTTTACATCAAGTTAGTACATGCTAGTTTTCAGAAAAACTGAACTGTACACTCCGTTGTGTTGAAGGCATTGCTTACAATACAATGAATTTTGAATTAAGAAAATGTACATAACTACTCAGGGTGATTTGTAACTGTATAGATATTGCATATAGAGTGCTCAGTGCCATGGAATACACAAATACAAACTGAATTCAGGCACCTAACGTAATATTTAGAGTGGAACTGCTTATGAGTTGGTTTAGTTGTTTAAACGCTAATCGTCCACTGTGTTGGGAACGTGATATAACTGAAAGTTACTTCTGGATCTTTGGCAGCACACTCATAATATTGGTTTCAGACGTAAGATAATAAGGTTTTCATCCAGTTAGAACATACTAGCCTTAAGCAAAATTGAATTGTACACTCCATTGAGTTGATTGCATTAATTACTGTTCAATATATTTTGTGTTAAGGATGTGTACCATAACTACTCAGGGTGAATTGGAAATGTATAGATATTGCATGTAGAGTATTCAGTGCCATGGAATACGGAAATGCAAGCTGAATTCCGGAACCTACCTGATAGCATTTAGAGTAGAACTGCCAATGACTTGGTATATTTCTGTAAACTCTAATGCTCCACAGTGTAGAGAACGTGATGATAATGAAAGAAACTTATGGAGCTTTGGTAGCACTCTCATCAAATGGTTGCAGGCTACTCTAAATGATTTGGTGAGTAGAATAATAAAGTTCCCATCACGTTACCACATAATGGTTTTCAACGGAATTTAACTCTACTCTCCAGTGAGTTGAAAGCATTACTTTCTATTTAATGCAATTTGTTAAGAAAGGGTACATAACTACTCAGGGTGATTTCGAACTATATACCTATTGCATTTAGAGTGCTCAGTGCCATGGTGTACTCAAATGCAAGCTGAATTCAGGAACCTACCTGATAACATTTAGGGTGGAACTACCAATGACTGGGTTTAGTTCTGTAAACTCTAAATTTCCTCTGTGCCGTGAACGTCATGTTACTGAATGAAACTTCACGAAGTTTGGTAGCTCATCGATAATATTGGCTGCCGTCTACTCTAAATCATATGTTGAGTAAAATAATAATGTTTACATCAAGTTAGCACATACTAGTTTTCAGCAAAATTGAACTGTACACTCCGTTGTGTTGAATGCATTGCTTACTATACAATGAATTTTGAATTAAGGAAGTGTACATAACTACTCAGGGTGATTTGTAACTGTATAGATATTGCATATCGAGTGCTCAGTGCCATGGAATACACAAATACAAACTGAATTCCGGCACCTAGCGTAATATTTAGAGTGGAACTTTTCATGAGTTGGTTTAGTTGTTTAAACGCTAATGGTCCACTGTGTAGGGAACGTGATATAACTGAAAGTAACTTCTGGATCTTTGGCAGCACACTCTTAAGATTGGTTGCAGACGTAAGATAATAAGGTTTTCATCAAGTTAGAACATACTAGCTTTAAGCAAAATTGAATTGTACACTCCATTGAGTTGAATGCATTAATTACTGTTCAATATATTTTGTGTTAAGGATGTGTACCATAACTACTCAGGGTGAATTGGAAATGTATAGATATTGCATGTCGAGCATTCAGTGCCGTGGAATACGCAAATCCAAGCTGAATTTCGGAACCTACCTGATAGCATTTCGAGTAGAACTGCCAATGACTTGGTTTATTTCTGTAAACTCTAATGCTCCACTGTGTAGAGAACGGGATGATAATGAAAGAAACTTATGGAGCTTTGGTAGCACACTCATCAAATAGTTGCAGACTACTCTAATTCATTTGGTGAGTAGAATAATAAAGTTCCCATCACGTTACCACATAATTTGTTTTCAACGGAATTTAACTCTACTCTCCATTGAGTTGAATGCATTAGTTTGTATTGAATGCAATTTGTTAAGAAAGGGTACATAACTACAGGGTGATTTCGAACTATATACCTATTGCATTTAGAGTGCTCAGTGCCATGGACTACTCAAATGCAAGCTGAATTCAGGAACCTACCTGATAACATTTAGTGTGGAACTACCAATGACTTGGTTTAGTTCTGTAAACTCTAAATTTCGTCTGAGTAGTGTACGTCATGTTACTGAATGAAACTTCACGAACTTTGGTAGCTCATCGATAATATTGGCTGCCGACTACTCTAAATCATATGTTACTAGCTTTAAGCAAAATTGAATTGAAGACTCCATTGAGTTGAATGCATTAATTACTGTTCAATATATTTTGCGTTAAGGATGTGTACATAACTACTCAGGGAGAATTGGAAATGTATAGATATTGCATGTAGAGTATTCAGTGCCATGGAATACGCAAATGCAAGCTGAATTCCGGAAGCTACCTGATAACATTTAGAGTAGAACTGCCAATTACTTGGTTTAGTTCTGTAAACTCTAAATTTCCTCTGAACGTCATGTTACTGAATGAAACTTCACGATAATATTGGCTGCCGACTACTCTAAATCATATGTTGAGTAAAATAAAAATGTTTACATCAAGTTAGCACATACTAGTTTTCAGAAAAATTGAACTGTACACTCCGTTGTGTTGAATGCATTCCTTACTATACAATGAATTTTGAATTAAGGAAGTGTACATAACTACTCAGGGTGATTTGTAACTGTATAGATATTGCATATCGAGTGCTCAGTGCCATGGAATACACAAATACAAACTGAATTCAGGCACCTAACGTAATATTTAGAGTGGAACTGCTTATGAGTTGGTTTAGTTGTTTAAACCCTAATGGTCCACTGTGTAGGGAACGTGATATAACTGGAAGTAACTTCTGGATTTTTGGCAGCACACTCATAAGATTGGTTGCAGACGTAAGATAATAAGGTTTTCATCAAGTTAGAACATACTAGCTTTAAGCAAAATTGAACTGTACACTCCATTGAGTTGAATGCATTAACCACTGTTCAATATATTTTGTGTTAAGGATGTGCACCATAACTACTCAGGGTGAATTGGAAATGTATAGATATTGCATGTAGAGTATTCAGTGCCATGGAATACGCAAAGACAAGCTGAATTCCGGAAGCTACCTGATAACATTTAGAGTAGAACTGCCAATTACTTGGTTTAGTTCTGTAAACTCTAAATTTCCTCTGTGTAGTGAACGTCACGTTACTGAATGAAACTTCACGATAATATTGGCTGCCGTCTACTCTAAATCATATGTTGAGTAAAATAATAATGTTGACATCAAGTTAGCACATACTAGCTTTCAGAAAAATTGAACTGTACACTCCGTGGTGTTGAATGCATTGCTTACTATACAATGAATTTTGAATTAAGGAAGTGTACATAACTACTCAGGGTGATTTGTAACTGTATAGATATTGCATATCGAGTGCTCAGTGCCATGGAATACACAAATACAAACTGAATTCAGGCACCTAACGTAATATTTAGAGTGGAACTGCTTATGAGTTGGTTTAGTTGTTTAAACGCTAATGGTCCACTGTGTAGGGAACGTGATATAACTGAAAGTAACTTCTGGATCTTTGGCAGCACAATCATAATATTGGTTGCAGACGTAAGATAATAAGGTTTTCATCAAGTTAGAACATACTAGCTTTAAGCAAAATTGAATTGTACACTCCATTGAGTTGAATGCATTAATTATTGTTCAATATATTTTGTTTTAAGGATGTGTACATAACTACTCAGGGTGAATTGGAAATGTATAGATATTGCATGTAGAGTATTCAGTGCCATGGAATGCGCAAATGCAAGCTGAATTCCGGAACCTACCCGATAAACTTTAGAGTAGAACTGCCAATGACTTGGTTTATTTCTGTAAACTCTAATGCTCCACTGTGTAGAGAACGTGATGATAATGAAAGAAACTTATGGAGCTTTGGTACCACACTCATCAAATGGTTGCAAACTACTCTAAATCATTTGGTGAGTAGAATGATAAAGTTCCCATCACGTTATCACATAACGGTTTTCAACTGAATTTAACTCTACTCTCCATTGAGTTGAATGCATTACATTCTATTCAATGCAATTTGTTAAGAAAGGGTACATAACTACTCAGGGTGATTTCGAACTATATAGCTATTGCATTTACACTGCTCAGTGCCATGGAGTACTCAAATGCAAGCTGAATTCAGGAACCTACGTGCTAACATTGAGGGTGGAACTACCAATGTCTTGGTTTAGTTCTGTAAACTCTAAATTTCCTCTGTGTAGTGAACGTCATGTTACTGAATGAAACTTCACGAACGTTGGTAGCTCATCGATAATATTGGCTGCCGACTACTCTAAATCATATGTTGAGTAAAATAATAATGTTTAAATCAAGTTAGAGCATACTAGCTTTAAGCAAAATTGAATTGAACACTCCATTGAGTTGAATGCATTAATTACTGTTCAATATATTTTGTGTTAAGGATGTGCACATAACTACTCAGGGAGAATTGGAAAGGTATAGATATTGCATGTAGAGTATTCAGTGCCATGGAATACGCAAATGCAAGCTGAATTCCGGAAGCTACCTGATAACATTTAGAGTAGAACTGCCAATTACTTGGTTTAGTTCTGTAAACTCTAAATTTCCTCTGTGTAGTGAACGTCATGTTACTGAATGAAACTTCACGATAATATTGGCTGCCGACTACTCTAAATCATATGTTGAGTAAAATAATAATGTTTACATCAAGTTAGCACATACTAGTTTTCAGAGAAATTGAACTGTACACTCCGTTGTGTTGAATGCATTGCTTACTATACAATGAATTTTGAATTAAGGAAGTGTACATAACTACTCAGGGTGATTTGTAACTGTATAGATATTGCATATCGAGTGCTCAGTGCCATGGAATACACAAATACAAACTAAATTCAGGCACCTAACGTAATATTTAGAGTGGAACTGCTTATGAGTTGGTTTAGTTGTTTAAACGCTAATGGTCCACTGTGTAGGGAACGTGATATAACTGAAAGTAACTTCTGGATCTTTGGCAGCACACTCATAATATTGGTTGCAGACGTAAGATAATAAGGTTTTCATCAAGTTAGAACATACTAGCTTTAAGCAAAATTGAATTGTACATCCATTGAGTTGCATGCATTAATTATTGTTCAATATATTTTGTGTTAAGGATGTGTACCATAACTACTCAAGGTGAATTAGAAATGTATAGATATTGCATGTAGAGTATTCAGTGCCATGGAATACGCAAATGCAAGCTGAATTCCGGAACCTACCTGATAACCTTTAGAGTAGAACTGCCAATGACTTGGTTTATTTCTGTAAACTCTAATGCTCCACTGAGTAGAGAACGTGATGATAATGAAAGAAACTTATGGAGCTTTGGTAGCACACTCATCAAATGGTTGCAAACTACTCTAAATCATTTGTTGAGTAGAATGATAAAGTTCCCATCACGTTATCACATAATGGTTTTCAACTGAATTTAACTCTACTCTCCATTGAGTTGAATGCATTACTTTCTATTCAATGCAATTTGTTAAGAAAGGGTACATAACTACTCAGGGTGATTTCGAACTATATAGCTATTGCATTTACAGTGCTCAGTGCCATGGAGTACTCAAATACAAGCTGAATTCAGGAACCTACGTGCTAACATTTAGGGTGGAACTACCAATGTCTTGGTTTAGTTCTGTAAACTCTAAATTTCCTCTGTGTAGTGAACGTCATGTTACTGAATGAAACTTCACGAACTTTGGTAGCTCATCGATAATATTGGCTGCCGACTACTCTAAATCATATGTTGAGTAAAATAATAATGTTTAAATCAAGTTAGAGCATACTAGCTTTAAGCAAAATTGAATTGAACACTCCATTGAGTTGAATGCATTAATTACTGTTCAATATATTTTGTGTTAAGGATGTGTACATAACTACTCAGGGAGAATTGGAAATGTATAGATATTGCATGTAGAGTATTCAGTGCCATGGAATACGCAAGTGCAAGATGAATTCCGGAAGCTACCTGATAACTTTTAGAGGAGAACTGCCAATTACTTGGTTTAGTTCTGTAAACTCTAAATTTCCTCTGCGTAGTGAACGTCATGTTACTGAATGAAACTTCACGATAATATTGGCTGCCGACTACTCTAAATCATATGTTGAGTAAAATAATAATGTTTACATCAAGTTAGCACATACTAGTTTTCAGAGAAATTGAACTGTACACTCCGTTGTGTTGAATGCATTGCTTACTATACAATGAATTTTGAATTAAGGAAGTGTACATAACTACTCAGGGTGATTTGTAACTGTATAGATATTGCATATCGAGTGCTCAGTGCCATGGAATACACAAATACAAACTAAATTCAGGCACCTAACGTAATATTTAGAGTGGAACTGCTTATGAGTTGGTTTAGTTGTTTAAACGCTAATGGTCCACTGTGTAGGGAACGTGATATAACTGAAAGTAACTTCTGGATCTTTGGCAGCACACTCATAATATTGGTTGCAGACGTAAGATAATAAGGTTTTCATCAAGTTAGAACATACTAGCTTTAAGCAAAATTGAATTGTACATCCATTGAGTTGCATGCATTAATTATTGTTCAATATATTTTGTGTTAAGGATGTGTACCATAACTACTCAAGGTGAATTGGAAATGTATAGATATTGCATGTAGAGTATTCAGTGCCATGGAATACGCAAATGCAAGCTGAATTCCGGAACCTACCTGATAACCTTTAGAGTAGAACTGCCAATGACTTGGTTTATTTCTGTAAACTCTAATGCTCCACTGAGTAGAGAACGTGATGATAATGAAAGAAACTTATGGAGCTTTGGTAGCACACTCATCAAATGGTTGCAAACTACTCTAAATCATTTGTTGAGTAGAATGATAAAGTTCCCATCACGTTATCACATAATGGTTTTCAACTGAATTTAACTCTACTCTCCATTGAGTTGAATGCATTACTTTCTATTCAATGCAATTTGTTAAGAAAGGGTACATAACTACTCAGGGTGATTTCGAACTATATAGCTATTGCATTTACAGTGCTCAGTGCCATGGAGTACTCAAATACAAGCTGAATTCAGGAACCTACGTGCTAACATTTAGGGTGGAACTACCAATGTCTTGGTTTAGTTCTGTAAACTCTAAATTTCCTCTGTGTAGTGAACGTCATGTTACTGAATGAAACTTCACGAACTTTGGTAGCTCATCGATAATATTGGCTGCCGACTACTCTAAATCATATGTTGAGTAAAATAATAATGTTTAAATCAAGTTAGAGCATACTAGCTTTAAGCAAAATTGAATTGAACACTCCATTGAGTTGAATGCATTAATTACTGTTCAATATATTTTGTGTTAAGGATGTGTACATAACTACTCAGGGAGAATTGGAAATGTATAGATATTGCATGTAGAGTATTCAGTGCCATGGAATACGCAAGTGCAAGATGAATTCCGGAAGCTACCTGATAACTTTTAGAGGAGAACTGCCAATTACTTGGTTTAGTTCTGTAAACTCTAAATTTCCTCTGCGTAGTGAACGTCATGTTACTGAATGAAACTTCACGAACTTTGGTAGGTCATCGATCATATTGGCTGCCGACTACTCTAAATCATATGTTGAGTAAAATAATAACGTTTACATCAAGTTAGCAGATACTAGTTTTCAGCAAAATTGAACTGTACACTCCGTTGAGTTGAATGCATTGCTTACTATACAATGAATTTTGAATTAAGTAACTGTACATAACTACTCAGGGTGATTTGTAACTGTATTGATATTGCATATCGAGTGCTCAGTGCCATGGAATACACAAATACAAACTGAATTCAGGGTCCTAACGTAATATTTAGAGTGGAACTGCTTATGAGTTTGTTCAGTTGTTTAAACGCTAATGGTCCACAGTGTAGGGAACGTGATATAGCTGAAAGTAACTTCTGGATCCTTGGTAGCACACTCATAATATTGGTTGCAGACGTAAGATAATAAGGTTTTCATCAAGTTAGAACATACTAGCTTTAAGCAAAATTGAATTGTACACTCCATTGAGTTGAATGCATTAATTACTGTTCAATATATTTTGTGTTAAGGATGTGTACCATAACGACTCAGGGTGAATTGGAAATGTATAGATATTGCATGTAGAGTATTCAGTGCCATGGAATACGCAAATGCAAGCTGAATTCCGGAACCTACCTGATAACCTTTAGAGTAGAACTGCCAAAGGCTTGGTTTATTTCTGTAAACTCTAATGCTCCACTGTGTAGAGAACGTGATGATAATGAACGAAACTTATGGAGCATTGGTAGCACACTCATCAAATGGTTGCAGACTACTCTAAATCATTTGGTGAGTAGTATAATAAAGTTCCCATCACGTTACCACATAATGGTTTTCAACTGAATTTAACTCTACTCTCCATTGAGTTGAAGGCATTACTTTGTATTCAATGCAATTTGTTAAGAAAGGGTACATAACTACTCAGGGTGATTTCGAACTATATAGCTATTGCATTTAGAGTGCTGAGTGCCATGGAGTACTCAGATGCAAGCTGAATTCCAGAACCTACCTGATAACATTTAGGGTGGAACTACCAATGACTTGGTTTAGTTCTGTAAACTCTAAATTCCCTCTGTGTAGTGAACGTCATGTTACTGAATGAAACTTCACGACCTTTGGTAGCTCATCGATGATATTGGCTACCGACTACTCTAAATCATATGTTGAGTAAAATAAGAATGTTTACATCAAGTTAGCACATACTAGATTTCAGCAAAATTGAACTGTACACTCCGTTGTGTTGAATGCATTGCTTACTATACAATGAATTTTGAATTTATACAGTTACAAATCACCCTGCGTAGTTATGTACACTTACTTAATTCAAAATTCATTGTATTGTATTGTATTGCATATCGAGTGCTCAGTGCCATGGAATACACAAATACAAACTGAATTCAGGGTGCTAACGTAATATTTAGAGTGGAACTGCTTATGAGTTGGTTTAGTTTTTTAAACGCTAATGGTCCACTGCGTAGGGAACGTGATATAACTGAAAGTAACTTCTGGATCTTTGGCAGCACACTCATAATATTGGTTGCAGACTTAAGATAATAAGGTTTTCATCAAGTTACAACATACTAGCTTTAAGCAAAATTGAATTGTACACTCCATTGAGTTGAATGCATTAATTACTGTTCAATATATTTTGTGTTAAGGATGTGTACCATAACTACTCAGGGTGAATTGGAAATGTACAGACATGGCATGTAGAGTATTCAGTGCCATGGCATACGCAAATGCAAGCTAAATTCCGGAAACTACCTGATAATATTTAGAGTAGAACTGCCACAGGCTTGGTTTATTTCTGTAAACTCTTATGCTCCACTGTGTAGAGAACGTGATGATAATGAAAGAAACTTATGGAGATTTGGTAGCACACTCATCAAATGGTTGCAGACTACTCTAAATCATTTGCTGAGTAGAATAATAAAGTTCCCATCACGTTACCACATAATGGTTTTCAACGGAATTTAACTCTACTCTCCATTGAGTTGAATGCATTACTTTCTATTCAATGCAATTTGTTAAGAAAGGGTACATAACTACTCAGGGTGATTTCGAACTATATAGCTATTGCATTTAGAGTGCTCAGTGCCATGGAGTACTCAAATGCAAGCTGAATTCAGGAACCTACCTGATAACATTTAGGGTGGAAATACCAATGACTTGGTTTAGTTCTGTAAACTCTAAATTTCCTCTGTCTAGTGAACGTCATGTTACTGAATGAAACTTCACGAACTTTGGTAGCTCATCGATAAAATTGTCTGCCGACTACTGTAAATCATATGTTGAGTAAAATAATAATGTTTACATCAAGTTAGAACATACTAGATTTAAGCAAAATTGAATTGTAGACTCCACTGAGTTAAATGCATTAATTACTGTTCAATATATTTTGTGTTAAGGATGTGTACATAACTACTCCGGGTGAATTGTAAATGTATAGATATTGCATGTAGAGTATTCAGTGCCATGGAATACGCAAAGGCAAGCTGAATTCCGGAACCTACCTGATAACATTTAGAGTAGAACTGCCAATGACTTGGTTTATTTCTGTAAACTCTAATGCTCCACTGTGTAGACAACGTGATGATAATGAAAGAAACTTATGGAGCTTTGGTAGCACACTCATCAAATGTTTGCAGACTACTCTAAATCATTTGGTGAGTAGAATAATAAAGTTCCCATCACGTTAGCACATAATGGTTTTCAACGGAATTTAACTCTACTGTCCATTGAGTTGAATGCATTACTTTCTATTCAATGCAATTTGTTAAGAAAGGGTACATAACTACTCAGGGTGATTTCGAACTATATAGCTATTGCATTTAGAGTGCTCAGTGCCATGGAGTACTCAAATGCAAGCTGAATTCAGGAACCTACCTGATAACATTTAGGGTGGAACTACCAATGACCTGGTTTAGTTCTGTAAACTCTAAATTTCCTCTGTGTAGTGAACGTCATGTTACTGAATGAAACTTCACGAACTTTGGTAGCTCTTCAATAATATTGGCTGCCGACTACTCTAAATCATATGTTGAGTAAAATAATAATGTTTACATCAAGTTAGCACATACTAGTTTTCAGCAAAATTGAACTGTACATTGCGTTGTGTTGAATGCATTGCTTACTATACAATGAATTTTGAATTAATGAAGTGTACTTAACTACTCAGGGTGATTTCGAACTATATAGCTATTGCATTTAGAGTGCTCAGTGCCATGGACTACTCAAATGCAAGCTGAATTCAAGAACCTACCTGATAACATTTAGGGTGGAACTACCAATGACTTGGTTTATTTCTGTAAACTCTAAATTTCCTCTGAGTAGTGAAAGTCATGTTACTGAATGAAAATTCACGAACCTTGGTAGCTCATCGATAATATTGGCTGCCGACTACTCTAAGTCATATGTTGAGTAAAATAATAATGTTTACATCAAGTTAGCACATATAAGTTTTCAGCAAAATTGAACTGTACATTGCGTTGTGTTGAATGCATTGCTTACTATACAATGAATTTTGAATTAATGAAGTGTACTTAACTACTCAGGGTGATTTCGAACTATATAGCTATTGCATTTAGAGTGCTCAGTGCCATGGACTACTCAAATGCAAGCTGAATTCAAGAACCTACCTGATAACATTTAGGGTGGAACTACCAATGACTTGGTTTATTTCTGTAAACTCTAAATTTCCTCTGAGTAGTGAAAGTCATGTTACTGAATGAAAATTCACGAACTTTGGTAGCTCATCGATAATATTGGCTGCTGACTACACTAAATCATATGTTGAGTAAAATAATAATGTTTACATCAAGTTAGCACATACTAGTTTTCAGCAAAATTGAATTGTACACTCCATTGAGTTGAATGCTTGAATTACTGTGCAATATATTTTGTGTTAAGGATGTGTACATAACTACTCAGGGTGAATTGGAAATGTATAGATATAGCATGTAGAGTATTCAGTGCCATGGAATACGCAAAAGCAAGCTGAATTCCGGAACCTACCTGATAACATTTAGAGTAGAACTGCCAATGACTTGGTTTATTTCTTTAAACTCTAATGCTCCACTGTGTAGAGAACGTGATGATAATGAAAGAAACTTATGGAGCTTTGGTAGCACACTCATCAAATGGTTGCAGACTACTCTAAATCATTTGGTGAGTAGAATAATAAAGTTCCCATCACGTTACCACATAATGGTTTTCAACGGAATTTAACTCTACTCTCCATTGAGTTGAATGTATTACTTTCTATTCAATGCAATTTGTTAAGAAAGGGTACATAACTACTCAGGGTGATTTCGAACTATATAGCTATTGCATATAGAGTGCTCAGTGCCATGGAGTACTCAAATGCAAGCTGAATTCAGGAACCTACCTGATAACATTTAGGGTGGAACTAGCAATGACTTGGTTTAGTTCTGTAAACTCTAAATTTCCTCTGTGTAGTGAACGTCATGTTACTGAATGAAACTTCACGAACTTTGGTAGCTCTTCAATAATATTGGCTGCGGGCTACTGTAAATCATATGTTGAGTAAAATAATAATGTTTACATCAGGTTAGCACATACTAGTTTTCAGCAAAATTGAACTGTACACTCCGTTGTGTTGAATGCATTGCTTACTATACAATGAATTTTGAATTAAGGAAGTGTACATAACTACTCAGGGTGATTTGTAACTGTATAGATATTGCATATCGAGGGCTCTGTGCCATGGAATACACAAATACAAACTGAATTCAGGCACCTAACGTAATATTTAGAGTGGAACAGCTTAAGAGTTGGTTTAGTTGTTTAAACGCTAATGGTCCACTGTGTAGGGAACGTGATATAACTGAAAGTAACTTCTGGATCTTTGGCAGCACACTCATAATATTGGTTGCAGACGTAAGATAATAAGGTTTACATCAAGTTAGAACATACTAGCTTTAAGCAAAATTGAATTGTACACTCCATTGAGTTGAATGCTTGAATTACTGTGCAATATATTTTGTGTTAAGGATGTGTACATAACTACTCAGGGTGAATTGGAAATGTATAGATATTGCATGTAGAGTATTCAGTGCCATGGAATACGCAAATGCAAGCTGAATTCCGGAACCTACCTGATAAAATTTAGAGCAGAACTGCCAATGACTTGGTTTATTTCTGTAAACTCTAATGCTCCACTGTGTAGACAACGTGATGAATATGAAAGAAACTTATGGAGCTTTGGTAGCACACTCATCAAATGGTTGCAGACTACTCTAAATCATTTGGTGAGTAGAATAATGAAGTTCCCATCACGTTACCACATAATGGTTTTCAACGGAATTTATCTCTACCTCCATTGAGTTGAATGCATAACTTTCTATTCAATGCAATTTGTTAAGAAAGGGTACATAACTACTCAGGGTGATTTAGAACAATATAGCTATTGCATTTAGAGTGCTCAGTGCAATGGAGTACTCAAATGCAAGCTGAATTCAGGAACCTACGTGCTAACATTTAGGGTGGAACTACCAATGTCTTGGTTTAGTTCTGTAAACTCTAAATTTCCTCTGTGTAGTGAACGTCATGTTACTGAATGAAACTTCACGAACTTTGGTAGCTCATCGATAATATTGGCTGCCGACTACTCTAAATCATATGTTGAATAAAATAATAATGTTTAAATCAAGTTAGAACATACTAGCTTTAAGCAAAATTGAATTGAACACTCCATTGAGTTGAATGCATTAATTACTGTTCAATATATTTTGTGTTAAGGATGTGTACATAACTACTCAGCGAGATTTGGAAATGTATAGATATTGCATGTAGAGTATTCAGTGCCATGGAATACGGAAATGCAAGCTGAATTCCGGAAGCTACCTGATAACATTTAGAGTAGAACTGCCAATTACTTTGTTTAGTTCTGTAAACTCTAAATTTCCTCTGTGTAGTGAACGTCATGTTACTGAATGAAACTTCACGAACTTTGGTAGCTCATCGATAAAATTGTCTGCCGACTACTGTAAATCATATGTTGAGTAAAATAATAATGTTTACATCAAGTTAGAACATACTAGATTTAAGCAAAATTGAATTGTAGACTCCACTGAGTTAAATGCATTAATTACTGTTCAATATATTTTGTGTTAAGGATGTGTACATAACTACTCCGGGTGAATTGTAAATGTATAGATATTGCATGTAGAGTATTCAGTGCCATGGAATACGCAAAGGCAAGCTGAATTCCGGAACCTACCTGATAACATTTAGAGTAGAACTGCCAATGACTTGGTTTATTTCTGTAAACTCTAATGCTCCACTGTGTAGACAACGTGATGATAATGAAAGAAACTTATGGAGCTTTGGTAGCACACTCATCAAATGTTTGCAGACTACTCTAAATCATTTGGTGAGTAGAATAATAAAGTTCCCATCACGTTAGCACATAATGGTTTTCAACGGAATTTAACTCTACTGTCCATTGAGTTGAATGCATTACTTTCTATTCAATGCAATTTGTTAAGAAAGGGTACATAACTACTCAGGGTGATTTCGAACTATATAGCTATTGCATTTAGAGTGCTCAGTGCCATGGAGTACTCAAATGCAAGCTGAATTCAGGAACCTACCTGATAACATTTAGAGTGGAACGACCAATGACTTGGTTTAGTTCTGTAAACTCTAAATTTCCTCTGAGTAGTGAAAGTCATGTTACTGAATGAAACTTCACGAACTTTGGTAGCTCATCGATAATATTGGCTGCCGACTACACTAAATCATATGTTGAGTAAAAAAATAATGTTTACATCAAGTTAGCACATACTAGTTTTCAGCAAAATTGAACTGTACACTGCGTTGTGTTGAATGCATTGCTTAATATACAATGAATTGTGAATTAAGGAAGTGTACATAACTACTCAGGGTGATTTGTAACTGTATAGATATTGCATATCGAGTGCTCTGTGCCATGGAATACACAAATACAAACTGAATTCAGGCGCCTAACGTAATATTTAGAGTGGAACCGCTTAAGAGTTGGTTTAGTTGTTTAAACGCTAATGGTCCACTGTGTAGGGAACGTGATATAACTGAAAGTAACTTCTGGATCTTTGGCAGCACACTCATAATATTGGTTGCAGACGTAAGATAATAAGGTTTTCATCAAGTTAGAACATACTAGCTTTAAGCAAAATTGAATTGTACACTCCATTGAGTTGAATGCATTAATTACTGTGCAATATATTTTGTGTTAGGGATGTGTACATAACTACTCAGGGTGAATTGGAAATGTATAGATATTGCATGTAGAGTATTCAGTGCCATGGAATACGCAAATGCAAGCTGAATTCCGGAACCTACCTGATAACATTTAGAGTAGAACTGCCAATGACTTGGTTTATTTCTGTAAACTCTAATGCTCCAATGTGTAGACAACGTGATGATAATGAAAGAAACTTATGGAGCTTTGGTAGCACACTCATCAAATGTTTGCAGACTACTCTAAATCATTTGGTGAGTAGAATAATAAAGTTCCCATCACGTTAGCACATAATGGTTTTCAACGGAATTTAACTCTACTGTCCATTGAGTTGAATGCATTACTTTCTATTCAATGCAATTTGTTAAGAAAGGGTACATAACTACTCAGGGTGATTTCGAACTATATAGCTATTGCATTTAGAGTGCTCAGTGCCATGGAGTACTCAAATGCAAGCTGAATTCAGGAACCTACCTGATAACATTTAGAGTGGAACGACCAATGACTTGGTTTAGTTCTGTAAATTCTAAATTTCCTCTGTGTCGTGAACGTCATGTTACTGAATGAAACTTCACGATAATATTGGCTGCCGACTCCTCTAAATCATATGTTGAGTAAAATAATAATGTTTACATCAAGTTAGCACATACTAGTTTTCAGCAAAATTGAACTGTACACTGCGTTGTGTTGAATGCATTGCTTACTATACAATGAATTTTGAATTAAGGAAGTGTACATAACTACTCAGGGTGATTTCGAACTATATAGCTATTGCATTTAGAGTGCTCAGTGCCATGGACTACTCAAATGCAAGCTGAATTCAAGAACCTACCTGATAACATTTAGGGTGGAACTACCAATGACTTGGTTTATTTCTGTACACTCTAAATTTCCTCTGAGTAGTGAAAGTCATGTTACTGAATGAAACTTCACGAACTTTGGTAGCTCATCGATAATATTGGCTGCCGACTACTCTAAATCATATGTTGAGTAAAATAATAATGTTTACATCAAGTTAGCACATACCAGTTTTCAGCAAAATTGAACTGTACATTCCGTTGTGTTGAATGCTTTACTTACTATACAATGAATTTTGAATTAAGGAAGTGTACATAACTACTCAGGGTGATTTGTAACTGTATAGATATTGCTTATCGAGTGCTGAGTGCCATGGAATACACAAATACAAACTGAATTCAGGCACCTAACGTAATATTTAGAGTGGAACTGCTTATGTTGGTTTAGATGTTTAAACGCTAATGGACCACTGTGTAGGGAACGTGATATAACTGAAAGTAACTTCTGGATCTTTGGCAGCACACTCATAATATTGGTTGCAGACGTAATATTATAAGGTTTTCATCAAGTTAGAACATACTAGCTTTAAGCAAAATTGAATTGTACACTCCATTGAGTTGAATGCATTAATTACTGTGCAATTTATTTTGTGTTAAGGATGTGTACATAACTACTCAGGGTGAATTGGAAATGTATAGATATTGCATGTAGAGTATTCAGTGCCATGGAATACGCAAATGCAAGCTGAATTCCGGAACCTACCTGATAACATTTAGAGTAGAGCTGCCAATGACTTGGTTTATTTCTGTAAACTCTAATGCTCCACTGTGTAGAGAACGTGATGATTATGAAAGAAACTTATGGAGCTTTGGTAGCACACACATCAAATAGTTGCAGACTACTCTAATTCATTTGGTGAGTAGAATAATGAAGTTCCCATCACGTTACCACATAATGGTTTTCAACGGAATTTAACTCTACCTCCATTGAGTTGAATGCATTACTTTCTATTCAATGCAATTTGTTAAGAAAGGGTACATAACTACTCAGGGTGATTTCGAACAATATAGCTATTGCATTTAGAGTGCTCAGTGCAATGGAGTACTCAAATGCAAGCTGAATTCAGGAACCTACGTGCTAACATTTAGGGTGGAACTACCAATGTCTTGGTTTAGTTCTGTAAACTCTAAATTTCCTCTGTGTAGTGAACGTCATGTTACTGAATGAAACTTCACGAACTTTGGTAGCTCATCGATAATATTGGCTGCCGACTACTCTAAATCATATGTTGAGTAAATTAATAATGTTTAAATCAAGTTAGAGCATACTAGCTTTAAGCAAAATTGAATTGAACACTCCATTGAGTTGAATGCATTAATTACTGTTCAATATATTTTGTGTTAAGGATGTGTACATAACTACTCAGGGAGAATTGGAAATGTATAGATATTGCATGTAGAGTATTCAGTGCCATGGAATACGCAAATGCAAGCTGAATTCCGGAAGCTACCTGATAACATTTAGAGTAGGACTGCCAATTACTTTGTTTAGTTCTGTAAACTCTAAATTTCCTCTGTGTAGTGAACGTCATGTTACTGAATGAAACTTCACGATAATATTGGCTGCCGACTACTCTAAATCATATGTTGAGTAAAATAATAATGTTTACATCACGTTAGCACATACTAGTTCTCAGCAAAATTGAACTGTACACTCCGTTGTGTTGAATGCTTTGCTTACTATACAATGAATTTTGAATTAAGGAAGTGTACATAACTACTCAGGGTGATTTGTAACTGTATAGATATTGCATATCGAGTGCTCAGTGCCATGCAATACACAAATACAAACTGAATTCAGGCACCTAACATAATATTTAGAGTGGAACTGCTTATGAGTTGGTTTAGTTGTTTAAACGCTAATGGTCCACTGTGTAGGGAAAGTGATATAACTGAAAGTATCTTCTGGATCGTTGGCAGCACACTCATAATATTGGTTGCAGACGTAAGATAATAAGGTTTTCATCAAGTTAGAACATACTAGCACTGAATTCCGGAACCTACCTGATAGCATTTAGCCAGCCAATGACTTGGTTTATTTCTGTAAACTCTAATGCTCCACTGTGTAGAGAACGTGATGATAATGAAAGAAAGTTATGGAGCTTTGGTAGCACACTCATCAAATGGTTGCAGACTACTCTAAATCATTTGGTGAGTAGAATAATAAAGTTCCCATCACGTTACCACATAATGGTTTTCAACGGAATTTAACTCTACCTCCATTGAGTTGAATGCATTACTTTCTATTCAATGCAATTTGTTAAGAAAGGGTACTTAACTACTCAGGGTGATTTCGAACTATATAGCTATTGCATTTACAGTGCTCAGTGCCATGGAGTACTCAAATGCAAGCTGAATTCAGGAACCTACGTGCTAACATTTAGGGTGGAACTACCAATGTCTTGGTTTAGTTCTGTAAACTCTAAATTTCCTCTGTGTAGTGAACGTCATGTTACTGAATGAAACTTCACGAACTTTGGTAGCTCATCGATAATATTGGCTGCCGACTACTCTAAATCATATGTTGAGTAAAATAATAATGTTTAAATCAAGTTAGAACATACTAGCTTTAAGCAAAATTGAATTGAACACTCCATTGAGTTGAATGCATTAATTACTGTTCAATATATTTTGTGTTAAGGATGTGTACATAACTACTCAGGGAGAATTGGAAATGTATAGATATTGCATGTAGAGAATTCAGTGCCATGGAATACGCAAATGCAAGCTGAATTCCGGAAGCTACCTGATAACATTTAGAGTAGAACTGCCAATGACTTGGTTTATTTCTGTAAACTCTAATGCTCCACTGTGTAGAGAACGTGATGATTATGAAAGAAACTTATGGAGCTTTGGTAGCACACACATCAAATAGTTGCAGACTACTCTAATTCATTTGGTGAGTAGAATAATGAAGTTCCCATCACGTTACCACATAATGGTTTTCAACGGAATTTAACTCTACCTCCATTGAGTTGAATGCATTACTTTCTATTCAATGCAATTTGTTAAGAAAGGGTACATAACTACTCAGGGTGATTTCGAACAATATAGCTATTGCATTTAGAGTGCTCAGTGCAATGGAGTACTCAAATGCAAGCTGAATTCAGGAACCTACGTGCTAACATTTAGGGTGGAACTACCAATGTCTTGGTTTAGTTCTGTAAACTCTAAATTTCCTCTGTGTAGTGAACGTCATGTTACTGAATGAAACTTCACGAACTTTGGTAGCTCATCGATAATATTGGCTGCCGACTACTCTAAATCATATGTTGAGTAAATTAATAATGTTTAAATCAAGTTAGAGCATACTAGCTTTAAGCAAAATTGAATTGAACACTCCATTGAGTTGAATGCATTAATTACTGTTCAATATATTTTGTGTTAAGGATGTGTACATAACTACTCAGGGAGAATTGGAAATGTATAGATATTGCATGTAGAGTATTCAGTGCCATGGAATACGCAAATGCAAGCTGAATTCCGGAAGCTACCTGATAACATTTAGAGTAGGACTGCCAATTACTTTGTTTAGTTCTGTAAACTCTAAATTTCCTCTGTGTAGTGAACGTCATGTTACTGAATGAAACTTCACGATAATATTGGCTGCCGACTACTCTAAATCATATGTTGAGTAAAATAATAATGTTTACATCACGTTAGCACATACTAGTTCTCAGCAAAATTGAACTGTACACTCCGTTGTGTTGAATGCTTTGCTTACTATACAATGAATTTTGAATTAAGGAAGTGTACATAACTACTCAGGGTGATTTGTAACTGTATAGATATTGCATATCGAGTGCTCAGTGCCATGCAATACACAAATACAAACTGAATTCAGGCACCTAACATAATATTTAGAGTGGAACTGCTTATGAGTTGGTTTAGTTGTTTAAACGCTAATGGTCCACTGTGTAGGGAAAGTGATATAACTGAAAGTATCTTCTGGATCGTTGGCAGCACACTCATAATATTGGTTGCAGACGTAAGATAATAAGGTTTTCATCAAGTTAGAACATACTAGCACTGAATTCCGGAACCTACCTGATAGCATTTAGCCAGCCAATGACTTGGTTTATTTCTGTAAACTCTAATGCTCCACTGTGTAGAGAACGTGATGATAATGAAAGAAAGTTATGGAGCTTTGGTAGCACACTCATCAAATGGTTGCAGACTACTCTAAATCATTTGGTGAGTAGAATAATAAAGTTCCCATCACGTTACCACATAATGGTTTTCAACGGAATTTAACTCTACCTCCATTGAGTTGAATGCATTACTTTCTATTCAATGCAATTTGTTAAGAAAGGGTACTTAACTACTCAGGGTGATTTCGAACTATATAGCTATTGCATTTACAGTGCTCAGTGCCATGGAGTACTCAAATGCAAGCTGAATTCAGGAACCTACGTGCTAACATTTAGGGTGGAACTACCAATGTCTTGGTTTAGTTCTGTAAACTCTAAATTTCCTCTGTGTAGTGAACGTCATGTTACTGAATGAAACTTCACGAACTTTGGTAGCTCATCGATAATATTGGCTGCCGACTACTCTAAATCATATGTTGAGTAAAATAATAATGTTTAAATCAAGTTAGAACATACTAGCTTTAAGCAAAATTGAATTGAACACTCCATTGAGTTGAATGCATTAATTACTGTTCAATATATTTTGTGTTAAGGATGTGTACATAACTACTCAGGGAGAATTGGAAATGTATAGATATTGCATGTAGAGAATTCAGTGCCATGGAATACGCAAATGCAAGCTGAATTCCGGAAGCTACCTGATAACATTTAGAGTAGAACTGCCAATGACTTGGTTTATTTCTGTAAACTCTAATGCTCCACTGTGTAGAGAACGTGATGATTATGAAAGAAACTTATGGAGCTTTGGTAGCACACTCATCAAATAGTTGCAGACTACTCTAATTCATTTGGTGAGTAGAAAAATAAAGTTCCCATCACGTTAGCACATAATGGTTTTCAACGGAAATTAACTCTACTCTCCATTGAGTTGAATGCATTATTTTGTATTCAATGCAATTTGTTAAGAAAGGGTACATAACTACTCAGGGTGATTTCGAACTATATAGCTATTGCATTTAGAGTGCTCAGTGTCATGGAGTACTCAAATGCAAGCTGAATTCAGGAACCTACCTGATAACATTTAGGGTGGAACTAGCAATGACTTGGTTTAGTTCTGTAAACTCTAAATTTCCTCTGTGTAGTGAAGGTCATGTTACTGAATGAAACTTCACGAACGTTGGTAGCTCATCGATAATATTGGCTGCCGACTACTCTAAATCATATGTTGAGTAAAATAATAATGTTTACATCAAGTTAGCACATACCAGTTTTCAGCAAAATTGAACTGTACATTCCGTTGTGTTGAATGCTTTACTTACTATACAATGAATTTTGAATTAAGGAAGTGTACATAACTACTCAGGGTGATTTGTAACTGTATAGATATTGCTTATCGAGTGCTGAGTGCCATGGAATACACAAATACAAACTGAATTCAGGCACCTAACGTAATATTTAGAGTGGAACTGCTTATGTTGGTTTAGATGTTTAAACGCTAATGGACCACTGTGTAGGGAACGTGATATAACTGAAAGTAACTTCTGGATCTTTGGCAGCACACTCATAATATTGGTTGCAGACGTAATATTATAAGGTTTTCATCAAGTTAGAACATACTAGCTTTAAGCAAAATTGAATTGTACACTCCATTGAGTTGAATGCATTAATTACTGTGCAATTTATTTTGTGTTAAGGATGTGTACATAACTACTCAGGGTGAATTGGAAATGTATAGATATTGCATGTAGAGTATTCAGTGCCATGGAATACGCAAATGCAAGCTGAATTCCGGAACCTACCTGATAACATTTAGAGTAGAGCTGCCAATGACTTGGTTTATTTCTGTAAACTCTAATGCTCCACTGTGTAGAGAACGTGATGATTATGAAAGAAACTTATGGAGCTTTGGTAGCACACACATCAAATAGTTGCAGACTACTCTAATTCATTTGGTGAGTTGAAAAATAAAGTTCCCATCACGTTAGCACATAATGGTTTTCAACGGAAATTAACTCTACTCTCCATTGAGTTGAATGCATTACTTTGTATTCAATGCAATTTGTTAAGAAAGGGTACATAACTACTCAGGGTGATTTCGAACTATATAGCTATTGCATTTAGAGTGCTCAGTGCCATGGAGTACTCAAATGCAAGCTGAATTCAGGAACCTACCTGATAACATTTAGGGTGGAACTACCAATGACTTGGTTTAGTTCTGTAAACTCTAAATTTCCTCTGTGTAGTGAACGTCATGTTACTGAATGAAACTTCACGAACTTTGGTAGCTCATCGATAATATTGGCTGCCGACTACTCTAAATCATATGTTGAGTAAAATAATAATGTTTACATCAAGTCAGCACATACTAGTTTTCAGCAAAATTGAACTGTACACTCCGTTGTGTTGAATGCTTTGCTTACTATACAATGAATTTTGAATTAAGGAAGTGTACATAACTACTCAGGGTGATTTGTAACTGTATAGATATTGCATATCGAGTGCTGAGTGCCATGGAATACACAAATACAAACTGAATTCAGGCACCTAACGTAATATTTAGAGTGGAACTGCTTATGTTGGTTTAGTTGTTTAAACGCTAATGATCCACTGTGCAGGGAACGTGATAGAACTGAAAGTAACTTCTGGATCTTTGGCAGCACACTCATAATATTGGTTGCAGACGTAAGATAATAAGGTTTTCATCAAGTTAGAACATACTAGCTTTAAGCAAAATTGAATTGTACACTCCATTGTGTTGAATGCATTAATTACTGTTCAATATATTTTGTGTTAAGGATGTGTACCATAACTACTCAGGGTGAATTGGAAATGTATAGATATTGCATGTAGAGTATTCAGTGCCATGGAATACGCAAATGCAAGCTGAATTCCGGAACCTACCTGATAACATTTAGAGTAGAACTGCCAATGACTTGGTTTATTTCTGTAAACTCTAATGCTCCACTGTGTAGAGAACGTGATGAATATGAAAGAAACTTATGGAGCTTTGGTAGCACACTCATCAAATAGTTGCGGACTACTCTAATTCATTTGGTGAGTAGAAGAATAAAGTTCCCATCACGTTTGCACAGAATGGTTTTCAACGGAATTTAACTCTGCTCTCCTTTGAGTTGAATGCATTACTTTCTATTCAATGCAATTTGTTAAGAAAGGGTACATAACTACTCAGGGGGATTTCGAACTATATAGCTATTGCATTTAGAGTGCTCAGTGGCATGGAGTACTCAAATGCAAGCTGAATTCAGGAACCTACCTGATAACATTTAGGGTGGAACTACCAATGACATGGTTTAGTTCTGTAAACTCTAAATTTCCTCTGTCTAGTGAACGTCATGTTACTGAATGAAACTTCACGAACTTTGGTAGCTCATCGATAATATTGGCTGCCGACTACTCTAAATCATATGTTGAGTAAAATAATAATGTTTACATCAAGTCAGCACATACCAGTTTTCAGCAAAATTGAACTGTTCACTCCGTTGAGTTGAATGCTTTGCTTACTATACAATGAATGTTGAATTAAGGAAGTGTACATAACTACTCAGGGTGATTTGTAACTGTATAGATATTGCATATCGAGTGCTGAGTGCCATGGAATACACAAATACAAACTGAATTCAGGCACCTAACGTAATATTTAGAGTGGAACTGCTTATGTTGGTTTAGTTGTTTAAACGCTAATGGACCACTGTGTAGGGAACGTGATATAACTGAAAGTAACTTCTGGATCTTTGGCAGCACACTCATAATATTGGTTGCAGAAGTAAGGTAATAAGGTTTTCATCAAGTTAGAACATACTAGCTTTAAGCAAAATTGAATTGTACACTCCATTGAGTTGAATGCATTAATTACTGTGCAATTTATTTTGTGTTAAGGATGTGTACATAACTACTCAGGGTGAATTGGAAATGTATAGATATTGCATGTAGAGTATTCAGTGCCATGGAATACGCAAATGCAAGCTGAATTCCGGAACCTACCTGATAACATTTAGGGTGGAACTACCAATGACTTGGTTTAGTTCTGTAAACTCTAAATTTCCTCTGTGTAGTGAACGTCATGTTACTGAATGAAACTTCACGAACTTTGGTAGCTCATCGATAATATTAGCTGCCGACTACTCTAAATCATATGTTGAGTAAAATAATAATGTTTACATCAAGTCAGCACATACTAGCTTTAAGCAAAATTGAATTGAACACTCCATTGAGTTGAATGCATTAATTACTGTTCAATATATTTTGTGTTAAGGATGTGTACATAACTACTCAGGGAGAATTGGAAATGTATAGATATTGCATGTAGAGTATTCAGTGCCATGGAATACGCAAATGCAAGCTGAATTCCGGAAGCTACCTGATAACATTTAGAGTAGAACTGCCAATTACTTTGTTTAGTTCTGTAAACTCTAATGCTCCACTGTGTAGAGAACGTGATGATTATGAAAGAAACTTATGGAGCTTTGGTAGCACACTCATCAAATAGTTGCAGACTACTCTAATTCATTTGGTGAGTAGAAAAATAAAGTTCCCATCACGTTAGCACATAATGGTTTTCAACGGAAATTAACTCTACTCTCCATTGAGTTGAATGCATTACTTTGTATTCAATGCAATTTGTTAAGAAAGGGTACATAACTACTCAGGGTGATTTCGAACTATATAGCTATTGCATTTAGAGTGCTCAGTGCCATGGAGTACTCAAATGCAAGCTGAATTCAGGAACCTACGTGCTAACATTTAGGGTGGAACTACCAATGTCTTGGTTTAGTTCTGTAAACTCTAAATTTCCTCTGTGTAGTGAACTTCATGTTACTGACTGAGACTTCACGACCTTTGGTAGCTCATCGATAATATTGGCTGCCGACTACTCTAAATCATATGTTGAGTAAAATAATAATGTTTACATCAAGTTAGCACATACTAGTTTTCAGCAAAATTGAACTGTACATTCCGTTGTGTTGAATGCTTTACTTACTATACAATGAATTTTGAATTAAGGAAGTGTACATAACTACTCAGGGTGATTTGTAACTGTATAGATATTGCATATCGAGTGCTGAGTGCCATGGAATACTCAAATACAAACTGAATTCAGGCACCTAACGTAATATTTAGAGTGGAACTGCTTATGTTGGTTTAGTTGTTTAAACGCTAATGATCCACTGTGTAGGGAACGTGATATAACTGAAAGTAACTTCTGGATCCTTGGCAGCACACTCATACTATTGGTTGCAGACGTAAGATAATAAGGTTTTCATCAAGTTAGAACATACTAGCTTTAAGCAAAATTGAATTGTACACTCCATTGAGTTGAATGCATTAATTACTGTTCAATATATTTTGTGTTAAGGATGTGTACCATAACTACTCAGGGTGAATTGGAAATGTATAGATATTGCATGTAGAGTATTCAGTGCCATGGAATACGCAAATGCAAGCTGAATTCCGGAACCTACCTGATAACATTTAGAGTAGAACTGCCAATGACTTGGTTTATTTCTGTAAACTTTAATGCTCCACTGTGTAGAGAACGTGATGATTATGAAAGAAACTTATGGAGCTTTGGTAGCACACTCATCAAATAGTTGCAGACTACTCTAATTCATTTGGTGAGTAGAAGAATAAAGTTCCCATCACGTTTGCACAGAATGGTATTCAACGGAATTTAACTCTGCTCTCCTTTGAGTTGAATGCATTACTTTCTATTCAATGCAATTTGTTAAGAAAGGGTACATAACTACTCAGGGTAATTTCGAACTATATAGCTATTGCATTTAGAGTGCTCAGTGCCACGGAGTACTCAAATGCAAGCTGAATTCAGGAACCTACCTGATAACATTTAGGGTGGAAATACCAATGACTTGGTTTAGTTCTGTAAACTCTAAATTTCCTCTGTCTAGTGAACGTCATGTTACTGAATGAAACTTCACGAACTTTGGTAGCTCATCGATAATATTGGCTGCCGACTACTCTAAATCATATGTTGAGTAAAATAATAATGTTTACATCAAGTCAGCACATACTAGTTTTCAGCAAAATTGAACTGTACACTCCGTTGTGTTGAATGCTTTGCTAACTATACAATGAATTTTGAATTAAGGAAGTGTACATAACTACTCAGGGTGATTTGTAACTGTATAGATATTGCATATCGAGTGCTGAGTGCCATGGAATACACAAATACAAACTGAATTCAGGCACCTAACGTAATATTTAGAGTGGAACTGCTTATGTTGGTTTAGTTGTTTAAACGCTAATGATCCACTGTGTAGGGAACGTGATATAACTGAAAGTAACTTCTGGATCCTTGGCAGCACACTCATACTATTGGTTGCAGACGTAAGATAATAAGGTTTTCATCAAGTTAGAACATACTAGCTTTAAGCAAAATTGAATTGTACACTCCATTGAGTTGAATGCATTAATTACTGTTCAATATATTTTGTGTTAAGGATGTGTACCATAACTACTCAGGGTGAATTGGAAATGTATAGATATTGCATGTAGAGTATTCAGTGCCATGGAATACGCAAATGCAAGCTGAATTCCGGAACCTACCTGATAACATTTAGAGTAGAACTGCCAATGACTTGGTTTATTTCTGTAAACTTTAATGCTCCACTGTGTAGAGAACGTGATGATTATGAAAGAAACTTATGGAGCTTTGGTAGCACACTCATCAAATAGTTGCAGACTACTCTAATTCATTTGGTGAGTAGAAGAATAAAGTTCCCATCACGTTTGCACAGAATGGTATTCAACGGAATTTAACTCTGCTCTCCTTTGAGTTGAATGCATTAATTTCTATTCAATGCAATTTGTTAAGAAAGGGTACATAACTACTCAGGGTAATTTCGAACTATATAGCTATTGCATTTAGAGTGCTCAGTGCCACGGAGTACTCAAATGCAAGCTGAATTCAGGAACCTACCTGATAACATTTAGGGTGGAACTACCAATGACTTGGTTTAGTTCTGTAAACTCTAAATTTCCTCTGTCTAGTGAACGTCATGTTACTGAATGAAACTTCACGAGTTTGGTAGCTCATCGATAATATTGGCTGCCGACTACTCTAAATCATATGTTGAGTAAAATAATAATGTTTACATCAAGTCAGCACATACTAGTTTTCAGCAAAATTGAACTGTACACTCCGTTGTGTTGAATGCTTTGCTTACTATACAATGAATTTTGAATTAAGGAAGTGTACATAACTACTCAGGGTGATTTGTAACTGTATAGATATTGCATATCGAGTGCTGAGTGCCATGGAATACACAAATACAAACTGAATTCAGGCACCTAACGTAATATTTAGTGTGGAACTGCTTATGTTGGTTTAGTTGTTTAAACGCTAATGATCCACTGCGTAGGGAACGTGATATAACTGAAAGTAACTTCTGGATCCTTGGCAGCACACTCATACTATTGGTTGCAGACGTAAGATAATAAGGTTTTCATCAAGTTAGAACATACTAGCTTTAAGCAAAATTGAATTGTACACTCCATTGAGTTGAATGCATTAATTACTGTTCAATATATTTTGTGTTAAGGATGTGTACCATAACTACTCAGGGTGAATTGGAAATGTATAGATATTGCATGTAGAGTATTCAGTGCCATGGAATACGCAAATGCAAGCTGAATTCCGGAACCTACCTGATAACATTTAGAGTAGAACTGCCAATGACTTGGTTTATTTCTGTAAACTTTAATGCTCCACTGTGTAGAGAACGTGATGATTATGAAAGAAACTTATGGAGCTTTGGTAGCACACTCATCAAATAGTTGCAGACTACTCTAATTCATTTGGTGAGTAGAAGAATAAAGTTCCCATCACGTTTGCACAGAATGGTATTCAACGGAATTTAACTCTGCTCTCCTTTGAGTTGAATGCATTACTTTCTATTCAATGCAATTTGTTAAGAAAGGGTACATAACTACTCAGGGTAATTTCGAACTATATAGCTATTGCATTTAGAGTGCTCAGTGCCACGGAGTACTCAAATGCAAGCTGAATTCAGGAACCTACCTGATAACATTTAGGGTGGAAATACCAATGACTTGGTTTAGTTCTGTAAACTCTAAATTTCCTCTGTCTAGTGAACGTCATGTTACTGAATGAAACTTCACGAACTTTGGTAGCTCATCGATAATATTGGCTGCCGACTACTCTAAATCATATGTTGAGTAAAATAATAATGTTTACATCAAGTCAGCACATACTAGTTTTCAGCAAAATTGAACTGTACACTCCGTTGTGTTGAATGCTTTGCTAACTATACAATGAATTTTGAATTAAGGAAGTGTACATAACTACTCAGGGTGATTTGTAACTGTATAGATATTGCATATCGAGTGCTGAGTGCCATGGAATACACAAATACAAACTGAATTCAGGCACCTAACGTAATATTTAGAGTGGAACTGCTTATGTTGGTTTAGTTGTTTAAACGCTAATGATCCACTGTGTAGGGAACGTGATATAACTGAAAGTAACTTCTGGATCCTTGGCAGCACACTCATACTATTGGTTGCAGACGTAAGATAATAAGGTTTTCATCAAGTTAGAACATACTAGCTTTAAGCAAAATTGAATTGTACACTCCATTGAGTTGAATGCATTAATTACTGTTCAATATATTTTGTGTTAAGGATGTGTACCATAACTACTCAGGGTGAATTGGAAATGTATAGATATTGCATGTAGAGTATTCAGTGCCATGGAATACGCAAATGCAAGCTGAATTCCGGAACCTACCTGATAACATTTAGAGTAGAACTGCCAATGACTTGGTTTATTTCTGTAAACTTTAATGCTCCACTGTGTAGAGAACGTGATGATTATGAAAGAAACTTATGGAGCTTTGGTAGCACACTCATCAAATAGTTGCAGACTACTCTAATTCATTTGGTGAGTAGAAGAATAAAGTTCCCATCACGTTTGCACAGAATGGTATTCAACGGAATTTAACTCTGCTCTCCTTTGAGTTGAATGCATTAATTTCTATTCAATGCAATTTGTTAAGAAAGGGTACATAACTACTCAGGGTAATTTCGAACTATATAGCTATTGCATTTAGAGTGCTCAGTGCCACGGAGTACTCAAATGCAAGCTGAATTCAGGAACCTACCTGATAACATTTAGGGTGGAACTACCAATGACTTGGTTTAGTTCTGTAAACTCTAAATTTCCTCTGTCTAGTGAACGTCATGTTACTGAATGAAACTTCACGAGTTTGGTAGCTCATCGATAATATTGGCTGCCGACTACTCTAAATCATATGTTGAGTAAAATAATAATGTTTACATCAAGTCAGCACATACTAGTTTTCAGCAAAATTGAACTGTACACTCCGTTGTGTTGAATGCTTTGCTTACTATACAATGAATTTTGAATTAAGGAAGTGTACATAACTACTCAGGGTGATTTGTAACTGTATAGATATTGCATATCGAGTGCTGAGTGCCATGGAATACACAAATACAAACTGAATTCAGGCACCTAACGTAATATTTAGTGTGGAACTGCTTATGTTGGTTTAGTTGTTTAAACGCTAATGATCCACTGCGTAGGGAACGTGATATAACTGAAAGTAACTTCTGGATCCTTGGCAGCACACTCATACTATTGGTTGCAGACGTAAGATAATAAGGTTTTCATCAAGTTAGAACATACTAGCTTTAAGCAAAATTGAATTGTACACTCCATTGAGTTGAATGCATTAATTACTGTTCAATATATTTTGTGTTAAGGATGTGTACCATAACTACTCAGGGTGAATTGGAAATGTATAGATATTGCATGTAGAGTATTCAGTGCCATGGAATACGCAAATGCAAGCTGAATTCCGGAACCTACCTGATAACATTTAGAGTAGAACTGCCAATGACTTGGTTTATTTCTGTAAACTTTAATGCTCCACTGTGTAGAGAACGTGATGATTATGAAAGAAACTTATGGAGCTTTGGTAGCACACTCATCAAATAGTTGCAGACTACTCTAATTCATTTGGTGAGTAGAAGAATAAAGTTCCCATCACGTTTGCACAGAATGGTATTCAACGGAATTTAACTCTGCTCTCCTTTGAGTTGAATGCATTACTTTCTATTCAATGCAATTTGTTAAGAAAGGGTACATAACTACTCAGGGTAATTTCGAACTATATAGCTATTGCATTTAGAGTGCTCAGTGCCACGGAGTACTCAAATGCAAGCTGAATTCAGGAACCTACCTGATAACATTTAGGGTGGAAATACCAATGACTTGGTTTAGTTCTGTAAACTCTAAATTTCCTCTGTCTAGTGAACGTCATGTTACTGAATGAAACTTCACGAACTTTGGTAGCTCATCGATAATATTGGCTGCCGACTACTCTAAATCATATGTTGAGTAAAATAATAATGTTTACATCAAGTCAGCACATACTAGTTTTCAGCAAAATTGAACTGTACACTCCGTTGTGTTGAATGCTTTGCTAACTATACAATGAATTTTGAATTAAGGAAGTGTACATAACTACTCAGGGTGATTTGTAACTGTATAGATATTGCATATCGAGTGCTGAGTGCCATGGAATACACAAATACAAAATGAATTCAGGCACCTAACGTAATATTTAGAGTGGAACTGCTTATGTTGGTTTAGTTGTTTAAACGCTAATGATCCACTGTGTAGGGAACGTGATATAACTGAAAGTAACTTCTGGATCCTTGGCAGCACACTCATACTATTGGTTGCAGACGTAAGATAATAAGGTTTTCATCAAGTTAGAACATACTAGCTTTAAGCAAAATTGAATTGTACACTCCATTGAGTTGAATGCATTAATTACTGTTCAATATATTTTGTGTTAAGGATGTGTACCATAACTACTCAGGGTGAATTGGAAATGTATAGATATTGCATGTAGAGTATTCAGTGCCATGGAATACGCAAATGCAAGCTGAATTCCGGAACCTACCTGATAACATTTAGAGTAGAACTGCCAATGACTTGGTTTATTTCTGTAAACTTTAATGCTCCACTGTGTAGAGAACGTGATGATTATGAAAGAAACTTATGGAGCTTTGGTAGCACACTCATCAAATAGTTGCAGACTACTCTAATTCATTTGGTGAGTAGAAGAATAAAGTTCCCATCACGTTTGCACAGAATGGTATTCAACGGAATTTAACTCTGCTCTCCTTTGAGTTGAATGCATTAATTTCTATTCAATGCAATTTGTTAAGAAAGGGTACATAACTACTCAGGGTAATTTCGAACTATATAGCTATTGCATTTAGAGTGCTCAGTGCCACGGAGTACTCAAATGCAAGCTGAATTCAGGAACCTACCTGATAACATTTAGGGTGGAACTACCAATGACTTGGTTTAGTTCTGTAAACTCTAAATTTCCTCTGTCTAGTGAACGTCATGTTACTGAATGAAACTTCACGAGTTTGGTAGCTCATCGATAATATTTGCTGCCGACTACTCTAAATCATATGTTGAGTAAAATAATAATGTTTACATCAAGTCAGCACATACTAGTTTTCAGCAAAATTGAACTGTACACTCCGTTGTGTTGAATGCTTTGCTTACTATACAATGAATTTTGAATTAAGGAAGTGTACATAACTACTCAGGGTGATTTGTAACTGTATAGATATTGCATATCGAGTGCTGAGTGCCATGGAATACACAAATACAAACTGAATTCAGGCACCTAACGTAATATTTAGTGTGGAACTGCTTATGTTGGTTTAGTTGTTTAAACGCTAATGATCCACTGCGTAGGGAACGTGATATAACTGAAAGTAACTTCTGGATCCTTGGCAGCACACTCATACTATTGGTTGCAGACGTAAGATAATAAGGTTTTCATCAAGTTAGAACATACTAGCGTTAAGCAAAATTGAATTGTACACTCCATTGAGTTGAATGCATTAATTACTGTTCAATATATTTTGTGTTAAGGATGTGTACCATAACTACTCAGGGTGAATTGGAAATGTATAGATATTGCATGTAGAGTATTCAGTGCCATGGAATACGCAAATGCAAGCTGAATTCCGGAACCTACCTGATAACATTTAGAGTAGAACTGCCAATGACTTGGTTTATTTCTGTAAACTCTAATGCTCCACTGTGTAGAGAACGTGATGATTATGAAAGAAACTTATGGAGCTTTGGTAGCACACTCATCAAATAGTTGCAGACTACTCTAATTCATTTGGTGAGAAGAAGAATAAAGTTCCCATCACGTTTGCACAGAATGGTATTCAACGGAATTTAACTCTGCTCTCCTTTGAGTTGAATGCATTACTTTCTATTCAATGCAATTTGTTAAGAAAGGGTACATAACTACTCAGGGTGATTTCGAACTATATAGCTATTGCATTTAGAGTGCTCAGTGCCACGGAATACTCAAATGCAAGCTGAATTCAGGAACCTACCTGATAACATTTAGGGTGGAACTACCAATGACTTGGTTTAGTTCTGTAAACTCTAAATTTCCTCTGTCTAGTGAACGTCATGTTACTGAATGAAACTTCACGAACTTTGGTAGCTCATCGATAATATTGGCTGCCGACTGCTCTAAATCATATGTTGAGTAAAATAATAATGTTTACATCAAGTCAGCACATACTAGTTTTCAGCAAAATTGAACTGTCCACTCCGTTGTGTTGAATGCTTTGCTTACTATACAATGAATTTTGAATTAAGGAAGTGTACATAACTACTCAGGGTGATTTCGAACTATATAGCTATTGCATTTAGAGTGCTCAGGGCCATGGAGTACTCAAATGCAAGCTGAATTCAGGAACCTACCTGATAACATTTAGGGTGGAACTACCAATGACTTGGTTTAGTTCTGTAAACTCTAAATTTCCTCTGTGTAGTGAACGTCATGTTACTGAATGAAACTTCACGAACTTTGGTAGCTCATCGATAATATTAGCTGCCGACTACTCTAAATCATATGTTGAGTAAAATAATAATGTTTACATCAAGTCAGCACATACTAGCTTTAAGCAAAATTGAATTGAACACTCCATTGAGTTGAATGCATTAATTACTGTTCAATATATTTTGTGTTAAGGATGTGTACATAACTACTCAGGGAGAATTGGATATGTATAGATATTGCATGTAGAGTATTCAGTGCCATGGAATACGCAAATGCAAGCTGAATTCCGGAAGCTACCTGATAACATTTAGAGTAGAACTGCCAATTACTTTGTTTAGTTCTGTAAACTCTAATGCTCCACTGTGTAGAGAACGTGATGATTATGAAAGAAACTTATGGAGCTTTGGTAGCACACTCATCAAATAGTTGCAGACTACTCTAATTCATTTGGTGAGTAGAAAAATAAAGTTCCCATCACGTTAGCACATAATGGTTTTCAACGGAAATTAACTCTACTCTCCATTGAGTTGAATGCATTACTTTGTATTCAATGCAATTTGTTAAGAAAGGGTACATAACTACTCAGGGTGATTTCGAACTATATAGCTATTGCATTTAGAGTGCTCAGTGCCATGGAGTACTCAAATGCAAGCTGAATTCAGGAACCTACGTGCTAACATTTAGGGTGGAACTACCAATGTCTTGGTTTAGTTCTGTAAACTCTAAATTTCCTCTGTGTAGTGAACTTCATGTTACTGACTGAGACTTCACGACCTTTGGTAGCTCATCGATAATATTGGCTGCCGACTACTCTAAATCATATGTTGAGTAAAATAATAATGTTTACATCAAGTTAGCACATACTAGTTTTCAGCAAAATTGAACTGTACATTCCGTTGTGTTGAATGCTTTACTTACTATACAATGAATTTTGAATTAAGGAAGTGTACATAACTACTCAGGGTGATTTGTAACTGTATAGATATTGCATATCGAGTGCTGAGTGCCATGGAATACACAAATACAAACTGAATTCAGGCACCTAACGTAATATTTAGAGTGGAACTGCTTATGTTGGTTTAGTTGTTTAAACGCTAATGATCCACTGTGTAGGGAACGTGATATAACTGAAAGTAACTTCTGGATCCTTGGCAGCACACTCATACTATTGGTTGCAGACGTAAGATAATAAGGTTTTCATCAAGTTAGAACATACTAGCTTTAAGCAAAATTGAATTGTACACTCCATTGAGTTGAATGCATTAATTACTGTTCAATATATTTTGTGTTAAGGATGTGTACCATAACTACTCAGGGTGAATTGGAAATGTATAGATATTGCATGTAGAGTATTCAGTGCCATGGAATACGCAAATGCAAGCTGAATTCCGGAACCTACCTGATAACATTTAGAGTAGAACTGCCAATGACTTGGTTTATTTCTGTAAACTTTAATGCTCCACTGTGTAGAGAACGTGATGATTATGAAAGAAACTTATGGAGCTTTGGAAGCACACTCATCAAATAGTTGCAGACTACTCTAATTCATTTGGTGAGTAGAAGAATAAAGTTCCCATCACGTTTGCACAGAATGGTATTCAACGGAATTTAACTCTGCTCTCCTTTGAGTTGAATGCATTACTTTCTATTCAATGCAATTTGTTAAGAAAGGGTACATAACTACTCAGGGTAATTTCGAACTATATAGCTATTGCATTTAGAGTGCTCAGTGCCACGGAGTACTCAAATGCAAGCTGAATTCAGGAACCTACCTGATAACATTTAGGGTGGAAATACCAATGACTTGGTTTAGTTCTGTAAACTCTAAATTTCCTCTGTCTAGTGAACGTCATGTTACTGAATGAAACTTCACGAACTTTGGTAGCTCATCGATAATATTGGCTGCCGACTACTCTAAATCATATGTTGAGTAAAATAATAATGTTTACATCAAGTCAGCACATACTAGTTTTCAGCAAAATTGAACTGTACACTCCGTTGTGTTGAATGCTTTGCTAACTATACAATGAATTTTGAATTAAGGAAGTGTACATAACTACTCAGGGTGATTTGTAACTGTATAGATATTGCATATCGAGTGCTGAGTGCCATGGAATACACAAATACAAACTGAATTCAGGCACCTAACGTAATATTTAGAGTGGAACTGCTTATGTTGGTTTAGTTGTTTAAACGCTAATGATCCACTGTGTAGGGAACGTGATATAACTGAAAGTAACTTCTGGATCCTTGGCAGCACACTCATACTATTGGTTGCAGACGTAAGATAATAAGGTTTTCATCAAGTTAGAACATACTAGCTTTAAGCAAAATTGAATTGTACACTCCATTGAGTTGAATGCATTAATTACTGTTCAATATATTTTGTGTTAAGGATGTGTACCATAACTACTCAGGGTGAATTGGAAATGTATAGATATTGCATGTAGAGTATTCAGTGCCATGGAATACGCAAATGCAAGCTGAATTCCGGAACCTACCTGATAAAATTTAGAGTAGAACTGCCAATGACTTGGTTTATTTCTGTAAACTTTAATGCTCCACTGTGTAGAGAACGTGATGATTATGAAAGAAACTTATGGAGCTTTGGTAGCACACTCATCAAATAGTTGCAGACTACTCTAATTCATTTGGTGAGTAGAAGAATAAAGTTCCCATCACGTTTGCACAGAATGGTATTCAACGGAATTTAACTCTGCTCTCCTTTGAGTTGAATGCATTACTTTCTATTCAATGCAATTTGTTAAGAAAGGGTACATAACTACTCAGGGTAATTTCGAACTATATAGCTATTGCATTTAGAGTGCTCAGTGCCACGGAGTACTCAAATGCAAGCTGAATTCAGGAACCTACCTGATAACATTTAGGGTGGAACTACCAATGACTTGGTTTAGTTCTGTAAACTCTAAATTTCCTCTGTCTAGTGAACGTCATGTTACTGAATGAAACTTCACGAGTTTGGTAGCTCATCGATAATATTGGCTGCCGACTACTCTAAATCATATGTTGAGTAAAATAATAATGTTTACATCAAGTCAGCACATACTAGTTTTCAGCAAAATTGAACTGTACACTCCGTTGTGTTGAATGCTTTGCTTACTATACAATGAATTTTGAATTAAGGAAGTGTACATAACTACTCAGGGTGATTTGTAACTGTATAGATATTGCATATCGAGTGCTGAGTGCCATGGAATACACAAATACAAACTGAATTCAGGCACCTAACGTAATATTTAGAGTGGAACTGCTTATGTTGGTTTAGTTGTTTAAACGCTAATGATCCACTGTGTAGGGAACGTGATATAACTGAAAGTAACTTCTGGATCTTTGGCAGCACACTCATAATATTGGTTGCAGACGTAAGATAATAAGGTTTTCATCAAGTTAGAACATACTAGCGTTAAGCAAAATTGAATTGTACACTCCATTGAGTTGAATGCATTAATTACTGTTCAATATATTTTGTGTTAAGGATGTGTACCATAACTACTCAGGGTGAATTGGAAATGTATAGATATTGCATGTAGAGTATTCAGTGCCATGGAATACGCAAATGCAAGCTGAATTCCGGAACCTACCTGATAACATTTAGAGTAGAACTGCCAATGACTTGGTTTATTTCTGTAAACTCTAATGCTCCACTGTGTAGAGAACGTGATGATTATGAAAGAAACTTATGGAGCTTTGGTAGCACACTCATCAAATAGTTGCAGACTACTCTAATTCATTTGGTGAGTAGAAGAATAAAGTTCCCATCACATTTGCACAGAATGGTATTCAACGGAATTTAACTCTGCTCTCCTTTGAGTTGAATGCATTAATTTCTATTCAATGCAATTTGTTAAGAAAGGGTACATAACTACTCAGGGTAATTTCGAACTATATAGCTATTGCATTTAGAGTGCTCAGTGCCACGGAGTACTCAAATGCAAGCTGAATTCAGGAACCTACCTGATAACATTTAGGGTGGAACTACCAATGACTTGGTTTAGTTCTGTAAACTCTAAATTTCCTCTGTCTAGTGAACGTCATGTTACTGAATGAAACTTCACGAACTTTGTTAGCTCATCGATAATATTGGCTGCCGACTACTCTAAATCATATGTTGAGTAAAATAATAATGTTTACATCAAGTCAGCACATACTAGTTTTCAGCAAAATTGAACTGTACACTCCGTTGTGTTGAATGCTTTGCTTACTATACAATGAATTTTGAATTAAGGAAGTGTACATAACTACTCAGGGTGATTTGTAACTGTATAGATATTGCATATCGAGTGCTGAGTGCCATGGAATACACAAATACAAACTGAATTCAGGCACCTAACGTAATATTTAGAGTGGAACTGCTTATGTTGGTTTAGTTGTTTAAACGCTAATGATCCACTGTGTAGGGAACGTGATATAACTGAAAGTAACTTCTGGATCTTTGGCAGCACACTCATAATATTGGTTGCAGACGTAAGATAATAAGGTTTTCATCAAGTTAGAACATACTAGCGTTAAGCAAAATTGAATTGTACACTCCATTGAGTTGAATGCATTAATTACTGTTCAATATATTTTGTGTTAAGGATGTGTACCATAACTACTCAAGGTGAATTGGAAATGTATAGATATTGCATGTAGAGTATTCAGTGCCATGGAATACGCAAATGCAAGCTGAATTCCGGAACCTACCTGATAACATTTAGAGTAGAACTGCCAATGATTTGGTTTATTTCTGTAAGCTCTAATGCTCCACTGTGTAGAGAACGTGATGATAATGAAAGAAACTTATGGAGCTTTGGTAGCAGACTCATCAAATGGTTGTAGACTACTCTAACTCATTTGGTGAGTAGAATAATAAAGTTCCCATCAAGTTAGCACATAATGGTTTTCAACTGAATTTAACTCTACCTCCATTGAGTTGAATGCATTATTTTGTAATAAATGCAATTTGTTAAGAAAGGGTACATAACTACTCAGGGTGATTTCGAACTATATAGCTATTGCATTTAGAGTGCTCAGTGCCATGGAGTACTGAAATGCAAGCTGAATTCAGGAACCTACCTGATAACATTTAGGGTGGAACTACCAATGACTTGGTTTAGTTCTGTAAACTCTAAATTTCCTCTGTGTAGTGAACGTCATGTTACTGAATGGAACTTCACGAACTGGTAGCTCATCGATAATATTGGCTGCCGACTACTCTAAATCATATGTTGAGTAAAATAATAATATTTACATCAAGTCAGCACATACTAGTTTTCAGCAAAATTGAACTGTACACTCCGTTGTGTTGAATGCTTTGCTTACTATACAATGAATTTTGAATTAAGGAAGTGTACATAACTACTCAGGGTGATTTGTAACTGTATAGATATTGCATATCGAATGCTGAGTGCCATGGAATACTCAAATACAAACTGAATTCAGGCACCTAACGTAATATTTAGAGTGGAACTGCTTATGTTGGTTTAGTTGTATAAACGCTAATGATCCACTGTGTAGGGAACGTGATATAACTGAAAGTAACTTCTGGATCTTTGGCAGCACACTCATCATATTCGTTGCAGACGTAAGATAATAAGGTTATCATCAAGTTAGAACATACTAGCTTTAAGCAAAATTGAATTGTACACTGCATTGAGTTGAATGCATTAATTACTGTTCAATATATTTTGTGTTAAGGATGTGTATCATAAGTACTCAGGGTGAATTGGAAATGTATAGATATTGCACGTAGAGTATTCAGTGCCATGGAATACGCAAATGCAAGCTGAATTCCGGAACCTACCTGATAACATTTAGAGTAGAACTGCCAATGATTTGGTTTATTTCTGTAAGCTCTAATGCTCCACTGTGTAGAGAACGTGATGATAATGAAAGAAACTTATGGAGCTTTGGTAGCAGACTCATCAAATGGTTGCAGACTACTCTAACTCATTTGGTGAGTAGAATAATAAAGTTCCCATCAAGTTAGCACATAATGGTTTTCAACGGAAATTAACTCTACTCTCCATTGAGTTGAATGCATTACTTTGTATTCAATGCAATTTGTTAAGAAAGGGTACATAACTACTCAGGGTGATTTCGAACCATATAGCTATTGCATTTAGAGTGCTCAGTGCCATGGAGTACTGAAATGCAAGCTGAAGTCAGGAACCTACCTGATAACATTTAGGGTGGAACTACCAATGACTTGGTTTAGTTCTGTAAACTCTAAATTTCCTCTGTCTAGTGAACGTCATGTTACTGAATGAAACTTCACGAACTTTGGTAGCTCATCGATAATATTGGCTGCCGACTACTCTAAATCATATGTTGAGTAAAATAATAATGTTTACATCAAGTCAGCACATACTAGTTTTCAGCAAAATTGAACTGTACACTCCGTTGTGTTGAATGCTTTGCTTACTATACAATGAATTTTGAATTAAGGAAGTGTACATAACTACTCAGGGTGATTTGTAACTGTATAGATATTGCATATCGAGTGCTGAGTGCCATGGAATACACAAATACAAACTGAATTCAGGCACCTAACGTAATATTTAGAGTGGAACTGCTTATGTTGGTTTAGTTGTTTAAACGCTAATGATCCACTGTGTAGGGAACGTGATATAACTGAAAGTAACTTCTGGATCTTTGGCAGCACACTCATACTATTGGTTGCAGACGTAAGATAATAAGGTTTTCATCAAGTTAGAACATACTAGCTTTAAGCAAAATTGAATTGTACACTCCATTGAGTTGAATGCATTAATTACTGTTCAATATATTTTGTGTTAAGGATGTGTACCATAACTACTCAGGGTGAATTGGAAATGTATAGATATTGCATGTAGAGTATTCAGTGCCATGGAATACGCAAATGCAAGCAGAATTCCGGAACCTACCTGATAACATTTAGAGTAGAACTGCCAATGATTTGGTTTATTTCTGCAAACTCTAATGCTCCACTGTGTAGAGAACGTGATGATTATGAAAGAAACTTATGGAGCTTTGGTAGCACATTCATCAAATAGTTGCAGACTACTCTAATTCATTTGGTGAGTAGAAGAATAAAGTTCCCATCACGTTTGCACAGAATGGTATTCAACGGAATTTAACTCTGCTCTCCTTTGAGTTGAATGCATTACTTTCTATTCAATGCAATTTGTTAAGAAAGGGTACATAACTACTCAGGGTAATTTCGAACTATATAGCTATTGCATTTAGAGTGCTCAGTGCCACGGAGTACTCAAATGCAAGCTGAATTCAGGAACCTACCTGATAACATTTAGGGTGGAACTACCAATGACTTGGTTTAGTTCTGTAAACTCTAAATTTCCTCTGTCTAGTGAACGTCATGTTACTGAATGAAACTTCACGAACTTTGGTAGCTCATCGATAATATTGGCTGCCGACTACTCTAAATCATATGTTGAGTAAAATAATAATGTTTACATCAAGTCAGCACATACTAGTTTTCAGCAAAATTGAACTGTACACTCCGTTGTGTTGAATGCTTTGCTTACTATACAATGAATTTTGAATTAAGGAAGTGTACATAACTACTCAGGGTGATTTGTAACTGTATAGATATTGCATATCGAGTGCTGAGTGCCATGGAATACACAAATAAAAACTGAATTCAGGCACCTAACGTAATATTTAGAGTGGAACTGCTTATTTTGGTTTAGTTGTTTAAACGCTAATGATCCACTGTGTAGGGAACGTGATATAACTGAAAGTAACTTCTGGATGTTTGGCAGCACACTCATAATATTGGTTGCAGACGTAAGATAATAAGGTTTTCATCAAGTTAGAACTTACTAGCTTTAAGCAAAATTGAATTGTATACTCCTTTGAGTTGAATGCATTAATTACTGTTCAATATATTTTGTGTTAAGGATGTGTACCATAACTACTCAGGGTGAATTGGAAATGTATAGATATTGCATGTAGAGTATTCAGTGCCATGGAATACGCAAATGCAAGCTGAATTCCGGAACCTACCTGATAACATTTAGAGTAGAACTGCCAATGATTTGGTTTATTTCTGTAAGCTCTAATGCTCCACTGTGTAGAGAACGTGATGATAATGAAAGAAACTTATGGAGCTTTGGTAGCAGACTCATCAAATGGTTGTAGACTACTCTAACTCATTTGGTGAGTAGAATAATAAAGTTCCCATCAAGTTAGCACATAATGGTTTCCAACGGAAATTAACTCTACTCTCCATTGAGTTGAATGCATTACTTTGTAATAAATGCAATTTGTTAAGAAAGGGTACATAACTACTCAGGGTGATTTCGAACTATATAGCTATTGCATTTAGAGTGCTCAGTGCCATGGAGTACTGAAATGCAAGCTGAATTCAGGAACCTACCTGATAACATTTAGGGTGGAACTACCAATGACTTGGTTTAGTTCTGTAAACTCTAAATTTCCTCTGTGTAGTGAACGTCATGTTACTGAATGGAACTTCACGAACTGGTAGCTCATCGATAATATTGGCTGCCGACTACTCTAAATCATATGTTGAGTAAAATAATAATATTTACATCAAGTCAGCACATACTAGTTTTCAGCAAAATTGAACTGTACACTCCGTTGTGTTGAATGCTTTGCTTACTATACAATGAATTTTGAATTAAGGAAGTGTACATAACTACTCAGGGTGATTTGTAACTGTATAGATATTGCACATCGAGTGCTGAGTGCCATGGAATACACAAATACAAACTGAATTCAGGCACCTAACGTAATATTTAGAGTGGAACTGCTTATGTTGGTATAGTTGTATAAACGCTAATGATCCACTGTGTAGGGAACGTGATATAACTGAAAGTAACTTCTGGATCTTTGGCAGCACACTCATCATATTCGTTGCAGACGTAAGATAATAAGGTTATCATCAAGTTAGAACATACTAGCTTTAAGCAAAATTGAATTGTACACTGCATTGAGTTGAATGCATTAATTACTGTTCAATATATTTTGTGTTAAGGATGTGTATCATAAGTACTCAGGGTGAATTGGAAATGTATAGATATTGCACGTAGAGTATTCAGTGCCATGGAATACGCAAATGCAAGCTGAATTCCGGAACCTACCTGATAACATTTAGAGTAGAACTGCCAATGATTTGGTTTATTTCTGTAAGCTCTAATGCTCCACTGTGTAGAGAACGTGATGATAATGAAAGAAACTTATGGAGCTTTGGTAGCAGACTCATCAAATGGTTGCAGACTACTCTAACTCATTTGGTGAGTAGAATAATAAAGTTCCCATCAAGTTAGCACATAATGGTTTTCAACAGAAATTAACTCTACTCTCCTTTGAGTTGAATGCATTACTTTGTATTCAATGCAATTTGTTAAGAAAGGGTACATAACTACTCAGGGTGATTTCGAACTATATAGCTATTGCATTTAGAGTGCTCAGTGCCATGGAGTACTCAAATGCAAGCTGAATTCAGGAACATACCTGATAACATTTAGGGTGGAACTACCAATGACTTGGTTTAGTTCTGTAAACTCTAAATTTCCTCTGTCTAGTGAACGTCATGTTACTGAATGAAACTTCACGAACTTTGGTAGCTCATCGATAATATTGGCTGCCGACTACTCTAAATCATATGTTGAGTAAAATAATAATGTTTACATCAAGTCAGCACATACTAGTTTTCAGCAAAATTGAACTGTACACTCCGTTGTGTTGAATGCTTTGCTTACTATACAATGAATTTTGAATTAAGGAAGTGTACATAACTACTCAGGGTGATTTGTAACTGTATAGATATTGCATATCGAGTGCTGAGTGCCATGGAATACTCAAATACAAACTGAATTCAGGCACCTAACGTAATATTTAGAGTGGAACTGCTTATGTTGGTTTAGTTGTTTAAAAGCTAATGATCCACTGTGTAGGGAACGTGATATAACTGAAAGTAACTACTGGATCTTTGGCAGCACACTCATAATATTGGTTGCAGACGTAAGATAATAAGGTTTCATCAAGTTAGAACATACTAGCTTTAAGCAAAATTGAATTGTACACTCCATTGAGTTGAATGCATTAATTACTGTTCAATATATTTTGTGTTAAGGATGTGTACCAGAACTACTCAGGGTGAATTGGAAATGTATAGATATTGCATGTAGAGTATTCAGTGCCATGGAATACGCAAATGCAAGCTGAATTCCGGAACCTACCTGATAACATTTAGAGTAGAACTGCCAATGACTTGGTTTATTTCTGTAAACTCTAATGCTCCACTGTGTAGAGAACGTGATGAATATGAAAGAAAGTTATGGAGCTTTGGTAGCACACTCATCAAATAGTTGCAGACTACTCTAATTCATTTGGTGAGTAGAAGAATAAAGTTCCCATCACGTTTGCACATACTAGTTTTCAGCAAAATTGAACTGTACACTCCGTTGTGTTGAATGCTTTGCTTACTATACAATGAATTTTGAATTAAGGAAGTGTACGTAACTACTCAGGGTGATTTGTAACTGTATAGATATTGCATATCGAGTGCTGAGTGCCATGGAATACTCAAATACAAACTGAATTCAGGCACCTAACGTAATATTTAGAGTGGAACTGCTTATGTTGGTTTAGTTGTTTAAACGCTAATGATCCACTGTGTAGGGAACGTGATATAACTGAAAGTAACTACTGGATCTTTGGCAGCACACTCATAATATTGGTTGCAGACGTAAGATAATAAGGTTTTCATCAAGTTAGAACATACTAGCTTTAAGCAAAATTGAATTGTACACTCCATTGAGTTGAATGCATTAATTACTGTTCAATATATTTTGTGTTAAGGATGTGTACCATAACTACTCAGGGTGAATTGGAAAAGTATAGATATTGCATGTAGAGTATTCAGTGCCATGGAATACGCAAATGCAAGCTGAATTCCGGAATCTACCTGATAACATTTAGAGTAGAACTGCCAATGACTTGGTTTATTTCTGTAAACTCTAATGCACCACTGTGTAGAGAACGTGATGATTATGAAAGAAACTTATGGAGCTTTGGTAGCACACTCATCAAATAGTTGCAGACTACTCTAATTCATTTGGTGAGTAGAAGAATAACGTTCCCATCACGTTTGCACAGAATGGTATTCAACGGAATTTAACTCTGCTCTCCTTTGAGTTGAATGCATTACTTTCTATTCAATGCAATTTGTTAAGAAAGGGTACATAACTACTCAGGGTAATTTCGAACTATATAGCTATTGCATTTAGAGTGCTCAGTGCCACGGAGTACTCAAATGCAAGCTGAATTCAGGAACCTACCTGATAACATTTAGGGTGGAACTACCAATGACTTGGATTAGTTCTGTAAACTCTAAATTTCCTCTGTCTAGTGAACGTCATGTTACTGAATGAAACTTCACGAACTTTGGTAGCTCATCGATAATATTGGCTGCCGACTACTCTAAATCATATGTTGAGTAAAATAATAATGTTTACATCAAGTCAGCACATACTAGTTTTCAGCAAAATTGAACTGTACACTCCGTTGTGTTGAATGCTTTGCTTACTATACAATGAATTTTGAATTAAGGAAGTGTACATAACTACTCAGGGTGATTTGTAACTGTATAGATATTGCATATCGAGTGCTGAGTGCCATGGAATACACAAATACAAACTGAATTCAGGCACCTAACGTAATATTTAGAGTGGAACTGCTTATGTTGGTTTAGTTGTTTAAACGCTAATGGTCCACTGTGTAGGGAACGTGATATAACTGAAAGTAACTTCTGGATCTTTGGCAGCACACTCATAATATTGGTTGCAGACGTAAGATAATAAGGTTTTCATCAAGTTAGAACATACTAGCTTTAAGCAAAATTGAATTGTACACTCCATTGAGTTGAATGCATTAATTACTGTTCAATATATTTTGTGTTAAGGATGTGTACCATAACTACTCAGGGTGAATTGGAAATGTATAGATATTGCATGTACAGTATTCAGTGCCATGGAATACGCAAATGCAAGCTGAATTCCGGAACCTACCTAATAACATTTAGAGTAGAGCTGCCAATGACTTGGTTTATTTCTGTAAACTCTAATGCTCCTCAGTGTAGAGAACGTGATGAATATGAAAGAAACTTATGGAGCTTTGGTTGCACACTCATCAAATAGTTGCAGACTACTCTAATTCATTTGGTGAGTAGAAGAATAAAGTTCCCATCACGTTTGCACAGAATGGTTTTCAACGGAATTTAATTCTGCTCTCCTTTGAGTTGAATGCATTACTTTCTATTCAATGCAATTTGTTAAGAAAGGGTACATAACTACTCAGGGTGATTTCGAACTATATAGCTATTGCATTTAGAGTGCTCAGTGCCACGGAGTACTCAAATGCAAGCTGAATTCAGGAACCTACCTGATAACATTTAGGGTGGAACTACCAATGACTTGGTTTAGTGCTGTAAACTCTAAATTTCCTCTATGTAGTGAACGTCATGTTACTGAGTGAAACTTCACGAACTTTGGTAGGTCATCGATAATATTGGCTGCCGACTACTCTAAATCATATGTTGAGTAAAATAATAATGTTTACATCAAGTTAGCACATACTAGTTTTCAGCAAAATTGAACTGTACACTGCGTTGTGTTGAATGCATTGCTTACTATACAATGCATTTTGAATTAAGGAAGTGTACATAACAACTCAGGGTGATTTGTAACTGTATAGATATTGCATATCGAGTGCTCAGTGCCATGGAGTACTCAAATGCAAGCTGAATTCAGGAACCTACCTGATAACATTTAGAGTGGACCGACCAATGACTTGGTTTATTTCTGTAAACTCTAAATTTCCTCTGTGTAGTGAACGTCATGTTACTGAATGAAACTTCACGATAATATTGGCTGCCGACTACTCTAAATCATATGCTGAGTAAAATAATAATGTTTACATCAAGTTACCACATACTAGTTTTCAGCAAAATTGAACTGTACACTCCGTTGTGTTGAATGCATTGCTTACTATACAATGAATTTTGAATTAAGGAAGTGTAAATAACTACTCAGGGTGATTTGTAACTGCATAGATATTGCATATCGAGTGCTCAGTGCCATCGAATACACAATTCAGGCACCTAACATAATATTTAGTGTGGAACCGCTTATGAGTTGGTTTAATTGTTTAAACGCTAATGGTCCACTCTGTAGGGAAAGTGATATAACTGAAAGTAAATTCTGCATCTTTGGCAGCACACTCATAATATTGGTTGCAGACGTAAGATAATAAGGTTTTCATCAAGTTAGAACATACTAGCTTTAAGCAAAATTGAATTGTACTCTCCATTGAGTTGAATTCATTAATTACTGTTCAATATATTTTGTGTTAAGGATTACCATAACTACTCAGGGTGAATTGGAAATGTATAGATATTGCATGTAAGGTATTCAGTGCCATGGAATACGCAAATGCAAGCTGAATTCCGGAATCTACCTGATAACATTTAGAGTAGAACTTCCAATGACTTGGTTTATTTCTGTAAACTCTAATGCACCACTGTGTAGAGAACGTGATGATTATGAAAGAAACTTATGGAGCTTTGGTAGCACACTCATCAAATAGTTGCAGACTACTCTAATTCATTTGGTGAGTAGAAGAATAACGTTCCCATCACGTTTGCACAGAATGGTATTCAACGGAATTTAACTCTGCTCTCCTTTGAGTTGAATGCATTACTTTCTATTCAATGCAATTTGTTAAGAAAGGGTACATAACTACTCAGGGTAATTTCGAACTATATAGCTATTGCATTTAGAGTGCTCAGTGCCACGGAGTACTCAAATGCAAGCTGAATTCAGGAACCTACCTGATAACATTTAGGGTGGAACTACCAATGACTTGGATTAGTTCTGTAAACTCTAAATTTCCTCTGTCTAGTGAACGTCATGTTACTGAATGAAACTTCACGAACTTTGGTAGCTCATCGATAATATTGGCTGCCGACTACTCTAAATCATATGTTGAGTAAAATAATAATGTTTACATCAAGTCAGCAAATACTAGTTTTCAGCAAAATTGAACTGTACATTGCGTTGTGTTGAATGCTTTGCTTACTATACAATGAATTTTGAATTAAGGAAGTGTACATAACTACTCAGGGTGATTTGTAACTGTATAGATATTGCATATCGAGTGCTGAGTGCCATGGAATACACAAATACAAACTGAATTCAGGCACCTAACGTAATATTTAGAGTGGAACTGCTTATGTTGGTTTAGTTGTTTAAACGCTAATGGTCCACTGTGTAGGGAACGTGATATAACTGAAAGTAACTTCTGGATCTTTGGCAGCACACTCATAATATTGGTTGCAGACGTAAGATAATAAGGTTTTCATCAAGTTAGAACATACTAGCTTTAAGGAAAATTGAATTGTACACTCCATTGAGTTGAATGCATTAATTACTGTTCAATGCAATTTGTTAAGAAAGGGTACATAACTACTCAGGGTGATTTCGAACTATGTAGCTATTGCATTTAGAGTGCTCAGTGCCACGGAGTACTCAAATGCAAGCTGAATTCAGGACCCTACCTGATAACATTTAGGGTGGAACTACCAATGACTTGGTTTAGTGCTGTAAACTCTAAATTTCCTCTATGTAGTGAACGTCATGTTACTGAGTGAAACTTCACGAACTTTGGTAGGTCATCGATAATATTGGCTGCCGACTACTCTAAATCATATGTTGAGTAAAATAATAATGTTTACATCAAGATAGCACATACTAGTTTTCAGCAAAATTGAACTGTACACCGCGTTGTGTTGAATGCATTGCTTACTATACAATGCATTTTGAATTAAGGAAGTGTACATAACTACTCAGGGTGATTTGTAACTGTATAGATATTGCATATCGAGTGCTCAGTGCCATGGAGTACTCAGATGCAAGCTGAATTCAGGAACCTACCTGATAACATTTAGAGTGGAACGACCAATGACTTGGTTAATTTCTGTAAACTCTAAATTTCCTCTGTGTAGTGAACGTCATGTTACTGAATGAAACTTCACGATCCTTGGTAGCTCATCGATAATATTGGCTGCCGACTACTCTAAATCATATGTTGAGTAAAATAATAATGTTTACATCAAGTTAGCACATAGTAGTTTACAGCAAAATTGAACTGTACACTCCGTTGTGTTGAATGCTTTGATTACTATACAATGAATTTTGAATTAAGGAAGTGTACATAACTACTCAGGGTGATTTGTAACTGTATAGATATTGCATATCGAGTGCTGAGTGCCATGGAATACACAAATAAAAACTGAATTCAGGCACCTAACGTAATATTTAGAGTGGAACTGCTTATGTTGGTTTAGTTGTTTAAACGCTAATGATCCACTGTGTAGGGAACGTGATATAACTGAAAGTAAATTCTGGATCTTTGGCAGCACACTCATAATTTAGGTTGCAGACGTAAGATAATAAGGTTTTCATCAAGTTAGAACATACTAGCTTTAAGCAAAATTGAATTGTACACTCCATTGAGTTGAATGCATTAATTACTGTTCAATATATTTTGTGTTAAGGATGTGTACCATAACTACTCAGGGTGAATTGGAAATGTATAGATATTGCATGTAGAGTATTCAGTGCCATGGAATACGCAAATGCAAGCTGAATTCCGGAACCTACCTGATAACATTTAGAGTAAAACTGCCAATGACTTGGTTTATTTCTGTAAACTCTAATGCTCCACTGTGTAGAGAACGTGATGTTAATGAAAGCAAGTTATGGAGCTTTGGTAGCACACTCATGAAATGGTTGCAGACTACTCTAAATCATTTGGTGAGTAGAATAATAAAGTTCCCATCACGTTAGCACATAATGGTTTTCCACGGAATTTAACTCTACTCTCCATTGAGTCGAATGCATTACTTTCTATTCAATGCAATTTGTTAAGAAAGGGTACATAACTACTCAGGGTGATTTCGAACTATATAGCTATTGCATTTAGAGCGCTCAGTGACATGGAGTACTCAAATGCAAGCTGAATTCAGGAACCTACCTGATAACATTTAGGGTGGAACTACCAATGACTTGGTTCAGTTCTGTAAGCTCTAAATTTCCTCTGTGTAGTGAAGGTCATGTTACTGAATGAAACTTCACGATCCTTGGTAGCTCATCGATAATATTGGCTGCCGACTACTCTAAATCATATGTTGAGTAAAATAATAATGTTTACATCAAGTTAGCACATAGTAGTTTACAGCAAAATTGAACTGTACACTCCGTTGTGTTGAATGCTTTGATTACTATACAATGAATTTTGAATTAAGGAAGTGTACATAACTACCCAGGGTGATTTGTAACTGTATAGATATTGCATATCGAGTGCTCAGTGCCATGGAATACACAGATTCAAACTGAATTCAGGCACCTAACATAATATTTAGAATGGAACCGCTTATGAGTTTGTTAAGTTGTTTAAACGCTAATGGTCCACTGTGTCGGGAACGTGATATAACTGAAAGTAAATTCTGGATCTTTGGCAGCAGACTGATAATATAGGTTGCAGACGTAAGGTTTTCATCAAGTTAGAACATACTAGCTTTAAGCAAAATTGAATTGTACACTCCATTGAGTTGAATGCATTAATTACTGTTCAATATATTTTGTGTTAAGGATGTGTACCATAACTACTCAGGGTGAATTGGAAATGTATAGATATTGCATGTAGAGTATTCAGTGCCATGGAATACGCAAATGCAAGCTGAATTCCGCAACCTACCTGATAACATTTAGACTAGAACTGCCAATGACTTGGTTTATTTCTGTAAACTCTAATGCTCCACTGTGTAGAGAACGTGATGATAATGAAAGAAACTTATGGAGCTTTGGCAGCAGACTCATCAAATGGTTGCAGACTACTCTAATTCATTTGATGAGTAGAATAATAATGTTCCCATCACGTTAGTACATAATGGTTTTCAACGGAAATTCACTCTACTCTCCATTGATTTGAAAGCATTACTTTCTACTCAATGCAATTTGTTAAGAAAGGGTACATAACTGCTCAGGCTGATTTCCAACTATATAGCTATTCCATTTAGAGTGCTCAGTGCCATGGAGTACTCAAATGCAAGCTGAATTCAGGAACCCTCCTGATAACATTTAGGGTGGAACTACCAATGACTTGGTTTAGTTCTGTAAACTCTAAATTTCCTCTGTGTAGTGAAGGTCATGTTACTGAATGAAACTTCACGATCCTTGGTAGCTCATCGATAATATTGGCTGCCGACTACTCTAAATCATACGTTGAGTAAAATAATAATGTTTACATCAAGTTAGCACATACTAGTTTTCAGCAAAATTGAACTGTACACTCCGTTGTGTTGAATGCATTGCTTACTATACAATGAATTTTGAATTAAGGAAGTGTACATAACTACTCAGGGTGATTTGTAACTGTATAGATATTGCATATCGAGTGCTCAGTGCCATGGAATACACAAATACAAACTGAATTCAGGCACCTAACATAATATTTAGAGTGGAACCGCTTATGAGTTGGTTTTGTTGTTTAAACGCTAATGGTCCACTGTGTGGGGAACGTGATATAACTGAAATTAAATTCTGCATATTTGGCAGCACACTCATAATATTGGTTGCAGACGTAAGATAATAAGGTTTTCATCAAGTTCGAACATACTAGCTTTAAGCAAAATTGGATTGTACACGCCATTGAGCTGAAAGCATTAATTACTGTTCAATATATTTTGTGTTAAGGATGTGTACATAGCTACACAGGGTGAATTGGAAATGTATAGATATTGCATGTAGAGTGTTCAGTGCCATGGAATACGCAAATGCAAGCTGAATTCCGGAACCTACCTGATAACATTTAGAGTAGAAGTGCCAATGTCTTGGTTTATTTCTGTAAACTCTAATGCTCCACTGTGTAGAGAACGTGATGATAATGAAAGAAATTTATGGCGCTTTGGTAGCACACTCATGAAAAGGTTGCAGACTATTCTAAATCATTTGGTGAGCAGAATAATAAAGTTCCCATCACGTTACCACATAATGGTTTTCAACGGAATTTAACTCTACTCTCCATTGAGTTGAATGCATTACTTTCTATTCAAAGCAATTTGTTAAGAAAGGGTACATAACTACTCAGGCTGATTTGGAACTATATAGCTATTGCATTTAGAGTGCTCAGTGCCACGGAGTACTCAAATGCAAGCTGAATTCAGGAACCTACCTGATAACATTTAGGGGGGAACTACCAATGACTTGGTTTAGTTCTGTAAACTCTAAATTTCCTCTGTGTAGTGAACGTCATGTTACTGAATGAAACTTCACGAACTTTGGTAGCTCATCGGTAATATTGGCTGCCGACTACTCTAAATCATATGTTGAGTAAAATAATAATGTTTACATCAAGTTAGCACATACTAGTTTTCAGCAAAATTGAAATGTACACTCCGTTGTGTTGAATGCATTGCTTACTATACAATGAATTTTGAATTAAGGAAGTGTACATAACTACTCAGGGTGATTTGTAACTGTATAGATATTGCATATCGAGTGCTCAGTGCCATGGAATACACAAATACAAACTGAATTCAGGCACCTAACGTAATATTTAGAGTGGAACTGCTTATGAGTTGGTTTAGTTGTTTAAGCGCTAATGGTACACTGTGTAGGGAACGTGATAAAACTGAAAGTAACTTCTGGATCTTTGGCAGCACACTCATAATATTGGTTGCAGACGTAAGATAATAAGGTTTTCATCAAGTTCGAACATACTAGCTTTAAGCAAAATTGGATTGTACACGCCATTGAGCTGAAAGCATTAATTACTGTTCAATATATTTTGCGTTAAGGATGTGTACATAGCTACACAGGGTGAATTGGAAATGTATATATATTGCATGTAGAGTATTCAGGGCCATGGAATACGCAAATGCAAGCTGAATTCCGGAACCTACCTGATAACATTTAGAGTAGAACTGCCAATGACTTGGTTTATTTCTGTAAATTCTAATGCTCCACTGTGTAGAGAACGTGATGATAATGAAAGAAACATATGGAGCTTTGGTAGCACACTCATCAAATGGTTGCAGACTACTCTAAATCATTTGGTGAGTAGAATAATAAAGTTCCCATCACGTTAGGACATAATGGTTTTCAACGGAATTTAACTCTACTCTCCTTTGAGATGAATGCATTACTTTCTATTCAATGCAATTTGTTAAGAAAGGGTACATAACTACTCAGGCTGATTTCGAGGTATATAGCTATTGCATTTAGAGTGCTCAGTGCCACGGAGTACTCAAATGCAAGCTGAATTCAGGAACCTACCTGATAACATTTAGCGTGGAACTACCACTGACTTGGTTTAGTTCTGTAAACTCTAAATTTCCAAGGTGTAGTGAACTTCATGTTACTGAATGAAACTTCACGATAATATTGGCTGCCGACTACTCTAAATCATATGTTGCGTAAAATAATAATGTTTGCATCAAGTTAGCACATACTAGTTTTCAGCAAAATTGAACTGTACACTCCGTTGTGTTGAATGAATTGCTTACTATACAATGAATTTTGAATTAAGGAAGTGTACATAACTACTCAGGGTGATTTGTAACTGTATAGATATTGCATATCGAGTGCTCAGTGCCATGGAATACACAAATACAAACTGAATTCAGGCACCTAACATAATATTTAGAGTGGAACCGCTTATGAGTTGCTTTAGTTGTTTAAACGCTAATGGTCCTCTGTGTAGGGAACGTGATATAAATGAAAGTAAATTCTGCATCTTTGGCAGCACACTCATAATATTGGTTGCAGACGTAAGATCATAAGGTTTTCATCAAGTTAGAACATAGTAACTTTAAGCAAAATTGAATTGTACACTCCATTGAGTTGAATGCATTAATTACTGTTCAATATATTTTGTGTTAAGGATGTTTACCATAACTACTCAGGGTGAACTGGAAATGTATAGATATTGCATGTAGAGTATTCAGTGCCATGGAGTACGCAAATGCAAGCTGAATTCCAGAACCAACCTGATAACATTTAGAGTAGAACTGCCAATGACTTGGTTTATTTCTGTAAACTCTAAAGCTCCACTGCGTAGAGAACGTGATGATAATGAAAGAAACTTATGGAGCTTTGGCAGCACACTCATGAAATGGTTGCAGACTACTCTAATTCATTTGGTGAGTAGAATAATAAAGTTCCCATCACGTTAGCGCATAATGGTTTGCAACGGAAATTAACTCTACTCTCCATTGAGTTGAATGCATTACTTTCTATTCAATGCAATTTGTTAAGAAAGGGTACATAACTACTCAGGCTGATTTCGAACTATATAGCTATTGCATTTAGAGTGCTCAGTGCAATGAATTACTCAAATGCAAGCTGAATTCAGGAACCTACCTGATAACATTTAGGGTGGAACTACCAATGACTTGGTTTTGTTCTGTAAACTCTAAATTTCCTCTGTGTAGTGAACGTCATGTTACTGAATGAATCGTCACGAACTTTGGTAGCTCATCGATAATATTGGCTGCCGACTACTCTAAATCATATGTTGAGTAAAATAATAATGTTTACATCAAGTTAGCACATACTAGTTTTCAGCAAAATTGAACTGTACACTCCGTTGCGTTGAATGCTTTGCTTACTATACAATGAATTTTGAATTCAGGAAGTGTACATAACTACTCAGGGTGATTTGTAACTGTATACATATTGCATATCGAGTGCTCAGTGCCATGGAATACACAAATACAAACTAAATTTAGGCACCTAACGTAATATTTATTGTGGAACTGCTTATGAGTTGGTTTAGTTGTTTAAACGCTAATGGTCCACTGTGTAGAGAACGTGATTTTTCTGAACGAAACTGCACGAACTTTGGTAGCACACTCATAATATTGGTTGCAGACAGATATAAATCATATGGTGAGTAAAATTATGTTTCCATTAGGTTAGCACATACTACTTTTCAGCAAAATTGAACTGCACACTCCCTTGAGTTGAATGCATTAATTATTGTTCAATGCATTTTGTGTTACGGATAAGTACATAACTACTCACGTGAATTGGAAATGTATAGATGTTGCATGTCGAGTGTTCAGTGCCATGGAATACACAAATGCAAGCTGCATTCTGGAACCTACCTATTAACATTTAGGGTGGAACTGCCAATGACTTGGTTTAGTTCTCTAAACGCTAATATTCCAACTGTGGAGAACGTGATGTGACTGAAAGAAACTCATGGAGCTTTGGTAGCACACTCATAAAAGTGGTTGTAGACTACTCGAAATCATATGGTGAGTACAATAATAAGGTTCACATGAAGTTAGCACATACTAGTTTTCAGCGAAATTCAATTGTACTCTCCATTGTGTAGAATGCATTACTTTCTATTCAATGCATTTTGTTAAGGAAGGGTACAAAACTCTTCAGGGTGATTTGGAACTTTATACTTATTGCATATAAAGTGCTCAGTGCCATGGAATGCACAAATGCAAGCTGAGTTCTGGAACCTACCTATTAACATTCAGAGTGGAACTGCCAATGACATGATTTAGTTCTGTAAATGCTAATATTCCAAGTGTGGAGAATGTGATGTGACTGAAATAACTTATGGAGCGATGGTAGCACACTCATAAAATTGGTTGTAGACTACTCTAAATCATATGGTGATTAAAATAATACAGTTTACATCGTTAGCACATACTAAGTTTGAGGATAATTGAACTGTACACTCAATTCAGTTGAATGCATTACTTTCTATTCAATGCATTATGTGTTAGGGAAGTGTACAGGACTACTCAGGGTGATTTGCAAATGTATTGAGATTGCACGTAGAGTGCTCAGTGCCATGGAATACACAAATGCAAGCTGAATTCAGGAACCTACCTGGTAACATTTGGAGTGGAACTGCCAATGACCGTTTAGTTCTATAAAAGATAATGTTCCACTGCGTAGAGAACGTGATGTTACTAAAAGAAACTTACGGAGGTTTGGTAGCACACTCATAAAATTGTTTTCACACTGGTCTAAATCATATGGTGAGTAAAATAATAAGGTCCACATCAAGTCAGCAAAATTGAACTGTACACTCCCTTGAGTTGAATGCATTAATTATTGTTCAATGCATTTTGTGTTAAGGACATATACATAACTGCTCAGGGTGAATTGGAAATGTATAGATATTGCATGTAGAGTATTCAGTGCCATGGAATACTCAAATGTAAGCTGAATTCAGGAAGCTACCTGATAACATTTAGAGTGGAACTGCCAATTACTTGGTTTAGTTCCGTAAATGCTAATATTCCACTGTGTAGAGAACGTCATGTTACTGAAAGAAACTTCACGAACATTGGTAGCACACTGATAATATTGGTTGCCAACTACTGTAAATCATATGGTGAGTAAAATAATAAGGTTTACATCAAGTTAGCACATCCTAGTTTGAAGCAAAATTGAACTGTACACTCAATTCAGTTGAATGCATTACTTTCTATTCAATGCATTTTGTGTTAGGGAAGTGTACAGGACTACTCAGGGTGATTTGCAAATGTATTGATATTGCACGTAGAGTGCTCAGTGCCATGGAATACACAAATGCAAGCTGAATTCAGGAACCTACCTGGTAACATTTGGAGTGGAACTGCCAATGACCGTTTAGTTCTATAAAAGATAATGTTCCACTGCGTAGAGAACGTGATGTTACTAAAATAAACTTAGGGAGGTTGTGTAGCACACTCTTAAAATTGTTTTCACACTGGTCTAAATCATATGGTGAATAAAATAATAAGGTCCACATCAAGTCAGCAAAATTGAACTGTACACTCCCTTGAGTTGAATGCATTAATTATTGTTCAATGCATTTTGTGTTAAGGACATATAGATAACTACTCAGGGTGAATTGGAAATGTATAGATATTGCATGTAGAGTATTCAGTGCCATGGAATACTCAAGTGCAAGCTGAATTCAGGAACCTACCTGATAACATTTCGAGTGGAACTGCCAATGACTTGGTTTAGTTCTGTGAACGCTAATATTCCACTGTGTAGAGAACGTGAATTTTCTGAAAGAAACTGAACGAACTTTGGTAGCACACTCATAATATTGGTTGCAGACAAATATAAATCATATGGTGAGTAAAATTATAAGGTTTCCATTAAGTTAGCACATACTACTTTTCAGCAAAATTGAACTGCACACTCCCTTGAGTTGAATGCATTAATTATTGTTCAATGCATTTTGTGTTACGGATATGTACATAACTACTCACGTGAATTGGAAATGTATAGATGTTGCATGTCGAGTGTTCAGTGCCATGGAATACACAAATGCAAGCTGCATTCTGGAACCTACCTATTAACATTTAGGGTGGAACTGCCAATGACTTGGTTTAGTTCTCTAAATGCTAATATTCCAAGTGTGGAGAATGTGATGTGACTGAAAGAAACTTATGGAGCGATGGTAGCACACTCATAAAATTGGTTGCAGACTACTCTAAATCATATGGTGATTAAAATAATACAGTTTACATCGTTAGCACATACTAAGTTTGAGGATAATTGAACTGTACACTCAATTCAGTTGAATGCATTACTTTCTATTCAATGCATTTTGTGTTAGGGAAGTGTACAGGACTACTCAGGGTGATTTGCAAATGTATTGATATTGCACGTAGAGTGCTCAGTGCCATGGAATACACAAATGCAAGCTGAATTCAGGAACCTACCTGGTAACATTTGGAGTGGAACTGCCAATGACCGTTTAGTTCTATAAAAGATAATGTTCCACTGCGTAGAGAACGTGATGTTACTAAAAGAAACTTACGGAGGTTTGGTAGCACACTCTTAAAATTGTTTTCACACTGGTCTAAATCATATGGTGAGTAAAATAATAAGGTCCACATCAAGTCAGCAAAATTGAACTGTACACTCCCTTGAGTTGAATGCATTAATTATTGTTCAATGCATTTTGTGTTAAGGACATATACATAACTACTCAGGGTGAATTGGAAATGTATAGATATTGCATGTAGAGTATTCAGTGCCATGGAATACTCAAATGCAAGCTGAATTCAGGAACCTACCTGGTAACATTTGGAGTGGAACTGCCAATGACCGTTTAGTTCTATAAAAGATAATGTTCCACTGCGTAGAGAACGTGAATTTTCTGAAAGGATCGGAACGAACTTTGGTAGCACACTCATAACATTCGTTGCAGACAAATATAAATCATATGGTGAGTAAAATTATGTTTCCATTAAGTTAGCACGTACTACTTTTCAGCAAAATTGAACTGCACACTCCCTTGAGTTGAATGCATTAATTATTGTTCAATGCATTTTGTGTTACAGATATGTACATAACTACTCACGTGAATTGGAAATGTATAGATGTTGCATGTAGAGTGTTCAGTGCCATGGAATACACAAATGCAAGCTGAATTCTGGAACCTACCTATTAACATTTAGGGTGGAATGGCCAATGACTTGGTTTAGTTCCCTAAATGCTAATATTCCAACTGTGGAGAACGTGATGTGACTGAAAGAAACTCATGGAGCTTTGGTAGCACACTCAGAAAATTGGTTACAGGCTACTCTAAATCATATGGTGAATACAATAATAAGGTTCACATCAAGTTAGCACATACTAGGTTTGAGGATAATTGAACTGTACACTCCATTCAGTTGAATGCATTACTTTCTATTCAATGCATTTTAAGTTAAGGCAGTGTACATAACGACTCAGGGTGATTTGGAACTGTATAGATAGTGCATGTACAGTGCTCAGTGCCACGGAATACTCAAAGGCAAGCTGAATTCAGGAACCTACCTGATAACATTTCGAGTGGAACTGCAAATGTGTTGGTTTAGTTCTGTAAACGCTAATGTTCCACTGTGTAGAGAACGTGATGTTTCTGAAAGAAACTGCACGAACTTTGGTATGTTACGTATTCAGGCAACAATAAATATATGAGTTCGGCAAGGGTTTCTTATAACAAACAACACGTTTATTAAACACAGAAAACAAACCCCCCAAAAGTAAACAAACACTACCGTAACCGGAAACAGCTGCTGAGCAGCAGCTCCAACAGTTCGTAAAGTGATATTGCAAAAAAACAGTTCTTTAAAGTGGTATTGCCAAAAACAGTTCTTTAAAGTGGTATTGCCAAAAGTTCGATATGCTCACAGTCCATTTAAAAGGAGAGACTTTATAGGACGATTTAAATTCTCTTTCACGTCGCTTGGCTTCGATCCCTGACGTCGAACTTCCCACGAAGAATTCACGAAACAGAACCGCTTAAAGGCACTGACCTTTCCTTCTCCACTACCTTCAATCCTTTCTGGTTACCCAGGGATTAACATGAAGATAGTCAACGAAATCCTTCCAAATAAGGATCAAACAAAGGTCGCCCCCGTTTCACCGTAGAATCTCGATCTTTAACTTCCAGCTTCGAATCTTCACTCTCCACTAATTTCCTCGAACTAACAGAATCATAAAGAACCTGCTGGCAATGACCTTTTAAACTTTAGCGTTAAATAAAAACTTCATCCTTCAGCTAAACTGCGTCATCACTTCAAACACGCAGTGGCATGAAGGCAACCTGGCAAATCCAGCCACGAACTCCCCCCCCCTCACAGGGTGGGGTCTACCTTTTATAACCTGTAAAAAAAACCTGTCACATGATCTCTACTGGCGGGAAAATGACGTCACCACCATCACAAGACCATCACCTCAAGTCCAGTACAGCTTCAACCCCAGTCACATGACAAGGGCTCCACTGTCATGTGTCACGAGTACGTAACACCTCCCTCCAAAAAAACATTTTTGGTCTGACAAGAACAAAAATTTTTAACAATTGCTTACAAGAAAAACAAAGGTATAAATTTTATAACATATACAATACACAACACCAGCATATAACAGCTTATAAGTCACAATACAGTAGGAGTGTTACAATCGAAAAAAAACCAGTCCATAAAAAAAATACAGTGTACATTCAACATCGAGATAGACAATCAGCAACCACATTATCTTTACCTTTAATATGAGTTATCATAATATTGTACTCTTGTAACATCAAACTCCAATTTAATAATCTTCTGTTTTTGTTTTTCATCTTACTCAGAAAAACTAATGGATTATGATCAGTGTAAACAATAAGTGGTTTCTGAGTTGTACTAACACATACCTCAAAATATTCCAAAGCTAAAACAAGAGATAACAATTCTTTCTCTATTGTCGAATAATTTCTTTGATGCTTATTAAATTTCTTAGAAAAGTAAGCTACTGGATGATCAACCTCATCACCCTCATTCCTTTGCATTAATACCGCTCCTGCAGCCTCATCACTAGCATCCACAGCCAATGAAAAAGGTTTTCCAAAGTCAGGTGCCTTAAGCACAGGTTGTTGACATATCATTGTTTTCAATTTCTCAAATGCTTCTTGACAAGGCACCGTCCATACAAACTTCTCATTCTTCCGCAGAAGGTTAGTTAACGGAAGGGCAACATTAGCAAAATTCTTACAAAATTTCCGATAATATCCTACCATTCCCAAAAACCTTCTGACAGTCTTTTTCCCCATTGGAGTGGGAATCTCTAAAATTGCCTGAACTTTTGCCTGAACAGGAGCTACCTTACCTTGACCCACAACATAACCAAGGTAAGTCACAGTGGCATGTCCAAATTCACTCTTAGCTAAATTAATAGTTAAGTTAGCTTTTGAAAGCCTTTCAAACAATTTCTCCATCGCAATAATGTGTGCTTCCAAAGTATCATTTCCTGTCACTAAATCATCAATATAAGCATCAGTATCTTTCAATCCCTGAATCACAAAGTTAATCATCCTCTGGAAAGTACCTGGGGCATTCTTCATCCCAAATGGAAGAACATTATACTCATATAACCCAGATGGAGTTACAAATGCAGAAATCTCTCTACCTCTGTCCGTTAATGGAACACACCAATACCCTTTCAATAAATCAATCTTTGTAAGGATCTTTGCCTTTCCAACTTTATCTACACAAACATCTACTCTAGGAATTGGATATGCATCTGTTTTCGTTACAGCATTCACCTTCCTATAATCCGTACAAAACCTAATACTACCATCTGGCTTTGGCACCATAACACATGGCGAACTCCAATTCGAGTTAGAATGTCTAATGATATTATTCTCTAACATATATTCAATTTCTTTCTCAGCAAGTTCACATTTTTCCATGTTCATCCTATATGGATGTTGTTTAATAGGTTTGGCATCCCCAACATCTACATCATGTGAAGCTATAGTAGTCCTTCTTGGAACATCTGGAAACAACTCCCTATATTTAAAAATCAACTCCTTCATCTGTTGTCTCTGCTCTAACTGTAAATGTGCTAATTTTTCATCAATATTTTCCAGAATGGTTGAATTTGGTAACCTAACAGAAACAATGTTGAATTTAGAATGAAAGTCAGATGAATCATCTATCATGTTCCTAGTTAAATCAAACTCATTCTCACTAACCACAACAGTCACAGTATCAGATTGTTTCTCAAAATATGGTTTCAACATATTTATATGGCAAAGTTGTGTTGACCTTCTACGATCTGGAGTTTTTACCACGTAATCCACATCATTGATTTTAGACACAATTTCATAAGGACCATGAAATCTAGCTTGTAAAGAATTTGTCTGCACTGGGGAAAGAACCAACACCTTATCTCCAGGCTTAAACATCCTCATCCTAGCGTCTTTATCATACCAAGTCTTCATTTTCTCCTGATCCAACTTTAAATCTTCCTTAGCTAAGCTACAAGCTTTATGTAACCTGTCCTTAAATTTCAATACATAGTCCAACAAATTAGTGTGTACTTCCTTATTAATCCACTGTTCTTTCAACAAAGCTAAAGGTCCTCTAACTCTATGCCCAAGCACAAGTTCAAATGGACTAAAACCTAAAGATTCCTGTACCGATTCCCTTACTGCAAATAAAAGTAAGTTTATACCCTCATTCCAGTCACTTTCATTTTCCACACAAAATGTCCTAATCATATTCTTGAGGGTAGAATGAAACCTCTCCAAGGCACCCTGCGATTCTGGATGGTATGCAGACGAAGTGATTTGCTTAGCTCCCAATTTATAAACTATCTGTTGAAACAATCCAGACATAAAATTACTGCCTTGGTCAGTTTGTATCTCCTTAGGTAATCCAAAATAAGTAAAAAAATTTATAAGGGCCTTTGTCACAGTCTTAGCTTTTATATTCCTAAGTGGTACTGCCTCTGGAAACCTAGAAGAAGTACACATGATAGTCAACAAATACTGATAACCAGTTTTTGTCTTTGGTAATGGACCAACACAATCTACAATAACTTTAGAAAATGGTTCACCAAATGCTGGGATAGGTTGTAATGGAGCTACTGGTGTAACCTGATTTGGTTTACCCACAATTTGACAAGTATGGCACGTTTTACAAAACATCGCCACATCTTTTCTTAGACCAGGCCAGTAAAAATGTTTTAAAATCTTGTCCACAGTTTTCCTTACCCCTTGATGTCCACCTAAAGGCACACTATGAGCTAAAGTCAAAATCTCATTTCGATAAGCTTTTGGAACAACTACCTGGTAAACAACATTCCAATCCTCACTTGCAGGAATTGTAGGCGATCTCCACTTCCTCATCAACACTCCTTTTTCCAAGTAATATCCAACTGGCACCTTATCAATTTCACTATCTAGTAAAACCTGCTCTCTTAATTTTATAATCTCAGAGTCTCTATTCTGCTCTGCTATCATCTCCTTCCGAGACAAAGATAAATCTTTATAGTCAGACTTACTCCCAGAATCTTGTTCAAACAACGAAGATAAGAAAGTCTCTGACACATCCTCAAAACTCGAATCCTGAGTTGAACAGTCCTGAATAACAACCTCATTCTGCGCATCAATCTTTTTAGCCATAGCTCTAGTCACAACACAGGAAGAATCTGTGTTAGAATTCAACTCTGGTTCCTCTGACTCCATTGTCAAATGCACTTCAGGAAAAACTTGTCCACCTGCCAAGTCATTACCTAACAATAAAGAAATACCCTTCACACGTAAGCTATGCTGTAATCCTACTTTAACAAATCCAGTAACTAACCCCGACTTTAAATTTACTTTATGTAAATGTACAGGCATAAAATCACTTCCAACACCTCTTATGTAATTTACCTCGCCAGTATCAGACTCTTCATTAAACTTCAACGCACTGTCTAACATCAATGATTGAGAAGCACCAGTATCCCTAAGGATTTTTATTGGCACCAGAGTAGATCCTTCCTTCAAGGATACAAACCCTTCAGTTACAAAATGATCATATCCCTTTCTAACTTGGTCAGACTCTAACAAAGCCTCATTTGTGTTTATCAAACCCTGTAACTTTACAGGTGCTTCAGTATGTTGCACACAAGCATCTGGAACTGCTTCCTTCTCTTTCTTTTTCAATTTGAAACAGTTAGCTATTACATGGCCAGGCTTCTTACAACAGTTACAAGTAAGACCAAACTGTCTTTCCTTCACAGGCTTTCCTTTCTCATCAACTTTCTCATTAACCTCCGATTTAATTTCAAATTTACCTGGAGTCTCCGTGTTATTTTTCCTCTTAAAAATTCTGCCCTGAGGAAATTTGTTCTTATGGATCAAAACATACTCATCAGCTAATCTAGCAGTCCTGCAATTTATCAGTATCCTTCCATTTACATTTTTAGAAGAAACCCATCTCTCAAAACACATAGCTTTATCATAGGCAAATTCCACATAAGTTTTTTCCACAGACTTTTTCAAACTTCTGAATCTTTCCCTATATGCTTCTGGGACTAACGTTTAAGATATGCCTCTTTACAATATCATAATCAAGTGCTTGCGCAGCTGTTAAAGCTGTGTAAACTTGTTGTGCTTTGCCTTTAATTACACTCTGTAACAACACTGACCATTTATCTTTCGGCCACTCTGACATCCGAGCAATAGTTTCAAAATGTTGAAAATACCTTTCCACTTCTGTTTCACTAAATGGAGGGACCAAATTAATTTCTTGACTAGCAACAAACGTTTTTTCAGAACCAGAAGACTGATTTCCAGTCCTTAATTCCTCCATTGCATATGCAAATTCTCTCTGCTTTTGTTCCGCCTCCAATTTACACCTCTCCAATTTCATTTGTTCGATTTGCAACTGCATCTCCAGATTACTTAATGGAAACGACTCTAAAATCGATTCATCAAAAACACCCGAATCCACATAGTGTGACGCGATTTTTCTCTGTGTTACAGCCTTAGATGTAGTCTGCAAAATACCTTTAAGTCGCAATCTACTAGCTATCTCAAACACCTCAGTTTTTTTCGCCTTCGCCAACACCTCCGCAGCTGGCGAAGCCAGAAACTCATCAATATTCATTGCTGCCGAACACCACAACAAGCCAAACAAAAGAACCGAGTAATCCCCGTTTCCAAAACACCGATATAAAAGTCAGCAGGCATTTAAACACAAATGATTCAATCCAGACGCAGCCCCCATATTTAATGTTACGTATTCAGGCAACAATAAATATGAGTTCGGCAAGGGTTTCTTATAACAAACAAAACGTTTATTAAACACAGAAAACAAACCCCCCAAAAGTAAACAAACACTACCGTAACCGGAAACAGCTGCTGAGCGGCAGCCCAAACAGTTCGTAAAGTGATATTCCAAAAAAACAGTTCTTTAAAGTGGTATTGCCAAAAACAGTTCTTTAAAGTGGTATTGCCAAAAACAGTTCTTTAAAGTGGTATTGCCAAAAACAGTTCTTTAAAGTGGTATTGCCAAAAACAGTTCTTTAAAGTGGTATTGCCAAAAACAGTTCTTTAAAGTGGTATTGCCAAAAACAGTTCTTTAAAGTGGTATTGCCAAAAGTTCGACATGCTCACAGTCCATTTAAAAAGAGAGAATTTATAGGACGATTTAAATTCTCTTTCACGTCGCTTGGCTTCGATCCCTGACGTCGAACTTCCCACGAAGAATTCACGAAACAGAACCGCTTAAAGGCACTGACCTTTCCTTCTCCACTACCTTCAACCCTTTCTGGTTACCTAGGGATTAACACGTCATGTACAGTGCTCAGTGCCATGGAATACTCAAGTGCAAGCTGAATTCAGGAACCTACCTGGTAACATTTAGAGTGGAACTGCCAATGACGGTTTTATTCTGTAAACGCTAATGTTCCATTGCGTAGAGAACGTGATGTTCCTAAAAGAAACTTATGGAGGTTAAGTAGCACACTCATAAAATTGGTTTCAGACTAGTCTAAATCATATGGTGAGTAAAATATTGTTTTCATCAAGTTAGCACCTACTACTTTTCAGCAAAGTTGAACTGTACACTCCATTGAGTTGAATGCATTAATTAGTGTTCCATGCATTTAGTGTTAAGGATTTGTAGATAAATACTCAGGTTAAATTGGAAATGTATAGATATTGCATGCAGAGTGCTCAGTGCCATGGAATACTCAAATGCAAGCTGAATTCAGCAACCTAACTGATAACATTTAGAGTGGAACTGCCAATGACTTTGTTTAGTTCTGTATATGCTAATATTCCAAGTGTGGAGAATGTGATGTTACTGAAAGAAATTTATGGAGCTTTGGTAGCACACTCACACAATTGCTTGCAGCCGACTGTAAATCATATGGTGAGTACAATAATAAGGTTCAGATCATGTTAGCACAATACTTTTCAGCGAAATTGAACTGTACTCTCCATTGAGTTGAATGCATTACATTCTATTCATTGCATTTTGTAAAGGATGGGTACATAACTACTCAGGGTGATTTAGAAATGTATAGATATTGCATGTAGAGTGCTCAGTGCCATGGAATACTCAAATGCAAGCTGAATTCAAGAACCTACCTGATAACATTTCGAGTGGAACTGCCAATGACTTGGTTTAGTTCTGTAAACGCTAATGTTCCACTGTGTAGAGAACGTGATTTTTCTGAAAGAAACTGCACGAACTTTGGTAGCACACTCATAATATTGGTTGCAGACTATTCTAAATCATACGGTGAGTAAAATAATAAGGTTTCCATCAAGTTAGCACATATTAGTTTTCAGCAAAATTGGACTTTACACTCCATTGAGTTGACTGCATTACTTACTATTCAATACATTTTGTGATAAGGTTGTGTACATAACTATTCAGGGTGATTTGGTACTGTATAAATATTGCATATAGAGTGCTCAGTGCCATGGAATACACAAATGCAAGCTGAATTGAGGAACCTACCTGATAACTATTAGAGTGGATCTGCCAATGTCATGGTTTAGTTCTGTAAACGCTAATGTTCCACTGCGTAGAGAACGTGATGTTACTAAAAGAAACTTATGGAGGTTTGGTAGCAAAGTCATAAAATTGATTGCAGACTACTCTAAATCATATGGTGAGTACAATAATAAGGTCCACATCAAGTTAGCACATACTAGTTTTCAGCGAAATTATACTGCACTCTCCATTGAGTTGAATGCATTACTTTCTATTCAATGCATTTTGTTAAGGAAAGGTACATAACTACTCAGGGTGATTTGGAACTGTATAGATGTTGCATGTACAGTGCTCAGTGACGTGGAATACTCAAATGCAAGCTGAATTCAGGAACCTACCTGATAACATTTAGAGTGGAACTGCCAATGACTTGGTTTAGTTCTGTAAACGCTAATGTTCCACTGTGGAGAAAATGTCATGTTATTGAAAGAAACTTCACGAACTTTGGTAGTACCCTGAAAATATTGGTTGCCGACGACTCTGAATCATATGGTGAGTAAGATAATAAGGTTTCCATCAAGTTAGCACATATTAGTTTTCAGCAAAGTTGAACTTTACACTCCATTGAGTTGACAGCATTACTTACTATTCAATACATTTTGTGATAAGGTTGTGTACATAACTATTCAGGGTGATTTGGAACTGTATAGATATTGCATTTAGTGTGCTCAGTACCATGGAATACACAAATGCAAGCTGAATTCAGGAACCTACCTGATAACGTTTACGGTGGAACTACCAATGACTTGGTTTAGTTCTCTGAATGCTAATATTCCAAGTGTGGAGAACGCAATGTGACTGAAAGAAACTTCTGGAGCTTTGGTAGCACACTCATAAAATTGGTTGTAGACTACTCTAAATCATATGGTGAGTACAATAACAAGGTTCACATCAAGTTAGCACATACTAGTTTTCAGCGAAATTGAACTGTACTGTATATTGATTTGAATGCATTACATTCTATTCAATTTATTTTATTAAGGAAGGTTGCATAACTACTCAAGGTGATTTGGAACTGTATAGATATTGCATGTAGAATATTCATTGCCATGGAATACTCAAATGCAAGCTGAATTCAGGAACCTACCTGATAACATTTAGAGTGGAACTGCCAATGACTTGGTTTAGTTCTGTAAACGCTAATGTTCCACTGTGTAGAAAATGTCATGTTATTGAAAGAAAATTCACCTTCACGAACTTTGGTAGCACCCTGAAAATATTGGTTGCCGACGACTCTAAATCATATGGTGAGTAAAATAATAAGGTTTCCATCAAGTTAGCACGTATTAGTTTTCAGCAAAATTGAACTGTACACTCCATTGAGTTGACTGCATTACTTACTATTCAATACATTTTGTGATAAGGTTGTTTATATAACTATTCAAGGTGATTTGGAACTGTATAGACATTGCATATAGTGTGCTCAGTGCCATGGAATACACAAATGCAAGCTGAATTGAGGAACCTACCTGATAACTATTAGAGTGGATCTGCCAATGTCATGGTTTAGTTCTGTAAACGCTAATGTTCCACTGCGTAGAGAACGTGATGTTACTAAAAGAAACTTATGGAGGTTTGGTAGCAAAGTCATAAAATTGATTGCAGACTACTCTAAATCATATGGTGAGAACAATAATAAGGTCCACATCAAGTTAGCACATACTAGTTTTCAGCGAAATTATACTGCACTCTCCATTGAGTTGAATGCATTACTGTTCAATGGATTTTGTGTTAAGGATGTGTACATTACTACTCAGGATGAATTGGAAATGCATAGATATTGCATGTGGAGTATTCAGTGCCATGGAATACTCAAATGCAAGCTGAATTCAGCAACCTACCTGATAACATTTAGAGTGGAACTGTCAATGACTTGGTTTAGTTCTGTAAATGCTAATGTTGCACTGCGTAGAGAACGTCATGTTACTGAATGAAACTTCACGAACTTTGAGATCACACTGATAATATTGGTTGCCGACTACTGTAAATCATATGGTGAGTAAAATAATAAGGTTTACATCAAGTTAGCACATCCTAGTTTGAAGCAAAATTGAACTGTACACTCCATTGAGTTGAATGCATTACATTCTATTCATTGCATTTTGTAAAGTATGGGTACATAAATACACAGGGTGAATTGGAAATGTATAGATATTGCATTTAGAGTTTTCGGTGCCATGGTATACTCAAATGCCAGCTGAATTCAGGAACCTACCTGATAAGATTTCGAGTGGAACTGCCAATGACTTGCTTTAGTTCTGTAAACGCTAATGTGGCACTGCGTAGAGAACGTCATGTTACTAAATGATACTTCACGAACTTTGGGATCACACTGATAATATTAGTTGCCGACTACTCTAAATCATATGGTGATTAAAATAATACAGTTTACATCAAGTTAGCACATACTAAGTTTGAGGATAATTGAACTGTACACTCAATTCAGTTGAATGCATTACTTTCTATTCAATGCATTTTGTGTTAGGGAAGTGTACATGACTACTCAGGGTGATTTGCAAATGTATTGATATTGCACGTAGAGTGCTCAGTGCCATGGAATACACAAATGCAAGCTGAATTCAGGAACCTACCTGGTAACATTTAGAGTGGAACTGCCAATGACCGTTTAGTTCTATAAAAGATAATGTTCCACTGCGTATAGTACGTGATGTTACTAAAAGAAACTTACGGAGGTTTGGTAGCACACTCATAAAATTGTTTTCACACTGGTCTAAATCATATGGTGAGTAAAATAATAAGGTCCACATCAAGTCAGCAAAATTGAACTGTACACTCCCTTGAGTTGAATGCATTAATTATTGTTCAATGCATTTTGTATTAAGGACATATACATAACTGCTCAGGGTGAATTGGAAATGTATAGATATTGCATGTAGAGTATTCAGTGCCATGGAATACTCAAATGCAAGCTGAATTCAGGAACCTACCTGATAACATTTAGAGTGGAACTGCCAATGACTTGGTTTAGTTCTGTAAACGCTAATATTCCACTGTGTAGAGAACGTCATGTTACTGAAAGAAACTTCACGAACATTGGTAGCACACTGATAATATTGGTTGCCAACTACTGTAAATCATATGGTGAGTAAAATAATAAGGATTACATCAAGTTAGCATATCCTAGTTTGAAGCAAAATTGAACTGTACACTCCATTGAGTTGAATGCATTATTTACTATGCAATGCATTTTGAATTAAGGAAGTGTACATAACTATTCAGGGTGATTTGGAACTGCATAGATATTGCATGTAGAGTGCTCAGTGCTATGGAATACACAAATGCAAGCTGAATTCTGGAACCTACCTGATAACATTTAGAGTGGAACTGCCAATGACATGGTTTAGTTCTGTCAATGCTAATATTCCAAGTGTGGAGAACGTCATGGTACTGAAAGAAACTTCACGAACTTTGTTAGCACACTGATAATATTGGTTGCCAACTACTGTAAATCATATGGTGAGTAAAATAATAAGGTTTACATCAAGTTAGCACATCCTAGTTTGTAGCAAAATTGAACTGTACACTCCATTGAGTTGAATGCATAATTTACTATGCAATGCATTTTGAATTATGGAAATGTACATAACTATTCAGGGTGATTTGGAACTGCATAGATATTGCATGTAGAGTGCTCAGTGCCATGGAATAGACAATAGACAACAGGTGCAGAAGTAGACCATTCGGCCCCTCAAGTCTGCACCGCCATTCTGAGATCATGGCTGATCATTCACTATCAATACCCAGTCCCTGCCTTGTCCCCATATCCCTTGATTCCCCTATCCATCAGATATCTATCCAGCTCCTTCTTGAAAGCATCCAGAGAATTGGCCTCCACCGTCTTCCGAGACAGTGCATTCCACACCTCCACAACTCTCTGGGAGAAGAAGCTCTTCCTGAACTCTGTTTTAAATAACTGTCCTCTTATTCTCAATCCATGCCCTCTGGTACTGGACTCTCCCAACATCTGGAACATATTTCCTGCTTCAATCCTATCAAATCCTTTAATTATCTTAAACATTTCAATCAGATCCCCTCTCAATCTCCTCAATTCCAGCGTGTACAAGCCCAATCTCTCCAATCTCTCTGCGTAAGACAGCCCTGCCATCCCAGGAATCAACCTAGTGAATCTACGCTGCACTTCCTCAATTGCCAGAATTTGCCCTCTTCACTGCCTGTTGCACTTGCTCATTCACCTTCATTGACTGGTGAACTAGGACTCCTAGGTCTCTTTGCATTTCTCCCTTACCTAACTCGACACCGTTCAGACAATACTCTGCCCTCTTGTTCCAGCTTCCAAAGTGGATAACTTCACATTTATTCACATTGAATGACATCTGCCAAGTATCTGCCCACTCACTCAGCCTATCCAAGTCTCCCTGTATTCTCCTAACGTCCTCTTCGCATGTCACACTGCCACCCAGTTTAGTATCGTCAGCAAACTTGCTGATATAGTTTTCAATGCCCTCATCTAAATCATTGACATAAATCGTAAAGAGCTGTGGTCCCAATACAGAGCCCCGTGGTACCCCACTAGTCACCTCCAGCCAGTCTGAGAAACACCCATTCACTGCTACCCTTTGCTTTCTATCTGCCAACCAGTTTTCTATACATGTTGAAACCCTGCCCCCAATGCCATGAGCTCTGATTTTACTCACCAATCTCCTATGTGGCACCTTATCGAATGCCTTCTGAAAATCTAGGTACACAACATCTACTGGTTTACCCTCGTCTAACATCCTTATTACACCCTCAAAAAACTCCAACAGATTAGTCAAGCATGATTTGCCCTTGGTAAATCCATGCTGGCTCGGCCTAATCCTATTTCTGCCATCTAGATGTGCCACTATTTCATCCTTAATAATGGACTCAAGCATCTTCCCCACGACTGACGTTAGGCTAACAGGGCGATAGTTCTCTGTTCTCTCCTTCCCTCCCTTCTTGAAAAGTGGGACAACATTAGCCACTCTCCAATCTTCAGGAACTGATCCTGAATCTAAGGAACATTGGAAAATGATTACCAATGCATCCGCAATTTCCTGAGCCACCTCTTTTAGAACCCTCGGATGCAGACCATCTGGACCCGGGGATTTATTAGCCTTCAGTCCTACCAGTCTACTCATCACAGTTTCTTTCCTAATGTCAACCTGTCTCAATTCCTCTGATATCTTATGACCCTGGCCCATCCATACATCTGGATACATCCATACACAAAGGCAAGCTGAATTCTGGAACCTACCTGATAACATTTAGAGTGGAACTGCCAATGACATGGTTTAGTTCTGTCAATGCTAATATTCCAAGTGTGGAGAACGTGATGTGACTGAAAGAAATTTATGGAGCTTTGGTAGCACACTCATAAAATTGGTTGCAGACTACTCTAAGTCATATAGTGAGTACAATAATAAGGTTTACATCAAGTTAGCACATACTAGTTTTCAGCAAAATTGAACTGTACTCTCCATTGAGTTGAATGCATTACATTCCATTCAGTGCATTTTGTAAAGGATATGTACATAACTACTCACGTGAATTGGAAATGTATAGATGTTGCATGTAGAGTGCTCAGTTCTATGGAATACACAAATGCAAGATGAATTCTGGAACCTACCTGATAACATTTAGAGTGGAACTGCCAATGACATGGTTTAGTTCTGTCAATGCTAATATTCCAAGTGTGGAGAACGTCATGTTACTGAAAGAAACTTCACGAACTTTGTTAGCACACTGATAATATTGGTTGCCGACTACTCTAAATCATATGGTGAGTACAATAATAAGGTTTACATCAAGTTAGCAGACACTAGTTTTCAGCAAAATGGAACTGTACTCTCCTTTGAGTTGAATGCATTACATTCTATTCATTGCATTTTGTAAAGGATAGGTACATAACTACTCAGGGTGATTTGGAAATGTATAGATGTTGCATGTACAGTGCTCAGTGCCACGGAATACTCAAAGGCAAGCTGAATTCAGGAACCTACCTTATAACATTTCGAGTGGAACTGCAAATGTGTTGGTTTAGTTCTGTAAACGCTAATGTTCCACTGTGTAGAGAACGTGATGTTTCTGAAAGAAACTGTACAAACTTTGGTATGTTACGTATTCAGGCAACAATAAATATATGAGTTCGGCAAGGGTTTCTTATAACAAACAACACGTTTATTAAACACAGAAAACAAACCCCCCAAAAGTAAACAAACACTACTGTAACCGGAAACAGCTGCTGAGCGGCAGCCCAAACAGTTCGTAAAGTGATATTCCAAAAAAACAGTTCTTTAAAGTGGTATTGCCAAAAACAGTTCTTTAAAGTGGTATTGCCAAAAGTTCGATATGCTCACAGTCCATTTAAAAGGAGAGACTTTATAGGACGATTTAAATTCTCTTTCACGTCACTTGGCTTCGATCCCTGACGTCGAACTTCCCACGAAGAATTCACGGAACAGAACGGCTTAAAGGCACTGACCTTTCCTTCTCCACTACCTTCAATCCTTTCTGGTTACCCAGGGATTAACACGAAGATAGTCAACGAAATCCTTCCAAATAAGGATCAAACAAAGGTCACCCCTGTTTCACCGTAGAAAGCGATTCTCCTCGATCTTTAACTTCCAACTTCGAATCTTCACTCTCCACTAATTTTCTCGAACTAACAGAATCATAAAAAACCTGCTGGCAATGACCTTTTAAACTTTAGCGTTAAATAAAAACTTCATCCTTCAGCTAAACTGCATCATCACTTCAAACACGCAGTGGCATGAAGGCAACCTGGCAAATCCAGCCACGAACTGCCCCCCCTCACAGGGTGGGGTCTACCTTTTATAACCTGTAAAAAAAAAACCATCACATGATCTCTACTAGCGGGAAAATGACGTCACCACCATCACAAGACCATCACCTCAGGTCCAGTACAGCTTCAACCCCAGCACACGACAAGGGCACCACTGTCATGTGTCACGAGTACGTAACACCTCCCTCCAATAAAACATTTTTGGTCTGACAAGAACAAAAATTTTTAACAATTCCTTACAAGAAAAACAAAGGTATAAATTTTATAACATATACAATACACAACACCAGCATATAACAGCTTATAAGTCACAATACAGTAGGAGTGTTACAATTGGAAAAAAACCACTCCATAAAAAAAAATACAGTGTACATTCAACATCAAGATAGACAATCAGCAACCACATTATCTTTACCTTTAATATGAGTTATCATAATATTGTACTCTTGTAACATCAAACTCCAATTTAATAATCTTCTGTTTTTGTTTTTCATCTTACTCAGAAAAACTAACGGATTATGAGCAGTGTAAACAATAAGTGGTTTCTGAGTTGTACTAACATATACCTCAAAATATTCCAAAGCTAAAACAAGAGATAACAATTCTTTCTCTATTGTCGAATAATTTCTTTGATACTTATTAAATTTCTTAGAAAAGTAAGCTACTGGATGATCAACCTCATCACCCTCATTCCTTTGCATTAATACTGCTCCTGCAGCCTCATCACTAGCATCCACAGCCAAGGAAAAAGGTTTTCCAAAGTCAGGTGCCTTAAGCACAGGTTGTTGACATATCATTGTTTTCAATTTCTCAAATGCTTCTTGACAAGGCACCGTCCATACAAACTTCTCATTCTTCCGCAGAAGGTTAGTTAACGGAAGGGCAACATTAGCAAAATTCTTACAAAATTTCCGATAATATCCTACCATTCCCAAAAACCTTCTGAGAGTCTTTTTCCCCGTTGGAGTGGGAATCTCTAAAATTGCCTGAACTTTTGCCTGAACAGGAGCTACCTTACCTTGACCCACAACATAACCAAGGTAAGTCACAGTGGCATGTCCAAATTCACTCTTAGCTAAATTAATAGTTAAGTTAGCTTTTGAAAGCCTTTCAAACAATTTCTCCATCGCAATAATGTGTGCTTCCCAAGTATCATTTCCTGTCACTAAATCATCAATATAAGCATCAGTATCTTTCAATCCCTGAATCACAAAGTTAATCATCCTCTGGAAAGTACCTGGGGCATTCTTCATCCCAAATGGAAGAACATTATACTCATATAACCCAGATGGAGTTACAAATGCAGAAATCTCTCTACCTCTGTCCGTTAATGGAACACACCAATACCCTTTCAATAAATCAATCTTTGTAAGGATCTTTGCCTTTCCAACTTTATCTACACAAACATCTCCTCTAGGAATTGGATATGCATCTGTTTTCGTTACAGCATTCACCTTCCTATAATCCGTACAAAACCTAATACTACCATCTGGCTTTGGCACCATAACACATGGCGAACTCCAATTCGAGTTAGAATGTCTAATGATATTATTCTCTAACATATATTCAATTTCTTTCTCAGCAAGTTCACATTTTTCCATGTTCATCCTATATGGATGTTGTTTAATAGGTTTGGCATCCCCAACATCTACATCATGTGAAGCTATAGTAGTCCTTCTTGGAACATCTGGAAACAACTCCCTATATTTAAAAATCAACTCCTTCATCTGTTGTCTCTGCTCTAACTGTAAATGTGCTAATTTTTCATCAATATTTTCCAGAATGGTTGAATTTGGTAACCTAACAGAAACAATGTTGAATTTAGAATGAAAGTCAGATGAATCATCTATCATGTTCCTAGTTAAATCAAACTCATTCTCACTAACCACAACAGTCACAGTATCAGATTGTTTCTCAAAATATGGTTTCAACATATTTATATGGCAAAGTTGTGTTGACCTTCTACGATCTGGAGTTTTTACCACGTAATCCACATCATTGATTTTAGACACAATTTCATAAGGACCATGAAATCTAGCTTGTAAAGGATTTGTCTGCACTGGGGAAAGAACCAACACCTTATCTCCAGGCTTAAACATCCTCATCCTAGCGTCTTTATCATACCAAGTCTTCATTTTCTCCTGATCCAACTTTAAATCTTCCTTAGCTAAGCTACAAGCTTTATGTAACCTGTCCTTAAATTTCAACACATAGTCCAACAAATTAGTGTGTACTTCCTTATTAATCCACTGTTCTTTCAACAAAGCTAAAGGTCCTCTAACTCTATGCCCAAGCACAAGTTCAAATGGACTAAAACCTAAAGATTCCTGTACCGATTCCCTTACTGCAAATAAAAGTAAGTTTATACCCTCATTCCAGTCACTTTCATTTTCCACACAAAATGTCCTAATCATATTCTTGAGGGTAGAATGAAACCTCTCCAAGGCACCCTGCGATTCTGGATGGTATGCAGACGAAGTGATTTGCTTAGCTCCCAATTTATAAACTATCTGTTGAAACAATCCAGACATAAAATTACTGCCTTGGTCAGTTTGTATCTCCTTAGGTAATCCAAAATAAGTAAAAAAATTTATAAGGGCCTTTGTCACAGTCTTAGCTTTTATATTCCTAAGTGGTACTGCCTCTGGAAACCTAGAAGAAGTACACATGATAGTCAACAAATACTGATAACCAGTTTTTGTCTTTGGTAATGGACCAACACAATCTACAATAACTTTAGAAAATGGTTCACCAAATGCTGGGATAGGTTGTAATGGAGCTACTGGTGTAACCTGATTTGGTTTACCCACAATTTGACAAGTATGGCACGTTTTACAAAACATCGCCACATCTTTTCTTAGACCAGGCCAGTAAAAATGTTTTAAAATCTTGTCCACAGTTTTCCTTACCCCTTGATGTCCACCTAAAGGCACACTATGAGCTAAAGTCAAAATCTCATTTCGATAAGCTTTTGGAACAACTACCTGGTAAACAACATTCCAATCCTCACTTGCAGGAATTGTAGGCGATCTCCACTTCCTCATCAACACTCCTTTTTCCAAGTAATATCCAACTGGCACCTTATCAATTTCACTATCTAGTAAAACCTGCTCTCTTAATTTTATAATCTCAGAGTCTCTATTCTGCTCTGCTATCATCTCCTTCCGAGACAAAGATAAATCTTTATAGTCAGACTTACTCCCAGAATCTTGTTCAAACAACGAAGATAAGAAAGTCTCTGACACATCCTCAAAACTCGAATCCTGAGTTGAACAGTCCTGAATAACAACCTCATTCTGCGCATCAATCTTTTTAGCCATAGCTCTAGTCACAACACAGGAAGAATCTGTGTTAGAATTCAACTCTGGTTCCTCTGACTCCATTGTCAAATGCACTTCAGGAAAAACTTGTCCACCTGCCAAGTCATTACCTAACAATAAAGAAATACCCTTCACACGTAAGCTATGCTGTAATCCTACTTTAACAAATCCAGTAACTAACCCCGACTTTAAATTTACTTTATGTAAATGTACAGGCATAAAATCACTTCCAACACCTCTTATGTAATTTACCTCGCCAGTATCAGACTCTTCATTAAACTTCAACGCACTGTCTAACATCAATGATTGAGAAGCACCAGTATCCCTAAGGATTTTTATTGGCACCAGAGTAGATCCTTCCTTCAAGGATACAAACCCTTCAGTTACAAAATGATCATATCCCTTTCTAACTTGGTCAGACTCTAACAAAGCCTCATTTGTGTTTATCAAACCCTGTAACTTTACAGGTGCTTCAGTATGTTGCACACAAGCATCTGGAACTGCTTCCTTCTCTTTCTTTTTCAATTTGAAACAGTTAGCTATTACATGGCCAGGCTTCTTACAACAGTTACAAGTAAGACCAAACTGTCTTTCCTTCACAGGCTTTCCTTTCTCATCAACTTTCTCATTAACCTCCGATTTAATTTCAAATTTACCTGGAGTCTCCGTGTTATTTTTCCTCTTAAAAATTCTGCCCTGAGGAAATTTGTTCTTATGGATCAAAACATACTCATCAGCTAATCTAGCACAGTCCTGCAATTTATCAGTATCCTTCTCATTTAAGTAGGTCCTTACTTCAACAGGAATGCTTCTTTTAAATTCCTCCATTAAAATCAGCTCTCTCAATGTATCATAGTCCCCATTTACATTTTTAGAAGAAACCCATCTCTCAAAACACATAGCTTTATCATAGGCAAATTCCACATAAGTTTTTTCCACAGACTTTTTCAAACTTCTGAATCTTTCCCTATATGCTTCTGGGACTAACGTTTAAGATATGCCTCTTTACAATATCATAATCAAGTGCTTGCGCAGCTGTTAAAGCTGTGTAAACTTGTTGTGCTTTGCCTTTAATTACACTCTGTAACAACACTGACCATTTATCTTTCGGCCACTCTGACATCCGAGCAATAGTTTCAAAATGTTGAAAATACCTTTCCACTTCTGTTTCACCAAATGGAGGGACCAAATTAATTTCTTGACTAGCAACAAACGTTTTTTTAGAACCAGAAGACTGATTTCCAGTCCTTAATTCCTCCATTGCATATGCAAATTCTCTCTGCTTTTGTTCCGCCTCCAATTTACACCTCTCCAATTTCATTTGTTCGATTTGCAACTGCACCTCCAGATTACTTATTGGAAACGACTCTAAAATTGATTCATCAAAAACACCCGAATCCACATAGTGTGACGCGATTTTTCTCTGTATTACAGCCTTAGATGTAGTCTGCAAAATACCTTTAAGTCGCAATCTACTAGCTATCTCAAACACCTCAGTTTTTTTCGCCTTCGCCAACACCTCCGCAGCTGGCGAAGCCAGAAACTCATCAATATTCATTGCTGCCGAATACCACAACAAGCCAAACAAAAGTACCGAGTAATCCCCGTTTCCAAAACACCGATATAAAAGTCAGCAAGCATTTAAACACAAATGATTCAATCCAGACACAGCCCCCATATTTAATGTTACGTATTCAGGCAACAATAAATATGAGTTCGGCAAGGGTTTCTTATAACAAACAAAACGTTTATTAAACACAGAAAACAAACCCCCCAAAAGTAAACAAACACTACCGTAACCGGAAACAGCTGCTGAGCGGCAGCCCAAACAGTTCGTAAAGTGATATTCCAAAAAAGCAGTTCTTTAAAGTGGTATTGCCAAAAACAGTTCTTTAAAGTGGTATTGCCAAACGTTCGATATGCTCACAGTCCATTTAAAAGGAGACTTTATAGGACGATTTAAATTCTCTTTCATGTCGCTTGGCTTCGATCCCTGACGTCGAACTTCCCACGAAGAATTCACGAAACAGAATGGCTTAAAGGCACTGACCTTTCCTTCTCCACAACCTTCAATCCTTTCTGGTTACCCAGGGATTAACATGAAGATAGTCAACAAAATCCTTCCAAATAAGGATCAAACAAAGGTCGCCCCCGTTTCACCGTAGAAAGCGATTCTCCTCGATCTTTAACTTCCAACTTCGAATCTTCACTCTCCACTAATTTCCTCGAACTAACAGAATCATAAAGAACCTGCTGGCAATGACCTTTTAAACTTTAGCGTTAAATAAAAACTTCATCCTTCAGCTAAACTGCATCATCACTTCAAACACGCAGTAGCATGAAGTCAACCTGGCAAATCCAGCCACGAACTGCCCCCCCTCACAGGGTGGGGTCTACCTTTTATACTCTGTAAAAAAATCCCGTCACATGATCTCTACTGGCAGGAAAATTACGTCACCACCATCACAAGACCATCACCTCAAGTCCATTACAGCTTCAACCCCAGTCACATGACAAGGGCTCCACTGTCATGTGTCACGAGTACGTAACAGGTAGCACACTCATAATAATTGGTTGCAGACTATTCTAAATCATATGGTGAGTAAAATAATAAGGTTTCCATCAAGTTAGCACATACTAATTTTCAGCAAAATTGAACTGTGCCCTCCATTGAGTTGAGTGCATTAATTACTGTTCAATGGATTTTGTGTTAAGGATGTGTACATAACTACTCAGGGTGAATTGGAAATGCATAGATATTGCATGTAGAGTATTCAGTGCCATGGAATACTCAAATGCAAGCTGAATTCCGGAACCTACCTGATAACATTTCGAGTGGAACTGCCAATGACTTGGTTTACTTTTGCAAACGCTAATGTTTCACTGTGTAGGGAACGTGATGTTTCTGAAAGAAACTGCACGAACTTTGGTAGCACACTCATAATAATTGGTTGCAGACTATTCTAAATCATATGGTGAGTAAAATAATAAGGTTTCCATCAAGTTAGCACATACTAATTTTCAGCAAAATTGAACTGTGCCCCACATTGAGTTGAGTGCATTAATTACTGTTCAATGGATTTTGTGTTAAGGATGTGTACATAGCTACCCAGGGTGAATAGGAGATATATAGATATTGCATGTAGAGTATTCAGTGCCATGGAATACTCAAATGCAAGCTGCATTCAGGAACCTACCTGATAACATTTCCAGTGGAACTGCCAATGACTTGATTTATTTCTGTAAACGCTAATGTTCCACTGCGTAGAGAACGTCATGTTACTGAAAGGAACTTCACGAACTTTGATAGCACAGTGATAATATTGGTGGCCGACTACTCTAAATTATATTGTGAGTAAAATAATAAGGTTTACATCAAGGTAGAACATACTAGTTTTCAGCAAAATTGAACTGTACACTCCATTGAGTTGAATGCATTACTGAATATTCTATGCATTTTGTGTTAAGGATATGTACATAACTATTCAGGGTGATTTGGAACTGTATAGATATTGCATGTAGAGTGCTCAGTGCCATGGAATACTCAAATGCAAGCTGAATTCAGCAACCTACCTGATAACATTTAGAGTGGAACTGCCAATGACTTGGTTTAGTTCTGTAAATGCTCATATTCCAAGTGTGGAGAACGTGATGTGACTGAAAGAAACTTATGGAGCTTTTGTAGCACACTCATAAAATTGGTTGCAGACTACTCTAAATCATATGGTTAGTACAATAATAAGGTGCACATCAAGTTAGCACATACTAGGTTTGAGCAAAATTGAACTGGACACTCCTTTCTGTTCAATGCATTACTTTCTATTCAATCCATTCAGAGTTAAGGAAGTGTACATAACTACTCAGGGTGATTTGGAACTGTATTGATATTGCATGTAGAGTGCTCAGTGCTATGGAATTCTCAAATGCAAGCTGAATTCAAGAACCTACCTGATAACATTTAGAGTGGAACTGCCAATGACTTGGTTTAGTTCTCTAAATGCTAATATTCCAAGTGTGGAGAACGCGATGTGACTGAAAGAAACTTCTGGAGCTTTGGTAGCACGGTCATAAAATTGGTTATAGTCTACTCTAAACCATATGGTGAGTACAATAATAAGGTTCAGATCATGTTAGCACAATATTTTTCAGCGAAATTGAACTGTACTCTCCATTGAGTTGAATGCATTACATTCTATTCTATTCATTGCATTTTGTTTAGTTCTGTAAACGCTTATGCTCCGCTTTGTAGGGAACGTAATATAACTGAAAGTAACTTCTGGATCTTTGGTAGCACTCTCATAATATTGGTTGCAGACGTAAAATAATAAGGTTTACATCAGGTTAGCCCATACTAGTTGTAAGCAGAATTGAACTGTACATTCCATTGATTTGACTGCATTACTTACTATTCAATACATTTTGTGATCAGGTTGTGTACAAAACTACTCATGGTGATTTGGAGCTATATAGATATTGCATGTATAGTGCTCAGTGCCATGGAATACTCAGATGCAAGCTGAATTCAGCAACCTTCTCGTAACATTTATCGTGGAACTGCCAATGAGTTGGTTTATTTCTGTAATCGCTAATGTTCCAAGGGTGGAGAAAGTGATGTTACTGAAAGAAACTTATGGAGCTTTGGTAACACACTCACAAAATTGGTTGCAGATTACTCTAAATCATATGGTGAGTACAATAATAAGGTTCACTTCAAGTTAGCACATACTAGCTTGAGCAAAATTGAACTGTCCACTCCATTCAGTTGAATGCATTACCTTCCATTCAATGCATTTTGTTAACGAAGGGTACATAACTACTCAGGGTGATTTGGAACTGTATAGATATTGCATATAGAGTGCTCAGTGCCATGGAATACACAAATTGAAGCTGAATTGAGGAACCTACCTGATAACATTTAGAGTGGAACTGCCAATGTCATGGTTTAGTTCTGTAAACGCTAATGTTCCACTGCGTAGAGAACGTGATGTTACTAAAAGAAACTTATGGAGGTTTGGTAGCAAAGTCATAAAATTGATTGCAGACTACTCTAAATCATATGGTGAGTACAATAATAAGGTCCACATCAAGTTAGCACATACTAGTTTTCAGCAAAATTGAACTTTACACTCCATTGAGTTGACTGCATTACTTACTATTCAATACATTTTGTGATAAGGAAAGGTACATAACTATTCAGGGTGATTTGGAACTGTATAGATATTGCATATAGTGTGCTCAGTGTCATGGAATACACAAATGCAAGCTGAATTCTGGAACCTACCTGATAACGTTTAGGGTGGAACTGCCAATGACTTGGTTTAGTTCTCTGAATGCTAATATTCCAAGTGTGGAGAACGCGATGTGACTGAAGGAAACTTCTGGAGCTTTGGTAACACACTCATAAAATTGGTTGTAGACTACTCTAAATCATATGGTGAGTACAATAACAAGGTTCACATCAAGTTAGCACATACTAGTTTTCAGCGAAATTGAACTGTACTCTATATTGAGTTGAATGCATTACATTCTATTCAATTTATTTTATTAAGGAAGGGTGCATAACTACTCAAGGTGATTTGGAACCGTATAGATATTGCATGTAGAATATTCAGTGCCATGGAATACTCAAATGCAAGCTGCATTCAGGAACCTACCTGATAACATTTCCAGTGGAACTGCCAATGACTTGATTTATTTCTGTAAACGCTAATGTTCCACTGCGTAGAGAACGTCATGTTACTGAAAGGAACTTCACGAACTTTGATAGCACAGTGATAATATTGGTGGCCGACTACTCTAAATTATATTGTGAGTAAAATAATAAGGTTTACATCAAGGTAGAACATACTAGTTTTCAGCAAAATTGAACTGTACACTCCATTGAGTTGAATGCATTACTGAATATTCTATGCATTTTGTGTTAAGGATATGTACATAACTATTCAGGGTGATTTGGAACTGTATAGATATTGCATGTAGAGTGCTCAGTGCCATGGAATACTCAAATGCAAGCTGAATTCAGCAACCTACCTGATAACATTTAGAGTGGAACTGCCAATGACTTGGTTTAGTTCTGTAAATGCTCATATTCCAAGTGTGGAGAACGTGATGTGACTGAAAGAAACTTATGGAGCTTTTGTAGCACACTCATAAAATTGGTTGCAGACTACTCTAAATCATATGGTTAGTACAATAATAAGGTGCACATCAAGTTAGCACATACTAGGTTTGAGCAAAATTGAACTGGACACTCCTTTCTTTTCAATGCATTACTTTCTATTCAATGCATTTAGAGTTAAGGAAGTGTACATAACTACTCAGGGTGATTTGGAACTGTATTGATATTGCATGTAGAGTGCTCAGTGCTATGGAATTCTCAAATGCAAGCTGAATTCAAGAACCTACCTTATAACATTTAGAGTGGAACTGCCAATGACTTGGTTTAGTTCAGTAAACGCTAATGTTGCACTGTTTAGAGAACGTCATGTTACTGAAAGAAACTTCAGGAACTTTGGTAGCACACTGATAATATTGGTTGCCGACTAAATTATATGGTGAGTAAAATAATCAGGTTTAAATCAAGTTTGCACATACTAGATTTCAGCAAAATTGAACTGTACACTGCACTGAGCTGAATGCACTACTTGCTATGCAATGCATTTTGAATTATGGAAGTGTACATAACTACTCAGGGTGATTTGCAACTGTATAGATATTGCATGTAGAGTGCTCAGTGCCATGGAATACTCAAGTGCAAGCTGAATTCAGGAACCTACCTGGTAACATTTAGAGTGGAACTGCCAATGACGGTTTTATTCTGTAAACGCTAATGTTCCATTGCGTAGAGAACGTGATGTTCCTAAAAGAAACTTATGGAGGTTAAGTAGCACACTCATAAAATTGGTTTCAGACTAGTCTAAATCATATGGTGAGTAAAATATTGTTTCCATCAAGTTAGCACATACTACTTTTCAGCAAAGTTGAACTGTAAACTCCATTGAGTTGAATGCATTAATTACTGTTCCATGCATTTTGTGCTAAGGATATGTACATAAACACTCAGGGTGAATTGGAAATATATAGCTATTGCATGTAGAGTATTCAGTGCCATGACATTCTCAAATGCAAGCTGAATTCAGGAACCTACCTGATAACATTTAGAGTGGAACTGCCAATGACTTGGTTTAGTTCTGTAAACGCTAATGTTGCACTGCGTAGAGAACGTCATGTTACTGAATGAAACTTCACGAACTTTGGGAGCACACTGATAATATTAGTTGCCGACTACTCTAAATCATATGGTGATTAAAATAATGTAGTTTACATCAAGTTAGCACATACTAGGTTTGAGGATAATTGAACTGTACACTCAATTCAGTTGAATGCATTACTTTCTATTCAATGCATTTTGAGTTATGGAAGTGTACATAACTACTCAGGGTGATTTGCAACTGTATAGATATTGCATGTATAGTGCTCAGTGCCATGGAATACACAAATGCAAGCTGAATTCAGGAACCTACCTGGTAACATTTAGAGTGGAACTGCCAATGACCGTTTAGTTCTGTAAAAGCTAATGTTCCACTGCGTAGAGAACGTGATGTTACTAAAACAAACTTACGGAGGTTTGTTAGCACACTCATAAAATTGTTTTCAGACTAGTCTAAATCATATGGTGAGTAAAATAATAAGGTCCACATCAAGTTAGCACATACTACTTTTCAGCAAAATTGAAATGTATACTCCCTTGAGTTGAATGCATTACTTAATATTCAATGCATTTAGAGTTAAGGAAGTGTACATAACTACAGAGGGTGATTTGTAACTGCATAGATATTGCATGCAGAGTGCTCAGTGCCATGGAATACTCAAATGTAAGCTGAATTCAGCAACCTACCTGATAACATTTAGCGTAGAACTGCCAATGACTTTGTTTAGTTCTGTAAACGCTAATGTTCCACTGTGTAGAGAACGTCATGTCACTGAAAGAAATTTCACGAACTTTGATAGCACACTGATAATATTGGTTGCAGACTACTGTAAATCACGTGGTGAGTAAAATAACAAGGTTTACATCAAGTTAGCACATATTAGTTTTCAGCAAAGTTGTACTGTACACTCCATTGAGTTGACTGCATTACTTACTATTCAATACATTTTGTGATAAGGTTGTGTACATAGCTATTCAGGGTGATTTGGAACTCTATAGTTTGCATATAGTGTGCTCAGTGCCATGGAATACACAAATGCAAGCTGAATTCAGGAACCTACCTGATAACATTTAGGTTGGAACCCACCAATGACTTGGTTTAGTTCTGTAAACGCTAATGTTGCACTGTTTAGAGAACGTCATGTTACTGAAAGAAACTTCACGAACTTTGGTAGCACACTGATAATATTGGTTGCCGTCTAAATCATATGGTGAGTAAAACAATCAGGTTTACATCAAGTTAGCACATACTAGTTTTCAGCAAAGTTGTACTGTACACTCCATTGAGTTGACTGCATTACTTACTATTCAATACATTTTGTGATAAGGTTGTGTACATAGCTATTCAGGGTGATTTGGAACTCTATAGTTTGCATATAGTGTGCTCAGTGCCATGGAATACACAAATGCAAGCTGAATTCAGGAACCTACCTGATAACATTTAGGTTGGAACCCACCAATGACTTGGTTTAGTTCTGTAAACGCTAATGTTGCACTGTTTAGAGAACGTCATGTTACTGAAAGAAACTTCACGAACTTTGGTAGCACACTGATAATATTGGTTGCCGTCTAAATCATATGGTGAGTAAAACAATCAGGTTTACATCAAGTTAGCACATACTAGTTTTCAGCAAAATTGAACTGTACACTCCATTGAGTTGACTGCATTACTTACTATTCAATGCATTTTGTGATAAGTTTGTGTACATAACTACTTAGGGTGATTTGGAACTGTAGAGATATTGCATATAGAGTGCTCAGTGCCATGGAATACACAAATGCAAGCTGAATTCAGGAACCTACCTGATAACATTTCGAGTGGAACTGCCAATGACTTGGTTTAGTTCTGTAAATGCTAATATTCCAAGTGTGGAGAACGTGATGTGACTGAAAGAAACTTATGGAGCTTTGGTAGTACACTCATAAAATTGGTTGCAGACTACTCTAAACAATATGGTGAGTACAATAGTAAGGTTCACATCAAGTTGGCACATACTAGTTTTCAGCAAAATTGAACTGTACACTCCTTTTGGTTGAATGCATTACTTTCTATTCAATGCATTTAGAGTTAAGGAAGTGTACATAACTACTCAGGGTGATTTGGAACTGTATTGATATTGCATGTAGAGTGCTCATTGCCATGGAATACTTCAATGCACGCTGAATTCAGGAACCTAACTTAACATTTAGAGTGGAACTGCTAATGAGTTGGTTTAGTTCTCTAAACCCTAATGTTCCACCGTGTATGGAACGTGATATAACTGAAAGTAACTTCTGGAGCTTTGGTAGCACACTGATAATTTTGGTTGCAGACTACTCTAAATCATATGGTGAGTAACATAATAAGGTTCACATCAAGTTAGCACATACTAGTTTTCAGCGCAATTGTCCTGTACTATCCTTTGAGTTGAATGCATTACTTACTATTCAATGCATTTTGTGATAAGTTTGTGTACATAACTATTCAGGGTGATTTGGAACTGTATAGATATTGCATATAGTGCGCTCAGTGCCATGGAATACACAAATGCAAGCTGAATTCAGGAACCTACCTGATAACATTTAGAGTGGAACTGCCAATGATTTGATTTAGTTCTGTAAACGCTAGTTCCACTGTGAAGAGAACAACATGTTACTGAAAGAATCTTTACGAACTTTGGTAGCACACTGATAATATTGGTTGCCGAGTACTCTAAATCATATGGTGAGAAACTATGCTTCCTGGCAGGATTCTGTTTTCTGCTTTCATTCACTCTCGTATGTACGCAGTCCTTGTTAACTCTTTTCTTTGGCTGTAATATACTTTTTATAGGGCGATGAGAAAGTTATATTTTAGCTGAAATTAGAACTGCAAAGAAAAATAGATGAGGTTTATGGTGTCATCACTTATTCAGATGCCTTTCTCTTGATCCATTTCCCCCGATGACTCATTTTTGATCTGACCAATCTCTCTTTTACAGGGTTTCCTCTGGTATTTGTAGATGCTGGGACTCGTGCCTAAAATAGTTTACGTGATTGTTTTTGCGGAGAGTTGTACCACACTTATCAATGATTGCAGGACAGATATGTCCAAACCATCAGTTTGCAAAAGTGCAGTTTGGGAGCCAGCAGCATTATCCCAGGTTGTTTAAGTTCAAAAGCCTTAAGGTGTTGAGTTTTGTCTAGTATAGAATTTGAGTGTTACACCTCTATTGACATTACTTATATTCCCCAGAAGGCAGAAAAAAAGCATTAGGGTAAACAAATCTCCCACATCAAAAACAAATAACAATACACAAATGGTATTAATTCCCATTAAAGCACAAAATTCATCCTTCCGTGTCAGTACACTTGTGTAATATAGTGGGCATGCAAATATGAAGAACTATTTCTTCTACTGTGCTAACTTCCTTTTGAACTTTTCACTTACGGTTTATATATTCCAAACTCTGGGAGTACTAGCTCCTGATGCCTATAGACTCAGAGCAAGGATCACAATATTAAGATGAAGCATAGAGTGCTGGCAAATTATGATCATTCACCTGAAATACAGTGGACCTGTCCATATACGAGTATATAGTTCTGGACACACAGGTGAAGAGCAAGACGTCAAAGCTGCAGCTGACTTGACAGAAGGTGCAGAGCATTTAACAAAGGAAGGTGAAACATATTACATTTTAAAAGGGAGAATTTACAGGAATAAATCATGGAATTCTAAAGGGGCAAATGAAAAGAGTGATTTGAATATATCTCCACAAACTCTAAATCTTACAGGACAACTTGAAAACAGTGATTTGTTTTCTTTTTCACGTGTTTTTTTTTGGAAGAGTAGATTACCAGCAGAAAAAAAAACACCCTAACCTGCTAGAAGAGCACAGTTTGGGGCTTACATTGAATCTTGTGATTGATACTTAAAAAAAATTGCCAAGTTTAGAAATAAGCGCAGAGGAGGCTTACTTTGATGTACCAAATTACGGGGGATGCATTTAATTCATGAAGTTGTAAAAGCTGGGTTAATTCTTCCTAGAAATTAAGAGGAAATTTCATTGTGTGTTCAAACTCAAGAATGGAGTAGAACATAGAAACTTAGAAAACCTACAGCACAATACAGGCTCTTCAGCCCACAATGCTGAGCTGAACATGGGCTTACTTTAGAAATTACCTAGGGTTACCCTCTATTTGCCCTCTATTTTTCTAAGCTCCATGTACATATCCAGGAGTCTCTTAAAAGACACTATCGTATCCACCTCCACCACTGTCACTGGCACCCCATTCCATGCACTCACCACTCTCTGCGTAAAAAACTTACCCCTGACATCTCCTTGGTACCTACTTCCAAATTGTGCCCTCTCATGCTAGCCATTTCAGCCCTGGGAAAAAGCCTCTGACTATCCACACAATCAATGCCTCTCATCATCTTATACACCTCTATCAGGTCACCTCTCATCCTCCGTCGCTCCAAGGAGAAAAGACAAAGTTCACTCAACCTATTCTCATAAGACATGCTCCCCATTCCAGGCAACATCTTTCTAAATCTCCTCTGCACACTTTCTATGGTTTCCACATCCTTCCTGTAGTGAGGTGACTAGAGCTGAGCACAATACTTCAAGTGGGGTCTGGGGTCTGACCAGGGTCCTATATAGCTGTAACATTACCTCTCCGCTCTTAAACTCAATCCCATGGTTGATGAAGGCCAATGCACCATATGCTTTCTTAAGCATAGAGTCAACCTGCTCAGCAGCTTTGAGTGTCCTATGAACTAGACCCCAAGATTCCTCAGATCCTTCACACTGCCAAGAGTCTTACCATAAATACCATAAATTCTGCCATCATATTTGACCTACCAAAATGAACCACCTCACACTTATCTGGGTTGAACTTCATCTGCCACTTCTCAGCCCAGTTTTGCATCCTATTGACATCCCGCTGTAACATCTAACAGCCCTGCATACTATCCACAATACACCCAAACTTGAGTCATCAGCAAATTTACTAACTCACTTCCTCATCCAGGTCATTTATAAAAATCATGAAGAGAAGGAGTCCCTGAACAGATCCCTGAGGCACACCACTGGTCACCAACCTCTATGCAGAATATGACCCATCTATAAACACTCTTTGCTTTCTGTGGGAAAGCCAATTCTAGATCCAGAAAGCAAGATCCCCTTTGGTACACATGTCTCATTACTTTTTCAATAAGCCTTGCATAGGGTGCCTTATCAAATGCCTTGCTGAAATCCATATGCACTACATCTACTGCTCTACCTTTATCAACATGTTTAGTCACATCCTCAAAAAATTCAATCGGGCTCGTAAGGCATGACCTGTCTTTGACAAAGCCATGCTGACTATTCCTAATCATATTATGCCTCTCCAAATGTGCATAAATCCTGCCTCTCAGGATCTTTTCCATCAACTTACCAACCACTGAAGTAAGACTCACTGGTCTATAATTTCCTGGGCTATTTCTACTCCCTTTCTTGAATAAGGGAACAATATTTTCAATGCTCCAACACTGGTTATTTTATTTAGAGTATTTTCCTTTTCTAGAATATTATAGGATTCTTCAATTTTGGATTCCCTGTTTATTTATTTGGAGGTACAGTGTGGAATAGCACCCTTCCAGCCCAATGAGCGATGTTGCCTAGTAACACACCTATTTAACCTTAGCCTATTTACAGAACTATTTGCAATTACCAATTAAACTCATAACTGGTACATTTTTGCACAGTGGGAGGAAACCAGATCCCTTTGAGGAAACACATGCACTCACAGGGTGAACCTACAAACTCCTTACAGATGGTGCTAGAAATGAACTCTGAACTCTGGAATGCTGTGAGCTCTCATTGCGCCGTGCTTGCCACTACAGTGGCGTAGTGCCCCATGACTAACAATGTTGCTGATATAATAGATGGAATTTTCCTCAGGATTTCTCTCTTTATGTACATGACTGGTGAAATTGCCAAGGAAACTCTATTTTCATCAGTAAACCAAATTTTGTTGTTTTTCAGGTGTTATGAAGGATCCCATGCACCCCTCATACAACCTCTTCTCCCTCCTGCCATCTGGGAAAAGGCTCCAAAGCATTGGGGCTCTCACAACCAGATTATGTAACAGTTTCTTCCCCCAAGCCATCAGACTCCTCAATACCCAGAGCCTGGACTGACACCTTGCCCTATTGTCCTGTTTATTATTTATTGTAATGCCTGCACTGTTTTTGTGCACTTTACGCAGTCCTGTGTAGGTCTGTAGTCTAGTGTAGCTTTCTCTGTGTTGTTATTTTTAACATAGTTCAGTCTAGTTTTTTGTACTGTTTCATGTAACACCATGGTCTTGAAAAACGTCTCATTTTTACTATGTACTGTACTAGTAGTTATGGTTGAAATGACAATAGAAGTGACTTGACTTGACTTGACTTGACGATTCAACATCAGAGCAGCAACAGTTTCAATTAAGGTGTATCAATTCCTTGTTGATGTAGTTTAAAGTAATTAAGTGAACAGTGTTACGAATGTGCCGCAACTCTGAGGGGCCGAAGGGTACAAATTCTCTTTGAGAATCGCAAGATCGCTATTAATTCGGGTCTGGGACCCAGGAAATGAGAGAGAGACACGCAGAATCCACAAGAGTTTGGAATGTGTCCTGGCCTTAGCAAAACGGAGCCACTAATGACAGCCATTGTCTCTTGGAGACAGAATTGTGTATTGAGTACTGTACTATTCATTGAAGGCCCTCAGGGGACAACCAGAGTGGGCTGGTTGAGGGATTGCACCATCCCAACCGGATTGACATCTGAGACCCCATGAGTAAGGATAAAAGAGCGACTGGGGAACAACCCCTTCAGACGCACCAGGAGAAACACTGAAAATCCAGTAACAGTGTTTTATAGCGAACGCCGGTGAGGGCTAATGTGCTTCCCTTGCCTGGGTTGGCGGGAAGAACGACTTAGCTAAAGGAGAGGCCACAAGTGAACAGCCACACCAACGAGACTCCGACAGATCGAAATCATAAAAGGAAAGCCGGCAAGTTTTTCTCCCAAAACTCTCTCTCTCTCCAACCATTGCAATCCAGCGGTCCCCAAAGGCTGCAGCCTGCATGAACTGAGTGATTTTTATATTTCCATTATCCCCTACATTATCCCCTAGACAATGATAGAGCTTATTTCTCATTGATTATTATTATACCCGCACTTCTAGAGTTAGTATTGATGACATATATTATCTGTATATTTGCATTGATATTATTTTTGTGTATTTTTACTAATAAATACTGTTAAAAATAGTATCATCAGACTTCAACGGACCTCTCCATCTTTGCTGGTAAGTGACCCAGTTACGGGGTTTGTAACAATAAAAGCAATGACACGTCTGATTACTACTTTGTATGCACTTTCACTGCCATTTAAGAATTGTGTATACTAAGAATAACCATCAGCAGGAAGTTTATACATTCTTTTTCCATTTTATGCAGGAGTGGAAATGATCAATATCTATATATATGTACATGCATCCCTGCAGCTTTTCTGCATTCACTTGGAAAATATTCTGATACACTCTTTGATGTTTTCTGAGATCTAGAACACAATAACAGGTAATTATATGTTTTGAATTTGTTTTTAATTCGGTTGTAACTTAGATGTCATTCCAAATAACTCAGCTGTTATTTTAAATTTAGTCATTGTGTTTTCAGTCATTGAATTCCCACTTAATGGAGCAGCACTGCAATATCATTGTCCTCAGCAAAGCTCTAACTAATCTAACCACTAGCAACTTGGTAATAGATTGCTAAATGAGGCTGTTGAACAAGAGCCCATGGCTGCCAAAGTGAGTGATTAAAGGTCTCAGTAAACACTCCAGCCAATGGATCATCTCAGGTCTTCAGATACCCCATCTTGGATGTTTCTCATGGGTTCACCCTCCCAAAGGCTGCTTGCACATTGGCTACAGAGACTGAAATCACAGGGTCATCAGGGGGCTGTGGGAGTTCATGATAGTCACCTTATGTTTTCACCAGAGCAATAGGTCCAGAGCAGATGACATTTCATTGGCTCTTCACTCAACCTTGAAACATCTAGACAGCAAAGATGTACACACCAGGATACTCTCTATTGACTACAGCTCAGCATTCCACACCATCACCCCCTCAAAACTAATCAATAATCTTTGAGTCATTGGTCTCAATTCTTCCTTGAGCAATTGGATTTTCAATTTCCTCACTTGTCGACCCAGTCAGTTTGGATTAGCAACAGCATCTCCTCCATGATCTCCATCGGCACAGGTGTACCACAAGGCTAGGTGCTTTGCTCCCCTGCTCTATTCGTTTTACATCTGTGACTGTGAGGCTAAGCACATCTACAATGCCATATTCAAGTTTGCTGATGATACAACTGTTGTGGGCTGTATCAAAGGTGGTGATGAATCAGCATGTAGGGGAGAGATTGAAAATCGGGCTGAGTGGTGCCAGAACAACAACCTCTCACCCAATGCCAGCAAGACCAAGGAGCTGATGATTGACTTCAGGAGAAGGAAACGAGAGGTACCTGAGCTAGTCCTCAACAGAAGGTCAGCAACTCTAAATTCCTTGGTGTTATCATTTTGGAGGACTTGTGATGGGCCCAGCATGCAAGTGCAAATATGAAGAAAGTGTGGTAGTGCCTCTACTTAGGAGTTTGCAAAGATTCATCACGACATCTAAAACTTTGACAAACTTCTATAGATGTGTAGTGGAAAGTATATTGAATGCCTGCATCACAGCCTGGTATGGAAACACCAATGCCCTTGAACAGACAATCCTGTAAAAAGTAATGGATGCGACCCAGTTCGTCATGGGTAAAGCCATTCTCATCAATGAGTACATCTATGTGAAATTCTGTCGCAGGAAAGCAGCATTCACCATAAGATACATGAACAGAATTAGGCTATTTGGCCCATCAAGTCTGCTCTGCCATTTCATTGTGGCTAATCCAATTTTCCTCTCAGCCCCAATTTTCTGCCTTCTCCCCGTATCCCTTCACACCCTGACCATTCAAGTATCTTGGGACTCCCACCACCCAGGACATGCTCTCTTCTCACTGCTGCTGTCAGGAAGAACATACAGGGGCCTCAGGACTCACACTATCAATTTCACAAACAGTTATTACCCCTTAACCACCAGGCTCTTGAACCAAAGGGGATAACTTCTCTCAACTTCACTTGTCCCATCATTGAAGTGTTCCCATAGCCTTTCACTTTCATCTCATGTTCTTGATATTTAATGCTTATTTAATATTTATTATTTATTTATTTATGTTTTTGCACAGTTTACTGGCTTTTGCACACTGGTTGAACACCCAAGTTGCTGCAGTCTTCATTGATTTTATTAAGGTTATTACTCTATTTTGAGTTTATTGAGTATGCCTGCAGGACAATGAATCTCAGGGTTGTATATGAATGCATTTGGTTTGATAATAAACTTACTTTGAACTTTGGTATTACAGGAAAAATACGAGCATGGATGGCTGACTGACAGAAGGCGAAGAGTGGAAATAAAGGGAGCCTTTACTGGTTGGCTGCCAGTGACAAGTGGTGTTCTATAGGTGTCAGTTTTGGGTCCGCTACTTTTCATATTATATGTTAATGAGCTGGATGATGAAATTGATGGCACTGTGGCCATGTTCGTAGATGATACAAAGATAGGTGGAGAGAATGGGAAACCTGCAGAAGGATGAGGGCAAATAAGTGACAGATGGAATACAATGCAGGGAAATGTATTCACATGCACTTTGGTATAAGGAATAAAAGCACAGACAATTTTCTAAACAGGATCAAAATCGGAAATTGGAAATGCAAAGAGATTTGGGAGTCTGAGTGCAAAATTCCATAAAGGTTAACTTGTTGATTGAGTCAGTGGTAAGAAAGAAAAATGTAATGTTAGCATTCTTTTCAAGAAGACTAGAATATAAAAGCAAGAATGTAATGCTGAAGCTTTATAAGGCATTAGTCAGACCACATTTGGAGTAATGTGAGCAGTTTTGGGCCCCATATCTCAAAACAAATGTGTTGGCATTGGAGAAGGTCCAGAAGACATTCATTTGAGATTCTGGGTATGAGAGGGTTTAACATTTGAGGAGCATTTAATACCTCCGCACCTGTTCTCACTGGAGTTCAAAAGAATGAAAGGGGATCTCATTGAAATCTACCAAATATTGAAAGACCCAGACTGAGTTGATGTGGAGTGGTATTTCCAAGAGTGGGAGATTCTAGCACAAGTACACAGCTTCATTATAGAAGGACATCCCTTTAGAACAGATCTAAGGAAGAATTTCTGTTGCTTGAGAGTGATGGAATTCATCGCCATGAATGGCTGTGGAAGCCAAGTCATTGGGTATATTTAAAGCAGCAGTTGATAGCTTCTTGGTTAGTCTGGGCATCAAAGGTTTCAGGGAGAAGGCAGGAGAATGGGATTCAGAGCAGACTCGATGGAACGAGTGGCCTAATTCTGCTCTAATGTCTTATAGTTCTATACAAACTTACTTTACTAGTTCAAATGTCCAGGTCAATCCATTATACAACTCTCTGTCAGGAAATGTAGAGGAGGCTTCACCCAAAAGCAGAGCAACAGAGATGATTTAGTGATGAGCGATAACTTTAATAATAAACTACAAAACAGCAAGCCACAAGGGGACACAAAACAAGAGAGCACAGATACTTAACATGACAAGGCAATGGGGTAACTGAAGGCTAGGAGCAACTGGTTGAGGATGATTGGTTCGAATGAGTGAACAAGGACTATGCGTGAGAGCTGGGTTTAAATAGGCTGCAGGTGATGAATTGGAAATGAGTGGTGGATGACTCCTGTTAGCTGGGTGGAGTCTGGGATGTGAAGGCCTGGCCTGAAACTCTCTTCATCTAAAACTAATAGTATTTATACTAATTTGGAAATTAAAGATATAATATTTACCTGGTTTTAGACTGATAGCTACAATTCAAGACCCAGATAGGCAGAACAACATTTTCACAACTTAGCTTATAATAACTAGGACAATAATTCTCCTGCTTTTCATAGCTGGATAGAAGCAAATGTATTTCAATATTATAGAGGAGGGAGTACATTACATTTAGGGAAATATTAACAATGTCTCCAAGTTGTCATATTCTATTTTTTTTAAATTTGGAGCTGATTTTTGGATTACAGTTTGAATTTAAGATAGGCACAAAGCGGCCACAACACAATGACAGAAGACTTGCAGTTTACAAGGATAGTCCATGAACATCTGTATGGAATATGACTTCTCAACTTGTATGACTTTTCAGTAATGCTTGCTTTCTTCAGTTTGAAATAAAAACTTAACCATCTAGTGATCTGCATAAGAGAGAATAGACTGTTGACCTTTTATTTTTCCATCACTTTCTTAATCTAATACTATATCATTTGAGCACTTTAATGTCCAAGAGTGTATTTATCTCTATTCAGTATATACTTTGTGACTAAGTCTTCCCTGCCCCCTTGGTAAGCAAAGATTCACTGACCTCAATGTGAGTGCATTTCATTTCATATTAGTCCCGAATGGCCAACACTTTTCCTTTGCTACTTGACTTCTGGTTATTGACATACTAGTGGTGGAAAAATCATTCTTAAATCTACTCTATCACACCCGGTTAGAACGTTATATGTTTTATTGAGGTCACTTCTCATTCTTGATGCAGTCTATTTAATCTGTCCCTTAAATGTGAACACCACATTATGAATTAACGCAAATTTTATTCACTGCAAGTAATCTTTCCTTAGGTAAGAATATCTTGTGCTTAATATTTCAGATTTGGTCTCATCAGGCCACTACATTATGGAATTAACATATTTTGAAATTTGTATTCAAATATCTTGCAATTAGAGCAAACTATTTGTTTATCTAGTTTTTTGCTGTATCTGCATGTTATCTTTCAGCAATCTATGCAGTAAGGAAACTGAAGGGGCAATATCGAGATAGTTACTGGTCCATATTTTGGCTAACCACATTCTCAACTGAGTTCATTTCACACCATAAGCTCCAGTTCTGTCTAAACTACCTTTAACATCTTGCCCACTGTTATTTAATACACTGGGACGATGAGGTGTTGGGAGAAGATTAAAGGAGAAAGTAACTGAGGTTGGATAACAAACCAATGCACTGAAGTGACAATGTCTAATTGTTACGTCTTGACAACATTAAAGTACTTAATCTCAGCCAATGATGATGATTTGATCAGAGCTAAAACCTCATCACTGGAAATGAAGCAGAAGACTCTTGGAAATATTGGTAAGGGCTGGAAGGTGTTCAAATAGGTTAGTGTATGGCTTGAAGATATTGTATATTTGGTTTTTATATTGCTGACCTAAGTTTCAAAAACTTCTGAAATACTGAGAGGGCTCACAAGTAATAATCATCAAGTGTGATTTATTTTAAGTTCTGAAGAATACACAGTTGCAATCATATCGTGAAGAAACATAATCCATACAAGCTTCTTTCAATTCCAGTTCACTGAATTAATTGCCATAGTGGTTTGCCAGAACTTTTAACATCAGTGGCTTGGTTTTCTTTGGTTGCTTCAGCCGTGATAAGGGTCATCAGATCCATGAACGTGCAAGCACTGTGCACCACTTCACACTTTTCACATTCACCACTGTCGTTATCTACAACACAAAGAGGAGTGAGTAAAGCTGCTTTGTGGAACCATTGATGGTATTCTGGTGAATTTCTATCATCCGGACTGTAATCTAAGTAGTACAGCAATGATGGTGTGAAGCTTAAGGACATCTTACAAGGCACTGGCAATCACCAAAGATTGAAAGTCCATCTATTATCAAAGAATGTATACATTGAGATTTGTTTGCTTACAGGCAGCCACAAAGCAACAAATCTGAAATAACCCAAATAAAGAAAAAAAAAGACCAACACCTGATGCGCAAGAGAGAATAAAAACACAAATCATGCAAATAATTGAAGCAAACAACAACATTCTGAACCATATTGAGTCCTCAGATACAAATCCCAGAGCATCGAGTAGGCCCAAAGCCTCGCTTATCAGTTCATCATATTGGTGAGAACCACAATGTAGTCTTCCTCTTTCTCAACAATGGTTGCAAAAAGTGAAGAAAATTAAATAGAATGGCAGTGTAAATAAGGGGCAGCAAGATGAATGGAGGGAGAACAAACTGAAATAGAGTAAGGAAGAGCAAAGTAGAGTAACAGAGAACAAAGGAGAATACAGGAGACAGCACTGGGGTGGGGGAGGAAGAGAGAGTGAGGTTGAGTAAGGGAAAGAGGTAGAGCAAGGAACAAGAAAATGGAGACAGGAGAGTGACGATGAGTGTGCAAGCAAGGAGGAGAGGAGTTACAGAGAGAACAATCACACAAAGGTGAAAGAGGGAGGGATAGAGAGGGAAAATGAAAGAGATTAATTGGGAGGGTAAGGGAAAGACAGGAAATGATGGGAGATTTTTGAACTCTTTAAACACTGGCCCAGATAGACTGGAAAGGCAGGGTGTCAAGAGTCAATCGAGGTTGAATCGTTCTGGGCGTCGAGATGATTTGGAGCAGTCAAGAATGGCTTCTTTGGTAGCAAAATCTAGGTCTGGAGCCCAGGTCCTAATGTGAGGTACAATCCGCTGTTCAGACAATTTAAACAGCTCCTCACTCCACAATGTTAAGGCTGAGAGACTGCCCCCAGCTGCTGTGCTTCGTGTCTGTGAACTTTGCAGCAATTTGCCCTGCTAATATGATGAATTGAACTCTGAGCTTCTCTGAGGATTTGAATCTAATTGGTTTGGAATGCTGTTTTTGTTGCTCAGTTCTATTGTTTATATGATTTATTTTGGGTTTTTTTCTCTTTCTCTGTGGGCATTGGGGGTTGGAGGTTAGTCTTTATTTTTTTAATTGTATTCTTCCCTGTTTCTTGCTTTGCTGCTGCCTGCAAGCAAACAGATCTCAAGGTTGTAACATTTATATATTCTTTGATAATAAATGTACTTTGAATCTTTGAAATGTATCATTCCTTTAACCTAGCCGAGGCCTTCTCTTTTGTTTGTTCAAAACCGTCATCCCAATCCCAAACTTTTCTGAATTAAAACATGCCTTTTTGCTAACTTTTCCCAGCTCTGAAGAAAGTTCATTAAGATCATCTTCCCGTTTTTTTTCTTTCCCTCTTTCCACAGAGGCTGTTAGACCTCCCGAGTATTTCCTGTATTCTCTGCTCAACATCACCATAAAATTTCTCTGATAGTTAGTCTGTAGGAATAGATCCCCTTGCATGTCCCATGAAAATGAAGATTATGTAGCACCAATTAAAACACCGAGGAGCACAGGACACAGGGACAAGGACAAAGGATCATGATAGGATTAACTGGATAAACATAAAAAATCCAGATCATTGCCTTCAGAAAACTAATGAAAATCAGGGGAAATATAGTTGGAGGAAATCCTTTTAAATTATTTATAAAGCAGTTATGAAGCTATCCGATGTAGAAAGCAATTCTGCTTCTAGTTCAAACATTAAAAGTTATTCCTTTTGATCAGGAGGGTGTAAACATTTCAAGCTAAGATAACCTCACACAGTCTTAATAGATTGAATAGATTTGCTCGTGTTCCATTGATGGATCTACTTTTTAAAAAAATATTCTAGTTTATTAGGACAGTCTTGAATGTAGAGATTATTTGAGGATATAATTCAAATCCTACCTACAAGTCTAAAAATACTTTTATGCTCTTTTCATTTTATCACTGTACTTAAAAGCCTTCTAAGTACGTCCATCATATTTTGATGCAGGATAAATTCCACTCATGCAAGTAGGCATGCAGTTAAGTAGGTATCTAGTTCCGGAATGTGAGGTGACACTTGTGGGCTCCCCTCAGCACACCCTCAGACTATGCATGTTATTGACACAAGTGACATATTTCACTATATGTTTCCATGTTTCCATGTACATGTGACAAATTAAGGTAATCTAATCAATTTCCTTTCAAAATTTTTCCTTTCAATTTCCTTTCAAAAGTATTCACTATGGAAAAGATGTCAGGGGCAACTTTTTTTTTAACGGAGAGAGTGATGAGTGCATGGAATGGGCTGCTGGCAATGGCGGAGGAGGAGAATACAATAGGGTCTTTTAAGAGACTCCTGGATAGGTACATGGAGCTTAGAAAAATAGAGGGCTATGGGTAACCCGAGGTAATTTCTAAAGGAAGTACATTTTCAGCACAGCACTGTGGGTCGAAGGCCCTGTATTGTGCTGTAGATTTTCTATGTTTTTATCTTTCTAAAATCAAAAACTTCTGGAAATGGAAAATAAAGGCAAAATGTAAACACATTCTCACCAGAGCAGGTGTATTTTCCAGCCCTGATGAAGAGCCATTGACCTGAATCATTAACTCTGTCTCAACCCGAGTCCTGTCAGACCTGCCCTGTATTCCCAGCATGCTCTGTTTTAGTGTAGCCAGAACTTTTAATCCCCATAGATAAAAGTGAAGTAGCAGTGCATTATCATGGGTTATTGCATTTTATTTGTGTAAGTTCGTGGTAAAAGTCCATGATGATTGGAAAAAGTGAAGGTCAACATCCTTTTAGTTCTGCAGAAACCCGAATACTCTTCTGAAATAAATTTGCTACATAACTTCAGAACAGATGGCCATGGCACTTTATCCATTGGTCTGAATCTCATAAAACATAGACCTTCAAAGCAACAGTTGTGTAATATTGCTGTAGTTACTTTTGCAGATAAGACAATTAAACCAAACATGACTTACCCTGGATTTGTTCAACGATTATCACAAAGTGACTTAGTGTCAAAGCCTGAGAGATTTTTCCAAGGGTGTCATTTAAATTTACCTATTTGGAGAGGAGAATTGGTTGATAAAGGATCTATGTATTGAGTATTACCATATCTTGTTAGAATCCAATAATAGTGTTAAATACACTGTATCAAACTTAAAACAAAGAAACTATTTGAATGTACAGGATATTGTGGCAGCACTTATGCTAATGTAAGTCTTCATAGATCGAGCCTTTATCTTGACCCACTCACTAAGAGTGAAATGAATCAGGAATACTCATTACATTTTTACCCTGTTGGGAAAAGCACAACACATCTTTGATTTGATATGAATTATGTTTTCATAGACTGGACGGAAAGGGCAGTTTTAGAGGAAAGATGAACTTCTGATTTTCTTGGCAAAAATGAACTAGAAAATGACTATCTCTGCTAATGAATTTACAAACTGCAAATAAGATTCATAATAAAAATCAATACTGCTATCAATATGTACTTTCTTAGTCAGTCGGCAATTCTTGTAACTTACGTGGTCATTTACCATTACACACTTCAAATAACGGCAGTTTAAATATAAAGAGTGATTTAATATTATTGAAAGAATCTTGGCATTCTAGTCCTTAATTGGTGACAGTCCTCTCTTAATGTACAGTGTCAAAGAAAAAATTAGGAGTCTATCTCAATGGAAAGAATTATAATAAGCTTTCTAAAATATTTGAAAAATATCCACAAAGCAGTGGTATCTTAAGACGCATGGATCCATCACCAAACCCTGTTTATATGCTCCACCTGCTGGTATAATGTTGAAATTATTTAATAAAAACACAAGCATAATAATGATGTTCAGATAAGAGTGTTTGATCTGCGGCACAATGTCCTATCTGGTGCAGCGATGTTAGAGAAATATCTTACTCTTCTACAGTTGTCTTTCTGTGTAAATATGTCTTGCTGTGTAAAACTACTTTAAAATGCACAAAGTTGCCCAAATATTGATGTAATCTCATTAAGCACTTAAATTATCTTCATGTATATAAATAAAGAGAACATATCATGCCAAGGGTTGAATAAATTAATCTTCCAATCAATAGGTATTTTCACTGAAGAGAATTAGCTTAATTCCATCTTAAATTCTTTACACGCTCTGGTCTTTTCAGATATCAGAATTCACATAGAATTTCCTATCTTATATCTAAACAATGATAGGTAAATATCATGAAAATATTTTAAAATATCATTAAAAGTTTCAGAAATTTCTTAGATATAATTAAAGTCAAGCTCATGTAGTATATAAGAAAAATGTCCTACCTTATTGAACCACTTGTAAATAACTTTAGTCACAGGGTCAGAGAGCTGCAGCTTTCCATCCTTAACCAATGACTCAATGTTTCCTAGTGTGACTATACCTTGTATCGTGCTGCATATAAATTAAAAATAATTATTATTTACTTTCATGTCAAAGTACTATTGGTAATTTTCAGATACTGACAATCTGGAGTAATGCACAGAATATGGTGAGATCTCAGCAGCTCAGACATAAGGAATCGAGGTTTCTGGCTGGGACCCTTCATCGGGATTCTAGAACTTAGTTTTTTTTTTGTAATCTCAGATTTCCAGCATTTTCAGTTTTTTGTTTGAAATTCCGATCTGGTAAAGTGTTGCTTTTTAGTCTATGGGATGTGGTCAGTGGTATTCCTTAGGAGTCAGTACCATGGAACATTAAAAATATATCTATTATCTAAAATTCCAAAATCTCTTATTGTCACAAGCCTAGAAAGCACTGTGAAACAATGAGAATGAAAGTAGAGGAAGGAAAGGCGAGTAGAAAGGGCAGCCATGTGGCAGATTAAGTTGAATGTAGAAAATTGTGAACTGCTAAGTTTGATGAAAAGAATGAAGAGAGGTGATACAGTGTGAATGGTATAATACTAGAAAGAGTGTCCTGGCAAAAGGGCCTGGGGACATTTTAAAATTTTATTTTATTTATTTAGATACAGCATGAAATAGGCCCTTCCGGATCTTCCAGCCACACTGCCAGCACCCCCAATTTAATCCTAGCCTAATCACAGGACAATTTACAGTGACCAATTAACCTACTAACTGGTACGTCCTTGGACTGTGGGAACAAACCTGAGGACCTGGAGGAAACACATGCGTTCCATGGGGAGACTCCTTACAAATGACATCAGAATTCAACTCTGAACTCTGACGCCCCGAGCTGTAAAAGTGTCACGCTATGTTACCATTTATATCTGTATCCTGGATGCAGCTTGTGTGAGGGATTGTGTTTAATTTAAATACTCCATTATTGGCTGTTATGTCTTTAGCTCTCGAATTCCTTTTTTGATTTCTGTCAGTTCTCCACATCTCTTTCTCTTCTTGCTCCTTAGATTTCTTCAACCAAGTTTTGGTCACCTGCCCCATTATTTCCCCATGTAAATTGGTAAATTTTATTTCTTAACATCTCTTTACAGTGCCTCAGGATAACTAACTTTGTTAAAATAATTCTATAGCATTGATAGCTCACATTCTCCATTCTGCTTGAGGATGTAATAGCAAGGGCGTGAATAGAGAAGTGGCTAACTCAGAGAAACACTGGGGAAAACTAGGGAGTATTTTTAATTGGCAGTCAGTGACTAACATAGTATCAAAGGGGTTAATGCTAGGTGCTATATAAATTATAATCATTATAAATGATTTGAAAATTTAAAGTTATTCATTTTGGAATAGAAAATGAGAAGTCAAATTATTATTTAAATAGAGTGAAACTACTAAAATACAGAATACAAAGGATCTGGAAGAATGGAGGTTGTATCTTGATACATGAAACATAAATACTTAGCCTGCAGTTACAGCAGAAATTAGGACTACAAATGGAATATTGAACAGAACAATGGAAGAACTCAACAGGTCAAGCTGCATCTGTGGAGGCAAAAGGTGTAAGACAATGTTTCGGCTTGAGACACTGCATCAGGTCTGAGAGGGAAGGGGGAAGATTGCCAGTACCTATCCACTCCTCATCATGGTCCTGTCTCTTCCACAACCCCAAACTCCATCCCTTGTACTGTAATAAACTGGCAACCTTTGCTCTGTCCTTTTAGTCCTGATACAAAGTCTTGACACAAAGGTTGACTTGCACCATCTGTTTCCACAGCTACTGTTGAGTTCTTCTGGTGTTCTGTTTCTCGCTCTAGATTCCAGCACTTGCCATAGCTTTTGTCTTCATTTTGGGATAATGATATAAAACATGGGCTGGTAGGGGTTAGTGTATCTGTACCCTAAGTATTGTGTGCATGACTGAACTCCAATTATAAGGAATGATTCCAGAGACGATTCCTCAGGCTCACTCCTAGGGTTAAGAGATTGATGTATCAAGAAAGGTTGAGCTGGAATTCTTTTCTCTTAGAGAATCATGAAGATCTGTAACCCAGTCTATTCAAGGTGGGGATTGACAGAAAATTGAGCTGCGAGGAAGTCAGGGACTATGGAAAAAGAGCAGTTAAGTGCCTAGCCGAAATTAAACCAGCATCAACTTATGGACTAGCCGGACAGTCGTGCATTAATACTGGACTTCAAGGAGAATGGTCCTGGGTTCAAATCCGGCAGGCCCCTTGCACGCTTTCCACCCGTGTTGGGTCGAGCATTGAGCCAGCAAATGCTAAGGAAATGGCAAAAGTGCTGCCCAATGTGCCACAGAGCACAAAAAGGAACAACAATCTTATGGAATGGTAGAACCGATGGAACGGGCTAATAAGCCCACTCTGGCTCCCATTTATTATGTTCCTCTAAGGTGTTGTTGTTGAATGTGCTGAGTGTGATAAAGTTAACTATTCTTTAACTTGATAATTGTTGCTTTCATCACATTAATTTGTATTTTTAATTTAATTTTATTTAGAGATGCAGCACGGTAACAGACCCTTCCATTCTAATGACACCCATGTGGTCAATTAGCCTACTAATCTGTATGTCTTTGGAATGAGAGAGAAAACCGGAGCATCCGAAGGAAACCAGTCACAGGGAGAATGAATTTGAAATAATTCATACATACCCACTGGAGTCAACAACCACAGCATTGGCCAAGCTGTTTACTTTAAGAATCTGTATGACATCTTGACAGGAGATGGTGGAAGCGACTGTCTGTACTGTGGGCAGCTTCATTTGATTTATCGGTGTATCCCACCAACTACAAAAGATAAAAGAAACCGCAAACCATTTGTTCAAAGATGATGTGAGCACTTCATGCATCCCTAAATGCAATATTCCTATGATTTGCTGGTGGTTGTTAAACATTTTCATTGTGGCTCTAAGTAAGAAATTTCAGTGATTTTGTAACCATCAAAAATGACCCTCCATTTCCAAATTTTACCCTGTATTACTAGTCGTGGAATTCTGGTTGTCACACCAGAGCAGTGTACATTTGGAAACCAAGGTAAATACAACAAATACCATCCATAAGACCATAAAATATTGCAGCAGCATTAGGCCATTTGGCCCATCAAGTCTGCTCCACAATTTCATCATGAGTTTAGATGAATGAGTGGGGATTTCAATGAAACCTATCAAATATTGAAAGCCCTACATAAAAGTGGATGATTCCTATAGTGGGGGAGTCTAGGACCAGAGGGCACAGCCTCAGAATGCAAGGACTTCCCTTCAGAACAGAGATGAGAAGGAATTTCTTTAGCCAGTCAGTGGAATTCATTGTCACGGATGGCTGTAAAGGCCATGTCACTGTGTATGTTTAAAACAGAGGTTGTAGGATCTTGATTAGTAGGGGTGTCAAAGAATGGGATCGAGGGGGATAATATATAAGCCACAATGGAATGGCAGAGAAAACTTGATGGGCCAAATGGCCAAATTCTGCTCCTATGTCTTGTGGCCTTTCCTTTAACTTCCCTATTATCTTTGACCCTCCTTTAGCTCAAAGGTCTGTCTTACTAGGCCTTGAATGTCTCCACACTCCACCTCCACACTCATGGATGGATAATTCCAAAACTGCAGAACTGTCTGATAGAATAAACTCCTTCTCATCTCTGTTATATAGGGATAAGTCCTTAGTCTGAGATTATACACCGTAGTTCAGCACTTCACGTACAAGAGGAAACATCCAAGACACAGTAATCTGCTTCCTAGCCCAGAATTACTAAGATCTCAGCAAATGTTGATGTCATACCTTTCTTGGTCATTCTCCACATGCAGAAACCCTTTCTGTTCCATCCAGCCATCACTAAGAAATTTGGACCTATATGACAGTAGATTAAACATGAAGCAAAAGCAAACATGAAGTTCGATATCTTAGAAGTACTCAGTCCTGGATGTTCATATTGGTTCACACAACAAACTGTTACTGAAAATCTTCCTGAAACTTCAATTAGTCTAAATTTTAATGGTAATATTTTAGTCAATCATTCGTTATAACTTTTCCATCTTTCAACACTTGCACCAGTGTTTGAGGCTGGCATGGAGGCATGACTGAATTGCCAACCCCTCTATCCATTAAACTGCAGCAAAGTATGAAGCAAGCACTGGTGGTTTCCAATGCTGACTTACTGGTAAGTATTGCTTTGCTCCAAAATGATGAGGCACCAGGTGCACAAGTAGTGTCAAGCAGCATGATGTCATCACATGAGAGAACTTGAATATAGTAAATGGATGGAAGGAAGAAGTTGGCTAAGGTCTGTCCCAAGGCTCTGCTGACTGTCAAACTTGAGTACATTGGATGTTTCTGAATGTTCATGACATTGAGTGGATTCAATACTGTCAAAATTTGATTAACATGCTGATATTCCAACATTTTTCAGAGGTCAGATGAAAGTGACAACACTTGACATCAAGGCACCATTTGGTATGTGACATCAGGGTAGTTGTTGAAACATCAAAAGGAAAATACTCCAATGGTGACAATGGTCTCTTGCACAAAGGAAAGTGGTTGTAGTTGTTGGAGATTGAACATCACATATTCATGACCTCACTGCATAAGTATCTCAGTAACATCAGCCAATGACATCGTAAGGTCAGAAGTGAGGGTGTTTGCTTAAGTTTGAACAATTTCAGTTCTATTCTAAGCTCATTGGCAAGTGAGGCAGTCTATACTTGCAAGAAGCAAGACTAATCAATATTTGAAATACTCTGAAAAGTGGCAATAAGAATGTGACAGGCAATGAGCATCTTCAGCATGGGAGATGTTTAGGACTCAAGCTCAGACAAAATCGGAACAGGGCATTGGTGAGCAAGTTATTGGTAGATGCTGTGTTAATGATACTTTCCATCACTTTACTGATGGTTGCAAGAAGACCAGGTGGTAATATCCAGCCAGAGTGGATTTGCTCTGCTTTTTATGAACAAGAAATACTTGGGCAATCCTAATTTTTTTTTAGTAGTTGCAGGTGTTTTAAATGCACAGGAGTAGGTTGGCTAGGTGCAGGTATCGTTCTGGAGAACAGGTCTTCAGTACCACAGCTGAGACATTATCCAGTCCCTTAGCCTTTGCTCTGTACAGTGTTCTCTGCAACTTATTGATATCATATGCAGTGAATTGAGTTGCCATTGGTTAATGGTAGGGGTCCATGGCATAAGGTGGTTGGGAACCCCTGCTCTCGAGGAACCTGCTTATTTGTCCACAAACGTTCATGACTGAATGTGGTAGGATCTGTTGGTACTGACATTGTTTAGCTCTGCCTGTTGTGCAGTATTGTTCTATCTGTGGAATTCTCTGCCACAGGAAACAGTTGAGGCCAGTTCATTGGCTATATTTAAGAGGAAGTTAGATATGGCCCTTGTGGCTAAAGGGATCGGGGGTATGGAGAGAAAGCAGGTACAGGGTTCTGAGTTGGATGATCAGCCATGATCATACTGAATGGCGGTGCAGGCTCGAAGGGCTGAATGGCCTACTCCTGCACCTATTTTCTATGTTTCTATGCCATTGATTCCATCACAAATCAAATCTGGCAGCTACGTTTAACGTAGAACATAGAACACTACAGCACAATACAGGCCCTCCAGGTGACCTTTTAACCTACTCCAAGATCAATCTAACCTTTCCCTCCCACATACTCTAGCATTTTTCTTTCATCCATCCACCTATCTCAGAGTCTCTTAAATGTCCTTTATGTACAGTATTTGCCATTCTCATCACCCTTGGCATTGTGTTCCACACACTTTGTGCTCTGTGTAAAAAAAACTACCTCTGTCTTCCCCCCTATACTTTCCTCCAATCACCTTAAAATTTTGCCCTCTCATATTAGCTGTTGCTGCTCTGGAAAAACGGAGCTGGCTGTCCATTCTACTTATGTCAGAATTCAGCCAGCCTGCTCTGCATTAATGTTCCTAAGTCATGGTATGTGTTAAACACTGATGCCTTCCAGCCAAGGGTTTTGTTCAACGTGGACAAGCTTAGATCAATCAGCTGAGGGACAAATTGCCTATATTTGACCTGATTCCATGAGATATCATGAGTTTTAAAGTCACTGTTGAGGATTCACAGGACTATACACCCTGCCTGCATAGCACTATGCTTTCAGTGGGTTAGCCCTTCTGCAGGGAGAAACAAAATATATCAGGGATTGTGATGGAGCAATGCAGCATATTTTATGCAATGAATGACAATGTAATAACACGGCCATGTCAGGCTGTTGCTTGGATAGCTGTGGGACGGCTCTGCAGAGTTAGACAGCAGGTCCAGTATATTACTTAAATGTTAAGGATGGAAGCATTAGAGGGTCATTAGCTCTGCACTGGAGAGTTTGTTTCTGTAACCTCTGGCTGGAAGTCCCTTATATTCCAATGCCAGCCTCCTTTACTCAGCTGAGAGATAAGATGGAGGATGCTGGACAACGAATACACGAATTGGGATCTGTGTAGGCCAGTCAGCCCTGTCAGCTTGAATAGCTTCACATTTCCCTAGCCCTCTCATTTCACCGAGCCATAGTCCTTTGCAGGTTCGTTGTGCTTTCCGCACCATTTGCAAACAATCAGTTTAATTCTCATCAGCAAAGGTGGCTGCAGCATACTTGTCCGTTCATCCAAATCATTAACACAGAGTATTAATAGCCCCACAACTAAGCACACCACCAGTTACAGGTTGCCAGAGTTATCTCCCCAAGAGGGTCTCTCCTGCTCTGCTCCTCCTCATGGCCCTCAGCTTCTGGGTGTCCTTGCCTATCTGCTGCTGACTTGGATTGGCTAGGTTGTGCAACATGAAATCCTTGAGAGTGAAGTATTTATTAGTTTTGCAAGGCTGCCACTAATCAGGTGAGTTCAGCAAATGTTAAAGACGCATGATGCCAGGGAGGCTTCGACTGTGCTAATGGGAACTGACCCCAAAATTACCTGGTACAATTTTGTGCGGAGGTGCAGTTCACCTTGAAATGAACTCTGCTGCGAGCAAGATCAAAGATAATAACTCAAAAGAATTAGCGAAAGTTAACCATTTTCTTAACAGAAATGAAACCATTTGAAATCATCAAAGATAACTGTGACAAGCTAAGAAAAGTTATTTACAATTGTCTTTTTTCATAGAAACATAGAAAACCTACAGCACAATACAAGCCCTGCAGCCCACAAAGCTGTGCCGAACATATTCCGACCTTAGAAATTACTAGGCTTACCCACAGCCTTCTATTTTTCTAAGCTCAATGTACCTATCTAAAAGCCTCTTAAAAGACCCTATTGTATCCACCTCCACCACCGTTGCCGGCAGCCCATTCCATGCACTCACTGCTCTCTGAGTAAAAAACTTACCCCTGACATCTCCTCTGTACCTACTCCCCAGCACCTTAAATCTGTATTTTCTTGTGGCAACCATTTCAGCCCTGGGAAAAAGCCTCTGACTATCCACACGATCAATGCCTCTCAACATCTTGTACACCTCTGTCAGGTCACCTCTCATCCTCCTTCACTCCAAGGAGAACAGGCCAAGTTCACTCAGCCTGTTTTCATAAGGCTGATGCACCATCAATAACTCTCGGAGACATGAGGCGAGATATAGCCTTTTATTGGCTGGAAGAAAGAACAAGCAGCAAGTGACCACCACACAACATCCTGGAGACTGAGGAAGGGGCTGTTCCTCCAATCGCCTTTATACCAGGGTCTGTGGGAGGAGCCACAGGAGCAGTCAGCAGGGGGGCATGCCCAGACAGGTATATGTAGTTCACCACATTCACCCCCTCCCCTTTGTTTTAAAAGAGAGTCCCCATGGGGTGAAGTTTCTTACAAGTATATTTACAGGTTAAGTCTATCAGGTGGTCAAATCTGTCACTGCGATCTACGTAGCACCGGCTGTGATTGCACAGATGCCAGTGGTGATTGCACCGGAGACGGAGGGTGTGCTGGTTCCGGCCTGACTGGAGGTGTCATCCCACTAGGCATCAGTGATCTCTCTTGCGTGGTATATGCGTGTGTGAGGCGCCCGGTATGGGAGTGTCGTGAGGAGTCTGTGTAGGTCGGCAGGTCCCTGATAAGGGAGAATACTTGCGGGCTGACCCTGGAAAGGAGGATTTTGTGCATTGTGACAGGGTCAGTCACAGGGATCACTTCCAAGTATGATTGGAAGCTTGCAAGCCAGAGCTCAAAGGCCAGAGCTGCTTCCGGAGCTTGAGGGTCCAAGGCTAATTTTTCCGGGTGTAAAATACTCTCCATGTTTTAAAACTTCCAGCCAATAAAATTGATGCACCATCAATAACTCTCGGAGACGTGGAGCGAGACATTCTCCCCAATCCAGGCAACATCCTTGTAAATCTCCTCTGCACCCTTTCTATGGCTTCCACATCCTTCCTGTAGTGAGGCGACAAGAACTGAGCACAGTACCCCAAGTGGGGTCTGACCACGGTCCTATATAGCCGTAACATTACCTCTCAGTTCCTAAATTCAATTCCACTAAATTCAATTTCATTCAAAGAATTTCCTCTCCATTCAAATGAAGGGGCTTGCAGTCTTGTGCCAGGTTCAGCAGACAGACCCCTGACCTAATTGGCTGAGGGATCAAGCACATATGTTCTCCACCATTAGAATCCATATTATAGACAAAGAATAGCCAATAATTCACCAGATTTGGTTAACTGATTTCCCCATGTAAATGCAAGTTCAGAATGCAGAAAGCCTCTTCATTCTGAACTTCTTAGCATTTCAAATGCAATGCCTTGGAACCACTGGCATTTTCCAGAAAGGCTTAACCCATTAAATACTTGCAAAATTCTACAGCAAGGCTGAAATTAGTGGCACTTTATGGTGCATCCTTGAACACCCAGGGCCTTCAAAGGGTATTTTCATTACAATTGTCATACAAATTATTTTGGGCAGTAAATAATTTGAATGACTTACATGTAATTCCGGACAGTGTCTGGGAGTATCACAACACAGCGCTGCCCTTCATTCAGCTCTTTTGCCACTTCAACAGCAGCACACATTGCACTGCCGGAACTCCCACCTACACAGCAAGAAAGATGAAGCTTAAAGTTACACATGGTCTTATGTTAATCATACATGGACTCTAATTATCACCAATGCAAAATACCGACATGCAATTCAATTTCAGCTTGGTGCTGTGCTGCATCACGGCTTTTATTGCATTTACTTGATTCTCGTTTCAGTTATTCAAGGAAAAGTTGGAGTGCAGAGTCCATAGTCTAACAGTAGACTCGGGATGGGCTTAGGAGGTTGTCCAACACTTGAGGCAATTGCTGGGCACAACAAGGAATCAAGAAGATGCTATTGTTCTTTATTTGTGTAGCCATACATAGAAATCCTGCATTACAACAATTGGTGCCACATGCAGTGCTGTGCAAAAGACTTAGGCACAGACATATGGTGAGGTACCTAAGACTTTTGCAAAGTACTGCATTTATCAATGTGGAGCAGAGAGCAAGTTTGTAAATCAGGTGGGAGCAAAGGATGTTGGAAGTGATGAGGTGTGGGACAGTTGGCAGAGGAGGAGTGCCGGGGAGGGTGGTGGCGCGGGTGCCAACATACCCAGCCATGAGACACCAGGCAAGGTCTTTTGTTTCCAAACAATTGGTTTATTGACCATTACAGAATGTCTCTCCAGTGCTTCCCACTCTGTTCCCCTTTTCCTAACCATGAGCCCTCTCCCTGAGCCCTTCCCACTCTCAGTCTGCAATAGGGACCCGTATCAAAAACAGGTTTATCATCACTCACATATATCAAGAAATTAGCTTTCTTTGTGGCAGCTGTACAGTGCAATACATAAAGTTACTATATTACTGACAAATGTATTAGGGACCCTAACTATACTGTATATATGTGCCTAATACTTTTGCTCAATCCTGCATCTCAATAGAATCCTGATCCCATTAGACTGCCTTTAGCCTCAAATGTACATGCAAAGCAGTGGCTTATTTGCAAGACAGCACATTAATCACTTTGATATGGATTCTCAACGATATCGTTGTAAATTAAATGTCAGTGAACCATTAAGTAACAGGTAAGCCACATGACTCTGACATTTGATAGGATCATAATAAAAACACACAAATATGTTTGAAGAAATCAGCATGATCTTCACTTACAGATTTATAACAAGACAACTGGAGTACTGAAGTCAGTCGTGGTAACCAAACTTCGAGAAAGGCCCACCTAGTGTCTCAAGCGAGCTCCACCATTCATCAGGATTCTGTGACTTCACCACATTCCCATTCCCAATTAATCCCCAACCCTCATGTCCCCTTAAATAAAACTCTCGAGTTTAGACTTGGATATACTCACGACTGAGCATTCACAGCACTCTGAGGTAGAGAATCCTTAAGATTTATAACTATATACAAAGAAATTTCTCCTCATCTCAGACCAAAATCCTGAAAGCTCCTGGTTCTAAACAGCTCAACTGGATGAGTGATGATAAACCCGATACTGATATGGGTTCTCTGTTGTGGACTGAGAGAGGGAAGGGGTTAGGAAGAGGGGTTCATGATTGGGAAAAGTGGAAGGGAGAGGAGAGGAAGCAGGAACCACCAGAGAGACAGTCTGTCTAAACCAATAAACCAATTGTTTGGGATCAAATGACTCTCCTTCATGTCTCACCTGCACCAACCCCATCCCTCACTCATGGCATTCCTTCTCTACCACCTGTCCCCACACCCTTCCTGTGACAATCCATCCTCGTTATTCCCAACTCCCTTTGCTCCCGCCGAAAGTCTCAAGCACTCTGCCTATATTTACGTACCTAAGAATTTTGTGCAGTGCTGTATGTGTTGCCTCTGAAGCCTTCTCTTTTAGAATACTGAGAAACAATCCATCAGCAATAGCCCATAAATTTGTCCAATTTTAATCCATTAATTTCTTCAACGTCAAGTTTTTTTAAAATCTTCTCTCAATCTCTGAATCCTTCTTTTCTCCCCTTATCCACATAAATTGTGTCTTTTGCATTTGTTTAATGCTCCAGCTACTTTTCTTATTTCCCACTATTAGTTCTCCTATTATTATTTTCAGTGGCACCTGTTTTTACAATTAATAATATTGATATCACCACTAACTGTCAAAGAACAACGTAGGGGTCTAAAATGCTATGTGTGAGAGATTGCTCATCCACCCCTCCAGTCTTCCTTATAACTGGCAAAAGAACATTCTTATTCAGAATGATACAGCCATTGTTCAGGCCAAGGAGTAGGAAGTCCCGCCATTTTATATTTTTAGCATTATTAGTCTGGAGAGGCACTTAATGGAAAGTATTATAGAGGGAAAAAAAATACAAGAAAAGACTTTAAATGTTATTTCAAACATCATTTACCACAAAGCAATCCTTCCATTCTGATTAACTTCCGTGCCATTGCAAAAGACTCCTTATCATTAGTCTTAATCCATTTGTCAATTACCTGATTGAGAAAGAATAATGTTGATACAATTGTGTTGTGTAGTTATGGTTTGAACATTTAAGCTACACATCAAATGAAAAATTTCTTAAAATTTTCAGTCTACACAGAGAAGTGATTATTTAATTAAAAACAAATATAAGCTATAATTGGTTGTATCTTTAAAGTCTATGATCTGCTTGAGCTGCTAATTGCTACAAATAGTGTCCATGCCTATTTTCCCCAAATCCTCATGTTCCAATAAAACCCAGTTATTTTCTGAAAGTATGAATGCACTTCAGAGTGAGTATCACAGCCATATTCTGAATCTGTTATATATTTTGTAGCAAGTTCTAGATGACTGCTAACTTTTTCCGAGCCTGATTGTTTGTTGGAAAAAGGAGATTCACTGTACTGACAGTCTTTGTTAACTGTGTTAACTGTTTGAGGCTTGAATCAGCAGTGCTACGTCAAAGTGAAAGAATTCAAGCCATGTAGAACACTGCGTCCCCAACTTATTGCGTCCCCGACTTGTATTAAACAGAAACAATTTTAAATTTACTTTCAAATCAATTCATCCTAAAATATTGTTTAAATTAAACCACAGTTCAGATTGACCCAACCAAACATCATATTGCCCATTCATGAGTGCTGGGACCATTAAAAGAAAATTGAAATAATCACAGTTCTGAAATATAAGTTCATACTTTTCTGTCCAGTACTGCAGGTATAAATTGATGGCCAATCCCTTCCACTTCAAACGAAGTCACACTTGTTCTGTTTAGTTCTTTTGGTTCGGCCATAATCGAACCTTCAGGGTCAACAGCAATAATCTAATAATGACAAACAAAAATTATGACGTTTTTCAAATGTACTTTCATATCTCTGAATCTGTGAGTAAAACTTAAATAAGATAAAGCAGGTTGCTGGAAAGGTAAATGACATTTTTTCCCCATTCTCACCATACAATTGGATTCGTGAACTCCTAGATAAGCTTGGAGACATATTGTGCTTATCTTTTAACTTTTAACTTATTTCGAGTCAAAGTTCTGCTGGGAGTGTTTTGAAGTGCTTTATTTAAGTTTTCCATAGTGCAGGAAAACACAGCTCTGATAGTGAATGTGAAATACAGAAACATTCTTTTGTCACTGACTCATTTGCAAAGCAAAAGGACAACCAAGTCAAAAATCAAGGGCATCAAACATGAACTTCTTCCCTTCTTACTCCATTTTGCTCAGTCAGTATATCCTTCTTCACACTAGCTTCTTCTTAACAGCATCAAGCCTCCTCAATCATTCCTTGGATACTGAGACCCACTTTGTCCCTATATTGCAGAAATGAATGGTCTCCTGATTCCCAGCTGTGACAATCTTACAGCTATAAATTTTGTTTTGGTGCCCCTACAAATAGAAACATTATTTCTACTTTTACACAGACTCTTCTTCATTTCCATGATCATTATTAGGTCATCTTCAATGTTCTCATCTCAAGAGAAAATGGCACTAACTTGCCCAGCCTTTGCTAGTGATGAAAAACAGGTAATGTAAACCCTTCTGGCTCCTTCAATAAAACCTTTCCTCTCTGTCTATAACATGGATGTTTCTCAATCCACATTATATTTTTTTCATAAATCATTATATATAAGTGAACCTCTATAAACATATTGGGTTATATAGACAGCAGCTCTGAAGTTCTCTAATTGCGGTTTCATTTTGTATTTCACCATTCCCGGTCTGATATTACTTGAGGTTAAATGAAGTAATTAAGATAATTTTATTGTTTTAACCAAATGGATTTTTTTTTGTTGAGCTGTCAGGGGAGGTTGATGAAGAAAGTATGGTTGATATTTTCTCTATAACTTTTCAGAAAATGTAACAGGCAGTAGGTAGACTTGAGGAATAAAGGGGTTGGGGAAACATGGTAGAACAAAAAGCAGAGTAGAAGGTTAATGGCAGGATTGAGTTCAAGAACTGCTCAGTAATGATGCAGATCTATATGACTGTTCAGACTGCATTTGGAGTACTGTGTTCAGTTCTGGTCACCTCATTATAGGAAGGATGCAGAAGCTTCAAAGAGGATGCAGAGATTTACCAAGATGCTGCCAGAATTGGAGAACGCATGAGGAAAGGTTGAGTGAGCTCAGGCTTTTTTCTTAGGAGTGAAGGAGGATGAGAGGTGACTTGGTAAAGTTGTATAAGATTATGAGAGGTACAGATAGAGTGGACAGACAGCACCTTTTCCCCAGGGTGGCAGTGGCCAAAACCAGAGGACATCCTTTTAAGGTGAGTGGAGTAAAGTTTAGGGGAAATGTCAGAGATAGTTTATTTCTGCACAGAGAGTGGTAGGTGCCTGATAGGCACTGCTGAGAGTGGTGGTAGAGGCTGATGCAACAGGGACATTTAAGAGATTCTTAGATAGATACATCAGGCACTACCACACTCCAACAAAAATGGAGGGTTATGGGCTATGTGGAAGGCTAGGGTTAGATTGATTGTGGAGTAAGTTTATATAGGTCGACACAATGGGCAGAAGGACTTGTGCTGTGCTGTACTATTCTATGAAGACAGAAAACAGAATCTTGTGTCTCCATAAAATTGGGAGCCTTCCTTTGGAGAGTCATGGAATCGCCAGTGTGGAGAAAGCAAGATGATAGAGGGGTCAGTGTTGCAATATTGGGGCTGAGTAATTTCTACCTTTGCTGTCATAGTCTGAGATGATATAAAAGTGATATTAAATGTGTGTATTCCTTTTTCCTGGGGCAATATTTGCTTGATATGATAGAAAAAAGGGGAAACCCTACAAGAGAATGTAATAGAACATAACTTAGATTTGGGAATGTTGACCAGATAGAAAACTTAATTTTCTCTATAATTCCTATTGAATTAATTAAAGTTGTTAGCTGGCAGGCCAGACTACATTTTAATTTAGCGCTCTCACTTTCTAAGTACTAAAAAAAAAGTCAATAGGCATCATGTTTATTTTTCATGCATTTCTTTCATCTTGAAAGATGATGGTCTATAATGAGAAAATGTTACTCAATCAGCAGCTCCTTGTTCACTACATGACAAACCTGGCAGGTGGGACATTTCTCCTTGAACTTCCACGCAATGCCACTGATGGTACCGCCAGTTCCACAACCTGCCACCAAAGCATCAACTTGCCCTAAGGAAATAGAATTAAGTCTCTTAGTGCTGCAGTATCTCAGATGATGGAATTAGAAATTATTCAGCAATATTTTTGGAACTGCTCTGAAAATGATTATTTCTTGGAATAAAGGACAGGCTTACATAATTTATTATTCACAAGATTTCATAGCAAAATTATATCTCTAGATATTTTCAGAGCTGATTGATTTATGTTCACAATTATGGTAAATTGGGACACTAAACTGATTAATTTAGTCCATAAAATCTACCTGTGCCTCAATGATTGAATTAATTATGTGAAACATCTCATGGGAAATAAAGTAATGAGAAACAAAGGGTAAAATTGGATTAAGGTCATGGCTTCTGTAAGTCGTTCTCTGAGACTAAAGAGAAAAAAAGTATTTTTTTTCCCGAAGTTCCAGAGGCAGGAGTGTAGGGAAAGAAAAGTTACCATTGATGAATTGGGGAACACTATTCAGAACCACAGTGGGAAAAAGACATTGAAATATTGGTCACATGGCCAGGTAATGTAGCAATGGTTCAAAACTGTAGAGATACAGGTGAGGATCTGAGTCCAGGAACAAAGGTCTGGGCCAAGACCAGATAAGGACTAAAATCAGCCTGTAGACTAGCAGAAATGTGTGAAGGGTGACCCGTTCTGTTAACTGCAAAGTTAAGCTTCATTCAGCATAATATAAGGCAGGCTGGCAAATGGTGCAACACCCTGAGGGTGGCCTCACTGTGGCTCAATTGGAGGCCACGGACAGACATGTTGGAATAGGAGTGGAAATCAGAATTCATATGTTGGGCCAGTGGGAAGTTCCGCTTTTGGTGAATGGAGTGGAGGTGCTCGACGATGCAGTCCCATAACTAAAAGGACAAAATGACGCAACACCCCATTGCAATGGTGGAGAGATAGAGTTGTATGGATTATCAATTTTCTGTGGAAGCAGATATCAGTGTTTGCAGATACTTTGTTAGAGTGTGTGTGAAGAGATCGGAATGTTGAAATGATATTGGTACCATCTGTGGTGAGTGACTGAACAAGGAGGAAGAAACTAATTAAAGATTATTGAATTCAATTCATATCATGGTGTCAACGCGCAAATTCTGGTGTAAGCAGATTGAAATATAGCATACATTTAGTTAATTATGAAGACAACTTTCAAAAATGTTTTCAGACACATTGGTTTTTGGGGTCATGATCATATTCAGGGTTGGTCATTGAATATGAGCATGAAATCACTGCTGGACTAGATGCTACAGCATTTCCAGATAATATATACACATCTTTCTTCTTACTGGGGTAGTGGGATGGGTTCTTCTATTAGCTCTGATACTTTCCACAGGTTATCTCTAACATTACAATATCCAGTCATCCATTTGAGAAGTAAGGTGTCTGCTCCATGTTCTTCCTGCCACTCTTGTCAGGTCACTGAAATCAGCCCGACTACTTGAATTAATGGTTCCAGTTGAAGTTGGCTGGTATTTTTCTATTCAACTCTGGAAATTATGTACGTATCTATGTGAACCGTGCTTGCATGAAAACCTCTCCCCTCCAACTCCTAATGTATCTAATGAGGATTAGATATGTTTTCATTCGCTTTCAAATTTCTCACACCATATGCAGCCTTAGCTCGGTTAAGGATATTTTCAGCAAATAAAAATTTTATCGATCACACTTACCACCACATTGTTCCAGAATTTCCTCTGCCGTTGTGTCATAATGTGCTAATGGGTTGCCTGGATTTTGATACTAAAGACAAAACAAATGTTGACATTAACTTTTCTGTTTATTTGAAAGCAACATATTTATTGCTAAGACTTAAAATTTAACTGGGAAATATTGGGGCATGTTTATAAAAGAAGAAACTGAAGCTCTCTGAAAATGCCACCGTATATCAATCGAAATAAAGTAGCTTAGATCCTGCTGAAGAATTTAAGTTTCCATTTAAAATAGATATTCTACAAGGTGTTGGTGTAATGTGTAGGATGCCATTAGTTATACTGAAAGATGAGTTTTCACCTGATCAAACACATATGAGTTTGGAATTTCTTTCTTCAGTCTCCAGGCCACTTGAATATGTGAGTCAGGGCCATTGTAGTTTGCAGCATCTGGTGTTCTCACTATTTCAACTCCCAAGGATTTTAACACATCGGCCTACGTAAAATTAAGACATTTGAGAAAATGTAGCCAAAACAATGAACCTTCAAGGAAAGATCAGAAAAACTGACATAAAAACTTACAGCTGTAACAAGACACACAAGTGAACAAGAACTTCCACAGTTTTGACTTTAATGTCAATGGATAATCATTACATGTCTTTTCTTGGATGTCAATGGAGCAGAAGAAGTTAATGATGATCTAGAGCAGGAGTTCCCAACCCCTCGGTTAATGGTAGGGATCCATTGCATAAAAAAGGTTGGGAACCCCTAATCCAGAGCAATAAATCAACTCCTCCCAAATTCCCAAACTTGCTTTTGGAGTGGTGTGTCCTCAAGCAGTTCACCTAAATGTATATCATGACAATCACTGAAAGACAGAAAAAAAAAGGCAAAAAAAATTGCTGTTATAGACAACCTTTGCCTCAGGACAAACCTATCCTGCCAAAGAAGTTTTGAACTATGGTTGCAGTTAGTATACACATGAACATAAACATTCAAATCTCCTTAATTTTTCTATGTCAGTTCCATTCTGTTAGCCTTATTAATGACTAGATCTACCTGTGTACTAACCATCTGTGAGCTACACACCCAGACCTCAGATACCTCTGCATTGCAGAGTTCTGTTGTCTCCCATTATCTAGATAACAATATTTCTTCTTTTTATACTTTCCTGTCAAAATGGACAATTTCACATTTGCAACCTGTAAGGTAATAATTAAGAGAGCAGGAAAAGATCAAATGGGTCCTCAAGCCTGGCCCATTTTCAATGACAGCCTCTTTAACTCTCCAGTGTAATGCACTCTTCGGGTCTGTGTGAGGAACTGGAGAATATTGAGCTCTGAGGTTTCAAGAGCACCTGAATTGGTTAATTGGGGGTTAATGTGAGTCATTGATCGTTTAGAGTTCCTTGTGTTTTTCTCAAGCTACTTGCTCTTCATAATACAGTCTCCTAGTACTTTCTGTTTAAACTTAAGTTTATTTTGATAGGCACAGGAATTTCTTGTTACATGTATTGCTTAAGCAGATTGAATTTCCAATGATCCTTCGGGCCTGTTTTACACATCTGTCTTTGTAAACGTCCTAAATACTGGGAAGTTCACAACTACAGATGCACTGGGCTGTCCGCACCACTATCTGCAGAGTCCTGCAATTGAGGGAGGTACAGTTACCATACCAGGCAGTGATACAGCTAGTCAGAATGGTCTCAATCATGCTCCTATAGAAAGTTCATAGAATTTGGGGGCCCATACCAAATTCCTTTGATCCTCTGAGGTGAAAGAAGCGTTGTGCCTTTTTCACCACACAGCCGGTATTTACAGACCACGTGAGATCCTCGGTGATGTTTATGCCGAGGAACTTGAAGCAGTTCACCCTCTCAACCCCAGATCCATTGATGTCAATAGGGGTTAGCCCATCTCCATTCCTCCTGTAATCCACAAACAGCTCCTTTGTTTTTGCGACATTGAGGGAGAGGCTGTTTTTTTGACACCACTGTGTCAGGGTGATGACTTCTTCTCTGTAGGCTGCCTCATTATTATTTGAGATTAGGTTGATCAAGGTAGTGTTGTCAGCAAATTTAATTAGCAGATTGGAGCTGTGGGTGGTGACACAGTCATGAGTATACAGAGAGTAAAGGAGGGGTCTTAGGACACAGCCCTGAGGGGTACCTTGTGTTGATGGTCAGAGGGGAAGAGGTGAGGGAGCCCACTCTTACTACCTGCCGGTGATCTAATAAGAAGTCGAGGTAGGGTTAAGGCCAAAGTCTCTGAGCTTCTTGGCGGGCCTGGAGGGAATTATGATGTTGAATGTTGAACTGCAGTCTAAGAACAGCATTTTCACATAAGCATCCCTCCTCTCCAGGTGTGTAAGCAGATGCCCGATTAGTACTAATCACAGGGTCCTTGTTTTGAGAATGTTATGTCTTAAGGTGTCGCTTGGCCGAGCCACCTAAGTTCTGTTGCAATTCTTATGAATAAACTCTGGCTGTTGTCATGGGAGTCCTTCACACTCAGGTTCCAATATTGCCAGTGCACATCATGAAACTCTAGGGCTGAGAATTCCAAAGATCTATAGCACTCTGAAAAAGCACTCCTTGCCATCTCCATTTTAAATGGGCAATCTCTTACTCTGAAACCATGTCCCGAAACTTTTTCTAATCCCACTTAGAATGTTATAATTCAATAGCATCACATCTCATTCTTCTGAACCAGAAGGAATAGAGGTCCAAACTGCTCAATTGTTCTTCTTAGGACAAATTATTCATCCCAGAGAAGAAATTAGTTCATCTTCTCTGAACTATTTCTGATGCTGATATATTTCTCTCCTTAAATATGTATGGCAAATTAACATTTGTCCAGTATAGTCTCACCAATGTTCATATAAAATTTCTTCCAGCTAGTCTGTGTGAGCCAGCTGTATAATTCTACCCATATTTTCTCTTTGACTATAAGTTGATGACCATACAAGTTGATGTTAGATGGTAGATTCAGTTTGCCATCAGGATAGGTGCTATACCCCTGGTCCTATATTCCTCTTAAAGATGTCAGAGAAAAGCTTGAACCTCCAGTCAAATAACGGAGCTATGACTTGTCATTTACTGAACCACTGGTGCTACAAATTTCTGGCAATATTGGCTTTTCAAAGGCTACCCAAACCCAAAGTCTTCCTGTCTCCAGGATATGACCCCTATTTATAAGACCATAAGTATAGATTGCAGAATTAGGCCATTTAGCCCATCGTGTCAGCTCTGCCATTTCTTCATAGCTGATCCATTTTCCCTCTCAGTCCTAATCTCCTGCCGTCTCCTCGTACCCCTTCATGCCCAGACCAACCCAGAATCTATCAACCTGCCTTAAATATACATAAAGACTTGCCCTCCATAGCCAGCTGTGGCAAAGAATTCCACAAATTCTGCACACTCTGGTTAAAGAAATTCCTCCCCATCTCCGTTCTGTGGCTATGTCCTCTGGTCTCACACTCTCCACCACAGGAAACATCTTCTCCACATCTACTCTGTCACCATTCAATAGGTTTCAATGAGGTCACTCATTCTTCTGAATTCTAGTGAATACAGGCCCAGAGCCATCAAACACTCTTCATATGTCAAGTCATTCAATCCTAGAATCATTTTTGTGAACCTCCTTTGAACCCTCACCATTTTAGCGCATCCTTTCTAAGATGAAGGGCCCAAATCTGCTCACAATACTTCAAGTAAGATCTCACCAGTGCTTTATAATGTTTCAGCATCACATCCTTACTTTTATATTCTAGTCCTCTTGAAATGAATATTAACATTGTACTCACCTTCCTCACCACAGACTCAACCTGCAAACTAACCTTTAGGAAATCCTACACAAGCACTCCAAGTCCCTTTGTACCTCAGCTTTTTGTATTCTCTCTCCATTTAAAAATGTCAACCCTTTCATTTCTTCTACCAAAGTGCATGACCATACACTTCCCGACAATGTATTCCATCCACCATTTCTTTGCCCATTCTCCTAATCTGTCTAAA